>NW_005054304.1:447830-476649 GCF_000277835.1 Geospiza fortis | reverse complement strand
CGATGCTCTGGAACCTCCACCCCCCTGGGCGGACGGCGATTCAGGCGGAGGACGGTCCCCTGCCCGCCTCCACCCAGCCCCTCCCAAAGGCCGTACAATAAAGTGATTGCATTAAAAGAGGGAGGGGGGGGGAATCAGGAAATCAGGAGTAGTAGCGCGCTCACACTTTTCCCCTGGAACGTCTGAAGGCTTGACTGGGACCGGAGCACATTCCACCGCGGGCAGGCGCCAGCGATGCTCGCCGGGTTGCGCTGGGCTTCTGCCTGCCCCTCCTGAGTACCAGCCACACTCAGTGACCCTCGGCTTCCTCCAACCCTTCTGCCTGCCCCTCCTGAGTACCAACCACACTCAGTGACCCTCGGCTTCCTCCAACCCTTCTGCCTGCCCCTCCTGAGTACCAGCCACGCTCAGTGACCCTCGGCTTCCTCCAACCCTTCTGCCTGCCCCTCCTGAGTACCAGCCATGCTCAGTGACCCTCGGCTTCCTCCAACCCTTCTGCCTGCCCCTCCTGAGTACCAGCCACGCTCAGTGACTCTCAGCTTCCTCCAGCCCTTCTGCCTGCCTCTCCGGAGCACCAGCCACACTCAGTGACCCTCAGCTTCCTCCAGCCCAGCCGGGACTGGCAGAGGTGCCCTCAGCACCCGGAGCCCGTGGGAGCAGATGTGCACCTAGAGAAATCCTTCACTACAGCAGGGCAAGGCAAGGTGTTCATTGCTCAGCTGAGACAATTCCATGTGCCTCCCGCATTTGCTGTCTTTCAGCACCAGAGGACAGAAACGTCCCACCCGCCCTTGGCAGTGCCACAGCCTCACACAACAGCCCAGCACATACGATGCTGTGCCTTACCAAATCTGCTGTGGAATAAAGGGGTGCCTCATCTGTACCTCGGGCAGGGAACACACGGGAGGCAGAAGAGGAGCCTCAGTGCAGTGTCACAGTTCATAAACGTGCTGGTTCCCAAGATCAGCTTGGTTTCTAAGCTGAAGAGGGGAGATAATAAGATTGGCCTGCAGACCAGCACACTGAGCTTAGCACATGGCATTTTCAGCACGGGGCATTTGGCTTTTCCACGGGCTACAGCAAGTGTATCATTATCCAGCCCCAAATAGAACACTACGACACTTTATGTATTGCCTCTCAAATTACACTGACATTAGGATGGGTAGCAAGCAAGTTTATGCACTGTACAAGCCCATCTGTAACTACAAGAGGCGAGATTCTCAACAGCACAGTAGTGATTTTTATATGCTCCCACATTTGAAGGCTCAGATAAAACCCCTGGCAATGACTCATCCTCTAACAGTGCTGAGGCACCAAAGCTGCCACATGCATCTCCAAATCCTATCCGTACGTGTGGAAACACACACCATGTCACTATCCATGCAAGTAGTCCCATTACCTCTACTTCTCACTAGATAAGAAATACACACTAAATGCAATATAAAAACTAACAATACAAGCAAACATAATTAATAAGTTCATAATGAAAACATTAAGGTATAATTGATATTTTTGGACACAAGTAATAAAACCAACGTGGATCTGTGCAGAAAGAAAATTAAATTATTTAAAGTGATGGCTAAAAAAATCAGCACAAGCAGCAGTCCCTGGCTTATATCCACGGCAGAGCTGTCAGTCCCAAAGAAGCATCTCTATGCAACTGGAAATTACCATTTCAGGATAATTTCAGGATTTCACTTTTTTCCTACTGTTGGAAGAAGCAAAATAAAATAAAAATCCCCAAGCAACAACACACCACAAGTCTTTAAATAAAAACTGCCAGAACTGAATCCTGTCCTACACCTACAGCACCAAGCCATTTGCTGGAAGATGTCATCTTTTGCACATCTCCAACATAACCTCTGAGCAGCTTCCTGACTCTTGAGATCAGACCACTGTAAATCAAGAATTACCTGAGTTGAAAAAAAATTAAATAAACCCTCAGAGACACTCTGTACCTGCTACACCATTCTCAAGCAAAAGGGGATTAGACAAGAACTACTTTTAGTTCAACATGGAAGCTTAAGCACCCTATGGCTGAGCTTTTATTTAAAATCCTTTGAGTGTTAGCAGAAAGCCCTGCTTATATAAAATTAACCCCAAATTCGGTTCCCAGAACCTCATCCCAGCACTTGACTGCAGCTAAGCATCTAAAACAGAGAGTTAGCCCTACACAAGCCTGTTACAGCCAGCAAGGAGAGAGAAAGAGGACACTGCATGTGAAACAGAAAGGAAAAAGTGACTTCTCAGGGCATTAGGAGCCTTCTCTGAATCCCCCTTTTCAAACAGCTGCCGCAGGCACACACACGGTTTCAAAAATTCCTCGCTTTATGGGCTGTCCCTGTGACATATCAAAACACTCATTACACAGAGTTCTGCAGCTTGCAAAGTTTAGGAATATCCCCCACTCCATGAGATTTTTAAATGCCAGATCCTTGTGAGTGTACCATCCAAACCAAACCAAACCAAACCAAACCAAACCAAACCAGGAACTCCTCTCCACAGCTGACAAACTTTCACACCTGACCTCCAAGGGAACACTGCTTCTCTGCCTCTCTGCTATTCCTTTTCTGCTTTTTCCACACAAGTGCTGCAAACCAGTTATCCAGACATATCCTGCCCTCCAGCTACAGCCAGCACAACTCCAGGCCCTATTGGGCCTGAGCAGCTCCATCCTCATCACCACAGTCTCCAGCCTGTGCAGCAACCTGGCCTTTTCATTCCTTAGCCCCTGGCAGAGAGCAGGCTTCAATTCAAATTAAGTTCATTTAAATGGTGAGCAAGTCCTGGGCCATCATCAGGGCCAGCTTCACCACCCTCCAGCAGCCCCTTCAAAAGTGCTATTTCAAACCTCCACCAAAACTTCAAGGTTTATCACTTTCTCAGAGCTTGCCACAGAGTGCACAACCCAGTAACTTTGCGGCTATTTGTTCCCTTTACACAAGCACTCGGAAGTCCCAGGGAACAGGAAACCACAAATACTCCTTCTAGAGGAAATGAAATAATTACATATTTGCATAACAAAGTGATATTAGCAAAATCTGTTCAGCATGTGAAGGCTAACCCCACACTCGTGCTGCTATTTGCCTGGCTCTCAGCTGCTGCAGAGCTCACTCGGCACAGCATCCTCTGCTGCCGTGGCTCCTGCATCCAGCTCTCCTGGCTGTCATCTGGAGAATTCCCCACTGCAGCTCCGCCCCACCAGCCCTCCGCACATCTGTTTGGCTGTCTCAGAAGGGCTTCTGTGTGCTCTGCCATGGCAGGGCTCCTGACACCTACTCTTTGGGGCAGTGGCACCAGCTCTGCCCAGCCATGCGTTCCCAGCCCCACAAGGCCACCCCCACTCTTACCAAACCCCAAACCCTGGTCAAGGTGTGCTGTCCCACATCCAGGGACCTTTTCTGTTCTCCCTGTGGTCAATCTGCTCTGCAGGACCACCATGCCCCGGTCCATATAATTTCCTTGCATCCTTGACACACGCACATTCCAGGTACATCAGGTACCTGAGCAGCTCCTCATCCAGCACTGCCCGGAACCCCGGCACTGATCCAGCACTGCCTGGAACCATGCCACCCATCCAGCACTGCCTGGAACCACAGCACTGATCCAGCACTGCCTGGAACCATGCCACCCATCCAGCACTGCTCAGAACCACGGCACCGATCCAGCACTGCCTGGAACCATGCTCCATGGACCTGAACGCCCCAGGCTGGCTCTCCCATTATTGGAACCAAGAAGGCAGGTGCTCTTTGTCATGCTCCTGCCCATGGCCCCAGAGGTGCACACAGGGAACAGCCTTGCACGAGGCAGGCTGAGGTGGGAAGCCCCGAGCAAACCCCCTTGTGCACAGCCATTCCCTGTATTCCCCGTCCTGCCTTTTCCAGCTGGGCTGGGTGTTTGCTCAGGTGGCCAGCAGCAGCCTTCCCCCTGGAGGGGCCCTCCAGCAGGATTTCTTTTCTCGGGCCCTGGGATCACACGTTTCTCTCACCACAGAGAAGCTCTGCTGCAGGACCCATAAGAACTCTGCCTGGAGGCGAGCTGGAATGAAGCACGCCCTGAGCGAACAACAGCCAAGGAACAAGAACCGTGTTCCCCTTCCGTGCAAAGCCCTGTTCTGTACACACAGCTCATATGCGTGGCCACAGCCCCTCCAGCACCTGTGTTTTTGTTTTCCTTGCGGTGGGAACTGTGGCTTGGCCTGCACTGCTTGTCCCTGCCTGCCTCGCAGAGAACTGCCCAAAGGTTTTAGTCATCTGTAATCTGATTTCTGGGTGTGGGGAAATGGAGCTAAAGGTACAGCTTCCCCAGCTGCCTCTTTGAGGGCTGAAAGGAGAGCATCTAATGACCAAACATGTTCTACTAAATAATAACAACTCTGCTGTGAGTGTGCTGGTGGCTCAGCAGAATGAAGCTCTTCGGCACCAACCTCCTGCTACTTTCCAGCTTCACTCTGATCCAAAGCAAACACCACAACAACAAATCCCCACGTTGCTGCAAGACCAAAGATTCAGATGCTACATAAAAAGAATGAAATTATGATTTTGCTGGGGTGCTGAAGAAATAGAAAAGAACTGAAAACGTATATAGGCTAATACAGCCTGCAGACCTTAACTGATGCACACAGTTCAGATGTGCTGGAAAAAGATTTACAACTCTCCCCATCGGTACAAAATCTAGATTTCCAGGGATCCACTTGCCCATCCTGTACCTGCAGTAAATGTCACAATCGGCAACAACACCAGAATACCCTTTTGGAAAAAAACTTAGAAGTAATTTTGGGCTGGACAGTTGGCATTTGTTTCTGCTAAAAATCCACAAGGCCTAAGAATACACACAAGAAGATTTCATGTGGTTATCAGTCCTTGGAATGCTCCTCTCTTGATTACTGTGCATGTCCACTTCACTTGGGTCTGATCAGGGCTGAACAGTGACAAGAGCTTGGGAACAACACCCAGTGATGTTTCAGGGAAGTGGAGTGTAAGGCTGCCAAGTTACTTTCTTATGCTCTGTCCTGTTTGCCTAAGAAAATCACCCTTTCCTTTAGAATGCAAGCCAGACCACAGAAGGATTTGGGGACAGACTTCCACTTAGGGCAGAGGCCAGAGCTTCCCCCAGTTAGTATTGGCAAAGGATAACAGCATGTCACTTGGGAGCTTCCATTCTGTGGTAATGCTTTGGACGTCAGAAGGGACACAACAGCAGGAGGGCAGCTGGCATGCAGGCACAGGTGGGCAGGGAAGCAGACGGGTTTCCTGAGCAGCCAGCACTCCTGAGCATGACTACTGACTACCATTCCTTCAATTCAGATCCCACAGCTCACATTTTGAGCATCCTATAAGACACGGATGATTTTTATAAAAATACTTTCTTTTTACTAATGAGATCTAAGGATGAGCAGTGAAATTATTAATTGCAAGACATTTACACAGAAAAGAAAATTAACTGGCATTACATGGGAGAAAAGATCAATACCCCAAAATAAGGGGAAAGATGGCAATATTGAACAAGAACTTTTTACTGAAACAATGTTTTGTATGCGGTCAAATTACTTGCAGATCTCTGCTGCAGTCTGGGAGATGAGTAGATTCAGCTCGGGGTACTGAGGAATTTTTCAACCAAATGTTTATTCCAAGACCCTCATTGCTCAGACCTCACCAAGGATGTGGGAAGTGCAGTTGCACACCCGTTCTTCACTGGATCTTTAATTACCAACATAGCTTAGGCAGCAGAGCTTGGAAAATGCAGCCACAAAAGCCAGTAATCACAGACCCACCCTGAGCTCATCAGGGGCTGTTCTCTGCCTCTTCCTGCTCCTCCCTCTCCTTACAATTTTAGAGATGCCCAGTCTTTCCCAAATAACAGTTTTGGAAGCTTTTACAAGGAGTTAAAGCAGATGTCCCCCCATCCCATCAGTTCTGTTTCCTGCAAGTCAGTCACCAAGAAACAGCCTCTGGCCTCCTGGGTGCAGGCATGGGCACAGCCATAGCTATTTCCTGGTGGAACTCAGAGGGAAAGCAGTCCCTCAGACACCTGTGTGTGGCAGCAATCACAGCAGCAGCCCCAGGAGCAGCACACAGGCCTCTGGCTGATGCCCAGAGAGCAAACTAGACAATACAGGGAGGGCAGGATTGCATATTCCCAAAGTTACAACTCTTTCTCCCCTAAGATTTTAGTCATCTGTATTTTCCATTTCCCTACTGCAAATATATAGGGTTAGTTTATCCCAAGCTGTAAAAAGCCCATCTTCCCTCAGAAGAGATTTGATCTTTCTTATGAG
This sequence comes from Geospiza fortis, assembly GCF_000277835.1. Lineage (NCBI taxonomy): Eukaryota > Metazoa > Chordata > Aves > Passeriformes > Thraupidae > Geospiza > Geospiza fortis. The sequence goes on along the minus strand of NW_005054304.1, from coordinate 470,372 downwards.
ATTGAAGTTGAAATCGTAAAAAAGAGAGAAATTTAAAGAGAAAACTAGTATTTGGTGTAGTTAAAGAAAAGCCAGATGTGGAACCATACATCTTCAAATTAAACATTTACAGAGTTGGCAGCAATGGATTTTACATCTCACATGTGCAAACATCGAGTCTGAATGTACTCTCTCATCCCTATCTATGCATTTATCCAACATCTATCTTGCTCCCTGTTGCTTTTTGCATTCCTAGGGATTATCCCCTGGACTCCTGCATGGCACCTCCTCATCACCAAGCACAGTGTCCTGCTTTCACCTCCCAAAGGTGTGAAGACTGTAACAAAAATCCTGGATGCCCAATGAGAGACAGCAATGCATGTGATCAGGAGAGTGAAAATCTTCCAAAATCAGGGCATGCTACCCATGAGTGCAGACATCAAGCCTCATACATGGGGACCACCATTATGCAAGAAGAATACAGAGCCACTTGTAAATGTTGAGAAGATATTTTTCCCCCATATGGCTCCAGCCACAGGCTGGGAGCAACAGCAGCCTGCCCTGGCTTTGTTCTCATCAGGCTCTCCCTTTGCCACCCATTTCCCCAGACTGTGCCCTGGAAGCTGGTCGATCACAGTGACAGCTGTCTGTCGCACATGAGCTGCTCCTGTCGCCAACTGTCGGGCATCCACGGAGCATCCCATGCCCTCCAGAGTCTTTGGGCTGGACTCTGGGGTTACCACCCCTCTCCCCTGCATGGGGTCACTGCTGCCTTTGTGCTCCACAGGCACAGCTGGAGCTCTGTTCCGCTCCCACTACCTCCTTCCCTCTCCAGCCCTGGATGTGTGGGCCTACAGCAGATCTCCTCACTGCTCTTAAACCCACAGGGTAGAGCAGAGAAGGGAGAAGTTGCCTTCCACCCCATGTTGGGAATGGCTTGCTGGCCATGACTTGGCCTGCAGGTCCTTACAGATTACCAGATTGTATCTCTGAATACACCCAAGAACACAAGGGGAGGGAATTCCAACCCCAGCAGTGAGTGCCTGCCAGGTGCTCGCCCGCTGGCAGCGAGCAGAGCACAGCAGCAGTGTGAGCAGAAGGGCAGAACAAGGGGATGGTTCTTGTGATAACCGTGCCCAAGGCGCCGCTCCCAAGCACCCACGGCTCCTGACCGGGCCGCCCTGCTCAGCCTGATGCATGCTGGGCCCATAGTAAATGAGTTTCACTGCTGATGAGATAAAGGAGGGACTTCATTAGTCCAGGGGAAAATCTAGGAGCCAGGTGCTGCAGCAGAATGGCTCCTTGCCTGGCTCTGGTTTAGAAAACAGCATGTTCACATAAGAATAACAGAAAATGCAGCAGTCACGAGTGAAGCCTGAGGACACAAGAGCACCCAGCTCGCAGTTTCACAAACAGCACACCTAGCACACTGCCACAGAAAACCAATAAACCAGGCAGTTCACACAGAACCCAGAGAGTGCCATTCCACTACAAGACATTCCCTCCATCCTCCTTCATTAGCAGAGGCACCCCAAGTACAGTTCATCAGACAAGGGAACCCAAACTTGGCCTTTCACAGTGCTGCTTCATTCAAAACACTTTTTTTTGCTATGGTTTGATAAAGTGAACATTCTCCATTTTCTTTGAACAAACTGTACTACACTTGTTTCTCATCAGATTACATAAATTAGCTGAGAGGGAATGGATTCAATTACAGACCAGATTCCAGACCTCTTAAGAACTGACTGCCTAACACATTCCTTTCATTTAACAAACTGGAACCAAATGAGGATTATCTCATATAAATAATACTCCCTCGATAGGGAGATGCAGTAAAATGGCAAAAATACTCGGAGGAACCACGCAGATCAAATACAAGAGTCTCTGATATTACCCTCTGGATTTGAAGTATGAACATCACATAAACTTCATTGTTCAGTATTTTTGCTTTGTATTGGGAACAAGAATTTGATTCAAAGGCTTCAACTTAAGACCAAGTTTCATATCTTCTGACAGCCTCAGACAGCCAAGGGAAAAATGCGTTTCAGCAAAGTATGCCTTTCCACATTGAAAAGATAATTTGATATCTCTGCACGCCATACAAACCTGTCCTGAAAAACCCAAGATTTACAGTCTCCCAAGTGACTCGGAGTAAGCATGACCAAGAGTAAGGGCTTTACAGCGCTCCAAAGTGAGGCAGCTTCCCAGACACTCGTTCTTTAGGGAGGCAGCACTGTGGGACAACTGAACCTGCTAGGGCAGCTCTCAGGAACAACCCATGCTGACAGAAACACTTGCCCAGCCTTTCAGCCTGAGCACCACACAGGCCATCTCTAGTGAGGATTTTTTGTATCTGCCTATACACATGAGCAGCCAGGGAAGAAAATGGCAAGGAAAGTACTTGGATTCGGAGCTTAATAAAGGACTGAAAGCTGAAGGCATAATGTTATACAAGGCGTCGATTATCACAATAGCAATCAGTGCTCTGGACACGGTTTGAAGGGCCTGGTTAGAACACAGAGGCAGATTACCAGTTAGCAAATACTTTTTAGATTGCTAAAGAATGGCTGAAGACAGTTTTGATGTCAGCTCATGCAATTACAACTTATTTAATCCTCCAGCTGTATTTAACCTGGCATGCAACTACAAATCCCAGATTCAGCAGGTAAGCCTCACACATCAAACTCGATCCAAGACACAGGATGTTTTCACCCACTCTGTGAAAAGGTTTCCAGGGGACAAGGCAAGCTCTCTGCCAACACCAATCTTTAAATCAGTGCAGTACTAGCCAAGCCTTTCTTCCTGGGCTTCTTCTTACCTGTCTTTCCCTGTGTCCAAAAGCTTTCTCAGTATTTTAGGAACCTCAGTAACTACTGTGCACACACAGACATATAAATAAAGCAAACAAGCTGTCCTGGCACTTAATCTGAACATCCCTTTATGTTCAGTGGGAAGGTAAAAATGTAGTTTTGCATGTGCTACATTCCACCTATAAAACCCCAGACACGGGAGATGCTCTACCCCCGTCCCTTCCTCCATTTCTTTTAGGAAATAAGTGAAATGAAACATCACCTAAAGCTACATTCTTCCTCTAGAAGGGAAGAACATGCTGACCTGTCTATTGAGCCTGCAGTGTGCCCTAGTTTATACCCAGGGAATGGTAAAAGTGGTTGAAGCATACATGAAATGAGACTTCTTCCACTTAAAGCAACTCGGGACTAAGCAAACCTACTGAGTACAAAGAGGACATTTCCCCTTTGATGGATGTGACAACAAGAATTTTAAAAGGCTTCTTTTATTAAAAGGTTCCTAATATGTAGAAAAGACTACTCATGCAAAGCAGACACAAAGTTATGTTCACACCTGTTCTTATTTCAGTCCTAAACAACAATTGTCTGCTTACCCCTGAGATCTAATAGCACAAAATCCTGATTTTTGCTTCCCACCTCAATTGTGTTGAGAGATTTCTGTGTCTCTCTCTGCTGAGTGACACCTGAACAAACTACCCAGACCCCTCACCAGTCACTCTGGCCCCTCCAACCCTCTGTCCTGCCTGTGAGCTCTGTAAGGAACACGAGGCAGCGATTTGATTTACAGAAAATGCTCTCAGAACATTAAGAAAGCACATTAGCTCCTCCATACCCTCTGCCTGGTCACCAGGAGCCTGGTGACTGCACATAGCTGTTGATAGCTTACTTTCTAAGCCATGAGAAGAGGAGACACCCATAAGGATGCACTTGGGAAGGCTTTTCCCACAGGCCCCAGGCTGTATCTGCCACATACACAGCACTCAAACAGGCTAATGGACACCTTGGACACCTATTCTTAAGCAATGGTGGTTTGTCTGGCCATCTGCAGGGCTACTGTCCATGCAATGCCCACCCCAGAAAGGCAGGAAGAGTGAGAATGCTATTTTATTTGGAATGCCCCTCAGCAGCCAAAGCTGAACTGACTCACCCTAATGTTCACAAGAGAGTTTTTTCAGAGAGGTGTTGGGCTGGGAGCTGGTTACTGCACACCTCTGCTCTGTGTCCTGACCAGAGCAGGCAGCAGGCTTCCCCAGCCCTTTCTCTTCCAAAACAACCCCTGCGCTGTTTCAGTTCTAACAGCCAATGACATCCATAGCAAAAATCTGATACTTTAAACACAAGCAAACAAATAGCAGAGCAAAATCTGATAAAACATCCAGAAGCAATGCTGATTAGGGCAGGGCAGCTGAATAGAGCTAGGCTGGCAGAAGGCAAATCTTTATCTCACACTACCACACTCAAAAAGCAAAAAAGCACCAGTAGACAGAAGGGTTGTTGCATCCAGGAATCCACAGAGAAAACCCTAAGGGCAGAAAGCAGAGGTCACTATGCAGGTGAGGTATAAGAGTATCTGTTAGCTGCACACGTGTTTGTTTTTACTCAACTGAAATCAAGCGATACTTCTTTACTGAACATGGGAAAATGGAAACAATACCACATGGAACCCTTTCAAAAACAATTTTTTATTTTAACAGCAGCAGATTTCTAGAGTGTAATGGTTTATCTGGCAAGCCTTTGTTTTACTTGAGACACGTTTCCTTTTCCAATTTCATATTTAATTCCTTCAAAACATGTGTTACTCATTTTGCAGTTTTGTACCCTCGATGCTGCTGATGAGAAGAGCCAGAAGAACCTCCTGCAGTACTTCTGACCATCTTGAAACACAAGTCTCCTCCCTATCCTCAGCACCTCCCTTTTTGGGACAACTGATTTATGCCTCTGCAGAGCCAGGTACAAGCGCAGAGGAAAAATAAGAGGAAAAATAGAGTAAGGGCACTACATCTGCCACGTACACAGTACCACACAGTACACAGTACCACGGGCAGGCACAAGGGCAGCCAGGCACCTGAGAGGGAATCACAGCTTTAAAGCAATGCTGTGACCTGAGCAGTGCTGTCCGAGCGCCGACGCTGCGGTGCCACCTGCCATGGCCAGCACAAAGAGAACCCACCAGCACCTGCTGCTTACCAAGCAGCCTTCTAGAAACCATCCAGGCAGTGTGAGCTACACATCATCCCAAAGCTCCAGCAATCAGCATTGCTTGGCAGCCTCTATGAGAGCGAGCAGAATATCGGAAGGGCCACGCATTACAGATCACATTTCGGAGGTCTGCCCCTCAAAACTACCTGTCTGTGATGCTTCTTCATCTATCAACATAATTTCTCTCCTCACCTGTGATTCATTTCTAATCACCCAGAAATATTCACTTATTCAACTAGGAATCAGATGAATTTTCTATATTTCTTTCAAACTTTAATTGTCACACCTTTTTGCCCTGACAGGATTTGTACTAATCTGCACTTTTTCCTCCCAAAACAATACAGCTGTTGACAGCAAAGTAACCGAGAGAATAACTATACCAGGAAATTCATAAAGAGGGAAATCATGTCCCAGAAGTCTCCTCTTTATTCTTCTGATTTGTCTCTGACATGACAAATTCTATTAAGTGCAAAGATTGCGCTTCGTGTCCGCCCTTGAGTTTTCAGGAATTTATATGGCAAAAGGTGGAAAAGCTTTTGTTTGTGATGGGGTTGGAAAAGTAAGTGTACATAGAGTTTTTAGGCCTAAGGACTGAACCTATTTACCACTGGAATAAAGTGACTTATACTTACTGTAATTTTGAGCAAAACAGAGTACAAAAGTAGCATTGAATTGGAAGGGAGCTACGACAATGACCACTTCAAACTAAGTTTCCTTTCCCTGCTCCCTGCTCAGACCCTAGAGGCATGCAGAAGCGAGGTTTCACCAAGGACTGCAGAGCTCTTGGCCTTTCAGTGGAGTCAATACTGTATATTTTCATTTAATTGTTTACGGTAAGTTCCTATAAATATAAATTTTTCCATGGGGAAGAGGCTGAGGCAGCAGACAAAGTTCCAGACTGGCAAACTGTCATTTGGAACAGAACCAGATCCTACCTTTCCCCAACTATCTTTGTCACTTCCATCTCCAGTGATATGGTTTTATGGTAGACAAATTCTGTTGGATGCAAATGCTCTGATTATTCCAAGACAAATTCTGCTGGATGCAAATGCTCTGATTATTCCAAAACCATTTGCGGCTGCTGCTTCTTATAGACAAAAGCAGATCACTTAGAAGGAGCTGCACTTGGCTGTGCCAAACAGGAGGGCATTTCTTCAGGAGCATATGCCTGGGATCCTTGGGAAAGCCTAATAACAACCTGTCATAGCCCAAACCAGATTAAAGAAAACCAGCAAACCACTGTGAATAACCAATTCATCGAGGCATTTACTGATCTCCTTAACCACATGGATTATTTGTACAGTTCTATTGCCTTTCAGCACACAGCCCTACCGGACCATGCCACTAAGTGTGTTTTTCCACCCAGCCAGCCTCAAAATCAAGCACAACTTGCACAGCCACAAAATCAAGGTCTGTGCTATCAGTACAGAGGCCTGCCAGGCACTTGGCTCCTCTGTGCCCCCTCCTTCTGCTGGCACAGGCAGTACCTGCCCTGTGTGGCCCTTAACATGGTCAGTCCGACCTGGGGCATGGCTCTGCTGCTGAGCAATGCTGCTTATGAAAGAAAAGCTGTTCCTAGAGAGCAGCCTGCAAGGAAAGACCTCAGACCTGTGCTAATTCCCACCCACCTGCATTTGTTCACAAAGTGATGCTGCAGGTGAGCTCAGACCTTTGCTCTGGACCAGCCAAGGGAGCAGGAGGGCTAACACCAGTGATCATCCCCACAAGGGGGAAAACCCACACGGATCTCTTTGAGATTAAAAGGTATGGGGGTCAATTATCTTTGGAAAACTTTAAGTGCTACACAAACCCCTCTATCCTTAGAGCAGAACATGCCTACTTGCAAAGGAAGCAGTTCAATACAGACTTTCCTTTCAGCACCTCCTCAATGGGCGTGTCCTACACACTAGATCCCTTTGAATTTTACATGTGCCCACAGACTTTGCTGGGCTGGGGACCTGTGAGATGGCAAACAAACTGAAGAGCACTGGCACTGGCAAACAAACCAGAGAGCACAGCAATTCCATGTGCTTCAGGATCAGTGCATGAGTGCTCAGGTGTGGTGCAGCTGGGGACAGGAAATACAGGCAAACACAAAGAGGCCAGTCTTGCTGGAACCATGTCAGAACGTGTCCTTTAACAACACCAAGGGTAGATGACAGGAAAGCGGGGACAGACAAGATTAGAAGCCAATTACTACACTGCAGAGGAAGCTCTTTTCACACAGACAATGTCTCAGGTGGGGAACGAGTGCAGTTGCCTGAAAGGGACAGGTGTAAAACACATTTCCAGTGGAAATAGGTGTTTAATGAGGAGCAATTAAATTTTGCTGTGCCGTGTTTGGCCTTCTTTGCCACCTGCAGCTCAGGTTACATCTAACTGAAGCACCAGTAGGTACTGGTAGTCACCGACAGGAGCTCACCTCATCTCTCTAATCCAGGTTCTCTCACTGTGTCTACTGCACGTGCAGGAACGCTGTGCTGAGCTGCTCTTTTGGCTCCCAGGAGCTAAAGCATGAGACACAGGGCCCCAGCAGAGCCTGCCTGGCTTCCCAGCTGCCTGGTGTGCTCCCAGGCAGATTCCAGAACCACGGGCACCGAGACGTGTCCACACACAATAACCCAGCCCAGCTTTTTGAACTTGGGAAGTAACGTTTGTGGGAAAGAATGGCTGGCCAAGAAGCAGATGTTCTAGCTTTCAACTCTTCAGGGAAAGAAAAACACAAAAAAGAAAAATAACTATAAAAAAGGGTTACCCTTCAGAAGAAGAACTGTTTTCTGTACATGTGAACCATGTGCTGCCTTTGCACGAAGCATTCGACAGCTGCTCTCACTGGAAGAAGCTCTGTGGACTGTAAATTTGCCTATCTATGTAAACAGGGTGTTGTCTCAGTTGGAAAACAATCCTCTGGCTGAGAACAGCTTGCTGAGAGACTGAGTGTAGATTAATTCTGTGAGCATGGAAATAAAGAAGCCTGTTAAAAACAGAGATGCACACAGAAGGTAGAATTTCCTCATTCGGACAAGAAGGGGGATCAGCAGTGAGAAGGCAGCCCCAGCCCTTGGGTGCAGCTAACAGGGACAGGGGGGACAGGGGTCATGAGCTCTCCAGGTCAATGAGAGGGAACTGCTGCAGGCTATCTTCTGGGCACAGAAAAGAGACAGGAGGAGGAAAGAAGCAGAAGCATGAAGGCAGTTGTCTGCATGTCAGGAACACATTGGGGGGAGCAGAAAAGGAGATCAACAAGAAAGAAGAAATAAAACAAATGAAAAGAAGCAGTGGAAAACTCCCCACCCCTCATGAATTTAAATATCCTCTCTGGGGAGAGGAGTTGCTTTGCAATCAGGGACTATCAAAAACAGAGACCTGCAGATGCCTCCTGGGACCTTTTTGGGAAGCAAGCTTTTCTTCACAGCCACTGAAGAACTACAAGGCTTTTAGCAGACTGAGAAATACAAAACCAAAGCAAAACTCAGCACAAAGAGAGACAGCCAAGGATGGCCCTTTATGCCTCTACACAAACTAAGCTCCTATGTGATTCTTCCAAATCCCTCTACCAGGTCCCAAGTACCATTTTTCCATGGCACCCAGCCAAGAGGCAGAATGATGGATTTAGGGGGTGTGGGGCCATTGCAGCTATGAGGTTTTTGGATTAACTTTTTCCTGTGAGCTCCAGGATGTGGGTCAGAGCACAGAGGTTACTGAAAGTGTAGCTGAACATACTCAGTCCCCAGACTGAGCAGTTCCCAGTTCACACAGGTTTGCAGCCACACATTTGCCGCTGGCCCACAGGGCTGTAGGAAATGGCCATTCCCAAAGAAGCAGAGCCATTTGTTACTTTGCTACTTGATTCGCTGAAAACACACATGGCTACTTATCCTGCTAACACATATACAAGCAGAGCAGTTATTAGACAGGTAAACCACTAGACAAGCCAGTAAAAGATTTTAGCCTGGAAAGTATGGGAGAAGAAATGCAGCCCTTTTTCCCTGGAATGTCAACTTTCACTAGTCCATAAATATTGCTTAAGGATGCAATTTTTTTCAGCTCACTGTCACTATAGTGTCCCTGTCAGACAGGCATCCAGTCATCTTCCCCAGAAAACACCTGATTTACAAATCTGACAGTTTCAAGGCAAGAGAAAACAGAATAGTAAGGGTATGCCTAAAGTCAGGGTTGGGGACTGACTGCTCAGTGATAGCTCTGCAGAAATGGGTCAGGCACAGAAAAATTAAGCCTGTGCAGCAGAGCCTGGGGCTGGGGCTGTGCTGCCAGCCCTGCTCCTTGCAGGTGCTACTGAAAGGCTGCTGCCTGTTTGGCTTGGCAGCCGTGGCCCAGCCGGGGCAGGTGCGCGGTGTTCCCGGCTCACTGCGTGCTGCAGGAACGCCGCTGCCCAGCTCCGAGGCTTGGGCTTCTCACACGTTCGTTTGTATAATCTGCTTCCCAGTGGGGAAAAAATTACTGTCCAAACAGTAGTGATTTGCATATCTTTGAACTTTCAGGGAGTGTTTGCTTTTTTTGTTCTCGCTTTCAAAATGAGTCAAAAACAGGGGCAGGGGGGTGAAGTTACGTGAGGGGAACAGATGCTCCTGCTTGATCTGCTGGTTGAGCAGAGGGTCCCCAGCCTGGTCCTGCATGGGAGCACATCCTCCCCAGATCAGGGCTCTGCCTCACAAGACATGGAGTCCATCTTGGCCAGCAAATCTATAAAGCCTCAGTGTTACTTTGTTCTCAACAGACACAACCTGTGCCCACCCCAGGACGTCCCACAACCTTGGCAAACATGACAATCTCAGCTCCAGGCATCGAGGCAAGACACAGGGCCAGGGCTCTGCTTGATGCTGCCACTCTTCAGCAACAGCAGCCAAAGTCATTGCCCTTGACAGACTCTAAGCCTGTCCTCCAATTCCCTAAGGAGACACATCCAGCCCACCCTGATACCAGAGGCCACATGGGAACCACTAAACACCCTGAAACAGCAAGGAGTTGTTCAGATTTTAGGAGTCTTCCTCTGGAACAGTGGAGACTGACATGAGTACGTCACCCCCTGGTCACTGCACTGCCACAATAACAACTTCGAGGCAGCGATCCTGCAGACACAAGTGTTTGCTTTTCCAAAGGCTCCCTCCCTGTGCTCCTCCCTGGCCTCTGGGGCAGCTGGAGAGCTGCCTGTGCCTGGCAGGTGCAGAGGGGCCGACTGGTGCTAGCAGCTACAGCAGCATCCTTTTCCAAAAGCAGCAGAGCAAGCTCTTGCCCAAATTTAGTCACAACAAGGCATAATTAGGCATAGTAAGCAAAATGCCTCTTTCTCCTTTCCTAAGGCCAGTTCTGATGGACCCTAGGAGAGCAGGCAGGAATCAAACCACACAGCAGAACACACTCTGACACAAAACCCAAGAGAGCTGAACTCCAGGTATGGTGATAGCTGCTAGTAGCTCCACAAACATTTGCCAAGTGATCACACTCTCAAGTTACGAGACCTGCAGGACAGTGGCAAAAATCCATGCCAGACACAGCAGGCACTGACTGATGGCTTAAAGTTTATAGATAGAGTTAAAAAACAGCTTTATTCAGGAAATCCAAAACATAACTAAAATCCCTGGTCTAGATAGACTCACAAACCATAAAAAGATGCCACAGAGTTTTCCCTTTCCAGAGGGCAGGTCAAGCCCGAGCTGCACTGCTGCTCCTGTCCTGCACCTGCTGCACTTCCCCGCAGCCATGTGCTTCTCCCAGAGGGCAGATGGGATTGCAATCCTCACAGCCTGTCTTACAGAACACTCTATCCTGGTATTTGCCAAGGATATTTGAACAGATTTGACTGTAATGAATGTCATGCCTCTAACCACTGAAATGAGCGAGTCATTCCCAGACTTCCGTTTTTGTTTTGTTGTTTTTTTTTCCTTTCAAAAATGCTGTTTATTGAAACATCCGTAAAATCTGCTTGGCAGCCTCAGGGCATGAGCCTCAGCTGTACTCCCTGTGTCTACTCAATGCTGGCACTGCTGGAAGAGACTATGGAGAAGTTCCCACTCTGCAGATTGTCCAGTTACAGTTTTGTTCCCCAGTTCAGGGGAGGGGGATAGGCCAGGGAACACAAGTTTGTGCTTCTGCATGGATGCAAAGGAGGGGTAGGAAAGGAAGTTTGCAAACTCCCCAGGGCAGAGAGCTTTCACTAGCACCTCTTGGCAAGTTGCAGAAGCTGTCTGCAGATTGTCATTATAAAATACCAAATTTACTGCACACAGAAACAGCACACTGAGCATCCAGCATATTTTGCCTGCCACTTCCCTTGGGCAGAGCGCCCCAAATCAACTCTGCCTTAAGGAAGGCACTGGCAAGCAAAGCAGTTTTTGGGGAAGTCATTTTCTCTCTTAGCATTTCTGCTGCTAAGATTCTTAGTTTTGTAAAACCTGTAATTATAAAATAGACTTCAGTTACTTTCAGCACCACTGAAATGCCTCTGTGGTGGCAGGAGAGAAATCCACCCATCAATCCTATCAAGCACTGGGAGCGGGTCAGAAGTGAGAATCCCGCACAGACGGCATAACTACAGTACCAGTAATTAACAAAAAGGGAAGACAGAACACGGACTGAAAAAAGCAGCCTGCACAGACCAAACACCCCAAAAGCTCAAGTGGAAAACAAACAAACCAATCAGAAGCCAAGGAAAAAATGTCTGACTTTGGAAGTTGGCAGTCTGATTTCTTAATTGAACCTGCTGGAGTTGAAGCCTGTGGATGACCTTCACTGCATGACACATGACACCCTTGTGTGTTGGACCTCTGGGGGTTTTGGAAAGAGGACTTCAATTACCTCAGGAAGAACTCCTCACAGGGTGAAAGCAGCCCAGGGTAGATCTGCCTCACCGACCCACTGCTCTGGGCCGGGTGGGTGCGAGTGCCACGCGTAGAACGCCCTGAGAACAAATCCCGCAGTGCAAAGCTGAGCCCGGAGATCCCTTCCCATGTAATTACAGGGTGGTGCCGCTGGGCAGACAGCTTCACGTGGAGCTCCAGCAGCCCACAGCTACCCAGAACAATCTGGCAGCAAATGTAGCTGGAAGGGGACAAAAAAGACACAAGCTTGCCCTGAATTGGGCAGACCTGCCTATAAATAGACATAGGGGCTGGTCAAGCACATCTCTGCTTGCTGATTTCTCACGGCAGTGGGATCTAGGGCCAGGTGCCTACTTTCTATCAGAAAATAGCCTCACCAACACATGCTAAAGATGTCCTGCTGCTCTCTGCCTTGCATCTGGAAGGTATGCATGTGGACTTACAAAGCACAAGTCAGTGGTTAGTCCATCTGATTATAAATCACATGACTCTGTACTATGACCACATTAAAACCCTGTCATCAATTAAAAAAGGGAAAACTAGAGCTACCCTATAATTTTGGTTGACTGAATCAAGCCTGTTCCATGGACTCACATGCATTTAGTTCCAGATCTGTCATACAAAGGAGAGGCTCAAGAGCCACATCCTCAATGACTTACACGTGCAGCTCATGGGGCTGACAGGCTGAAGGATTTTGTTCCCTCAACAAAATGTTCCCTTGACAGGAAAAAAAGAGAGAAAAAATGAGCAGTGGCATCACCAAAGGTGCTGGAATGGTAGAGGGACTTCTGTCACAGCTGCAGCTTGGGCAGAGGTGCTCCTTCCTTCCCCAGCCCAGGGGGCTGACCCTGCCACCCTTCCTGCTGCTGGCATAGGAAAGTGGGGAGCGATGCAGAGCCAAAAGGAATCGCACTGTGCTGCCCGGGGAAGGGAAGAGGATTTTTCCCAAGAAGCACATGCACAACCACTTGCCCTGGCTGCACACCACTGCTCAGCAGAGGCTGTGTCACCACCGGCACTGCTGGACTGTCCTGCACTTGTCACAGCCCAGCAGCCTGAGCTGAAGAGCACCAGAAACCACTGTCATGGCTGCCTCACACTGGTCACTGATTTACACCCTGGTGTCTTTCACCTATTTCCTGCCCCCAATCTAAGTTCAGCACTCCACCCCCCCACAACGTCCATCTCCAGGCAAGCCATGAGCAAAACTGGCAGCATGTGCTGTGCTGCCAACAGGTTTTACAGCAAGCATGAAAAGCCCAGTCCTCACTGGAAGGGACTGAGGAAGGACTCTCCAGAGGAGCTAATTCTGAGGGCTTCTCCTTCACATCTCAGAGATTTCCTCTGAGGCTCCTCCAAAGTCACCACTAAGTCCAACATCAAAGCCAGAGGAAAGTGCTGCTGTGCTGCTGCTTGGCTCCTTTGCCAGCACCGAGGAGCTGTGGAGCATGCAGAGCCTTGCACTGATTAAACCCCAGTGACACTGGGACGGAAAGCATTACCCCAGACTCCATTTAGGGAACTGCTGTTGCTCCTTCACAGAGAGGACAGACGGCTGGAGAGGGAAGAAGGAAGGAAAGGAGAAAAGGGAGACACTACCCTGTATCAGTCCTTTGCAGTCTGCCCCCAAGTGCCCAGCTTGCCTCTATTGGCTGGGAAGGGACAGACTTCTTAGGGGGAAGCAGGCTTTAAAGTACACAAACAGAGCCCAACTTGTCTGTCTCCCCAGTCACAGCAGAGCTTTCTGCTGGGATCACCTCTGTGATCAGTCAAACACATGCTGCTACCTCGGACTCAGATAGCAGCATTCCCACACATGGCCCTGGGGGCCCTGCATGTGCCCAGAGAGGGCTTGGCAGCAGCCACCACTGCCCTCCCGTGACCTTGCCAGAGCGAGTTCACAGCTCTGGCCCTCTCTACCCTAACTCTCCTGCTAGCCTGTGTGCCCCTTTTGCTGAGCTGTGCCTCCCTTTTGCTGTCAGTAGCTTTCCTTGGCATTTCCTGGCCATCCACTCCATCAAGAGTTCAGGAAATCGAATCCTGGCCCAAGAGCGACACTTGCATAGCATTGCTCCCATTTTCTTACCTCTTCAAGTTTATGAATTTCCAGGCTCTTTTCACAGCCCACTGCAGATGTTGAAGGAGATACCACCACGCGGAATCAGAGTTTTGTGGAGAGGTCTGTGGTACTTTGTGTTGCCCTGGCATCCACAGCACTGATTAGTGAAACTCTCAGGTTTCAAGAAAAGCAGCCCTGGAAAGGACAGCTTGGAAACCTGACCTGGTGTGGGGCTTGTTGATCAGCAGCTAAATCATTATTATAGACCTGTCCTGACCATGCTGCATCAGCATGCCTGATCCCTGTACTGTTTGCATAGATGAAAGAACTGCAGCCTGTATGAACTCCATACATTTGATATCTTCCTAACCTCTCCTGTCCGGTCTGTCCTTTGAAAAAAAAGCCTAAGTAGAGCAGAAACCCTCTTGAGAAAAGTATCTCTGCATTTCTAGTGAAATCCAACTGGTAACTCCACTCCCTCCCAGTCTCCCAGTCTCCCTGTCAGCAGCATTCCCGAGCACACCCTGCTTGCTCACATCAGTAAAAACCCTCAGGCAACCAGTTTGTCTGAAACACAGCTGGAAATATAACCCATGCATCTGAGAAGACCAGCAGAGCAAAGATACCCTAAGCTGAAGTTTAAAAAGTAGCTGGGTTACTCAGAGATGTTTCCCAACATTCAACAGCGCAGAGGAACACCCCTGAAACCACACAGGTTCCTCTGCACTGGTCACCTTCCCCTCACCTACTTGTATCGCTTGTTCCTGAGGGATAATTGTGACTTGGCTCTTATTTCTCATCTGAAATCACAAGTGCCAGTGAATCCTGTGCACATCCCAAAACCGGCTGGGTCAGGAAGAAGCTCCATTTCCTTGGGCACCACTCCTGACCGTTGGGAAGTTTGCACAAGGCTGATGCTGGCAGAGCTGGCTCAGAGCAGCCTGCCCGATGCCACCTGGCTGTCCATGTGTGAGAGCCTCCCCAGGTGGCTGCTGAAAACCCCACTAACGGCTGTACCTGGGCAGGTATTGTCAGCTGTGCCGCACACCAGGTGTGCCCCACCGAGGAGGCAGCAGCAGGAAACGCCTGCCGCTAAATTACACATGGGGATGGTCTTGATGCTGTTCTCAGATAGTGCCCTGGCACCTCCTGAATAGATTTTCACATCAAAGAATCCCTAATACAAACACACTTTGTTTACAGCGCTCCTCAAAAATCGTTGTTCAACATCTCGACATCTATAAATCACTGATCAAGCCAACTTCTACAACTCCTAACCCAGCCAAATGCCAAGTTCTGCTGGGAGTTACATCCCTCCCAAACCTCTGCAGTGCTCCAGGAGACGTGCTGGTGAAGCTTTGCAAGAGCCCTATGACAGCTTCCAAAGGATCTTGCTGAGGAAAATGCCCAGTGGGTCCCTTCCTCAGAGTGCTGGAAGTACAGAACTGCCGAA
Organism: Geospiza fortis; assembly: GCF_000277835.1. Classification (NCBI taxonomy): domain Eukaryota; kingdom Metazoa; phylum Chordata; class Aves; order Passeriformes; family Thraupidae; genus Geospiza; species Geospiza fortis. Next base: position 455,033 of record NW_005054304.1, on the reverse strand, counting down.
CCACAGTAAACAGCCCTTCAGCACTGAACTAGACCCTCATGATCTAGTGCCTATGATTAAAAAACGCTGACATTTAACTAAATAGTGTATTAATAAGAGAAAAACCATTACAATGCAGCGAGGGCAGGAACACAACTTACTGCAAGCTGAATTCAGCCAGCTGAAACCAAACAGGTGACTCAAGCAGGCTACATTCTGTGCCTGCGTTTATATGTTCATTATCTGGACACAAAACGAAGCTTTAAACACAGCCCTTTCTTTCAAGTACTGGCTGGGTGTTGCACATGCAAATTTGTCAAAGAAGCAAGTCCTAGGAATTCTCTGTACAAAATGTCAGTTACGGATCCCCTCACAAAAGGCATTTCTTTCACAGAAGCCACAAAGGTTAACACACAGCCACCAAAAACCCTCCTGATAACATCCACTGGGCAGTGGGGTGCATTCTCACATGAGACTCCGTGCTCACTGCTAACAAACGGACTCCACGCCCTCAGCCCCACTTGCAAACACAGCTCCCGACCATGAAACCAAGGACAGACATGACAAACTGCTTATGCAAAAGGAGAAGCTGGTTCCTCAGTTCCTGCTAAGCCATGTGGTAATCCTAATTAGCAGTATTTTCCAAGTAATTATAGTCTTAGAATAATGATGTTAATAAAACCAACAAGAGGCCACCTGGGATAGTTCTGCCGTGTCTCGGTTGAAATTCCAGTAAACACCTCTGGAATTCATACCAGCAGACAGTTTAGGGAAAAAAAATCTCAAATGTACTTCACAGTTCAGCTAAATCAAAGCAAATCTGATGCCCCTGAAGTCTGAGTCAATGTCAGTTGATGCAAATGAGCATTTGTTGAACAAGTGAATCCTTAAATGCATTCAGCCTCGGAGCCAGAATCACACATGGTGTAACTTGTTAATTTGCCTCTGTGGGGCATCAAGAAAATATTTTCTGCTTTTTTAAAAGAACAATACGGGTTATTAAATCTCTCAGAAAAAGTTCTCTATTCAACGACAGTTACCATACAGGATGTGATTCATTCTGATTTTCCTTATCCAGATGCATGCCACAATTAGGCACAAGCTCTGGCACCAAAGGCAGTCTGGGAAAGACTGCAACCCATTAAAGTGAAAATCACATCCACCGTTCCCAGTTCCATTGTCAGGAACACCCCTTCCTCCTTTTGAACTGCAGTCCTCCATTGCCTCTACCTCTCTACCTTTTGCTCTGGAGGCAAAGGGATCTTTGGCTACCTCAGTGGTCAAGTTTTCCTTGAACCTATGCTTAGGGAAGCTATTTCTTTTCAATATTCCCTCAAACCTGTTCAATAAGCCAATGCTCCAAAAAGCCCAGTACAAACTGCCATCTCCACAGGATGAAGAGAACTGCCGAATTCTTTCTTTGCCCTTCTCTTCCTTTCTGTGTGTTCTTTGGGATTTTTAAGTGTCAAAACCACACCTCTCCAGCAGGGCCATCAAACACCAGTGTACACAAGGTCCTTGAATATTCCTTGTCCTTGGACTCATCCCTAGGATTATCACCAAATCCACTGATTACGAGCACTGGTGCCAGGGACCCACATGGCAGTAGCTGTGGAATAAAAGAAGGGATTAGGGATGCATTTTAGTCACTCTTCTAACCACCTCATCTGCCACTGACCTGTGGACCACAGTCACAACAGTGAAGCACCATGCCCAAGCTTTAAAATTCGAAATATCTGAAATGTCTCTCCTCCAATGAACATTTTTGGAGACTTCTTCTTATGTGCCAAATAAAGGTCCAGTTTCACCCTTTCCTACTTCAGCAAAGGCTCCTGAATGCAGCTGAGAAGCCCAGTAGAGATGAGAACATTCCTTTGCCCCAGCCCAATGTGTTGCACCAGTCCTGGACTCTGCTGGTGACACAACAGCTACAGATCCTGGGTTCACCCATTTTAAGCACTTCAAAACGTTTTTTGTGAGGGTCTTGACAACCTTCCAGTAAAAAGCAGCTGTCCAAATGTATCGTACTATATCCTAGCAGACCTCCTCCGCACTGCTGCTATAATTAGGTTGGGGTTTTTATTTTGGCTTTAAAGCAGCTTGCAGAGAATACAATTTTGAGTTTGAACAAGTGAAATGTTCCGAGTACATCAGGTCCATAATTACATTTCAATTTGAGAAGAATGTGTTCCGTTTTAAAGGAAGCAAGCAGCGTAGTTGGGTAATTTAATTTATCTTCCAAAGCTTCTGAAATTTCTGAGATTTCTGAAAGCCAAACCCTCAGAGTAACTGCAGTTCACCAAGAACACAGAAAATGGGAAACTCCCAAGTGAGCACAACGTCCACATGTCCCTTTCAGTGTGGCACTTTATAGGAGAAGCTCAGAAGCTTTTACCCTCCAGTTCTCTTGTGACCCTTCCTTGACTTCACTGACTCTGAGAATTGGAGTCCCCACCCCAAGGGCCAGTTACAGACAATGTGACACGGCTCCTGTCAGGGTCTGGCTGCTAGTGGTGCTCATGTGACACAAAACACTGATAAATAAGGTTTCACTGCTTTTGCAGACACGCTGTGTCAACCCACCTATGCCAAACAGGCAGCAGTTAACAAGGAGCCTGGTTCCAGAAACACACAGAGGCGCATTTCTGATAGTTCTGGGTAAGGATGTAAACCAGAACACTGCTTACATTCAAGAGCTGCCTGGACAAAGAGAGGGAAAATAGAGCCATAATAACTCGCTGAGTTCCCTCTGTCTCCCAGGATGCTCTGTCCTATTATTCCAACAAAACCAGTGATGGCCAACAGCAAAGAATTTAATCCCTGAATATAATCTCCCAGCTCTCCTAACTGGGCAAGAATCTAAACACAGAAAGAAAAAGCAGCAGTCAGTGAACTCAAGAAGGATGGCACCAAGTGACCAGCACTGCCTAATTTTTCCCTGCCTAATTTATTTCAACAAGTTGTCTGAAACAATGAGCAACTCTGAAAATATACACAGCAATGTTTCCCAAACAGGTACACAAACATCTTGAAGCAGTCCACAGCCACCCTGAACCTCAATCTGATCCTACCTAAAACATCAGCACTAGGGTTCTAGGGTTTTATTTCCATGCAGACAACTTGCCCTCTAATTATATTTCCTTCATCTTTAACAAGGTAATTTTCTCCCCATCACTTCAGCTTATTTTTCATTTGGCAAACATCAGGGAGCAACTGTTCCCTCTCTGAGCAGAGGAAGTTGTTCTCCCTAGTGTACTTTGGGCATCAGAGTAATAAGGTCAGACTGAGCTATTCTGCAGCATTGCTTCATATAGAAGCAGAACCTTTTGCTTCTGTAGCACATCACAGAGCACCTTCTACTTTGGGTGAGAAAAAAAATCTCTCCTTATCCCCCCAGCAAACTGCACACCCTCTGCAGAGCCAGAACACCCGCAGCAGGCCAGACATTCCCTACCTCATATCCAGGGAGAGAGAACACGTGCCCCTAGGCCACACCTTGCCCTGGACCAAGCCTGGCTTTTGTGGAGTTCAGACTGGTGTCCCCACCTCACAGCCACTGCAGCCAGCCCTTTGGCTCCAGGACTTGGGGGTGACTTAGAACAGGGCCAATGTGGTTGCACCCCAAGGAGCTGGCATGGGTCTCCTGTGGGTTGGGAGAGCCCTGTCGCAGCAAGATCAGCTGTTGCTTTCAAAGATGAGTAGGATTTCAAAGACTCAAGAATTCGCCATTACCCTGAAATCACATCTTCAAACTACAGCAGGGTCCCAGGAAGGGAGTGCAGGAAAGGCAGGAGTGGTTCCACAAGCCTACAGGTTCAGGTTAGTGCCCATGCCAACCTCGGAGATGCCCTGTGTGCAGCCCAGAGCACAGCTGCTCAGCAGGAGCACCAGCCTTGGGGACTGGGACACGCTGTCAGAGAGGCTGGGTGTTCCCCATCTGAGCAGCTCCACTGGGCAAATTCAGTTTCTAAGTGCCTGGCTGCACGGCATGCACTTAAATATGGCCAGTGCCTGCACTCACTGCATGGGCACAGGACATTAAAGTCACCTCCTCTGGAAGAGATGAACGAGTAACTGCTGAAAGGTCACAAAATAAATGAGTTTTGTGTCTAAGAGCAGACGGAGAGAAGTGCTATAGCAGAGCCTTTTTGTAGTCCTCCTGGTGCCAAGTGAGAGCTCAGATTGTGAGCACCCATCAGAAGCATTACACACATGGCCTGTCTAGGGCACAGGTTTATTCCTAACCCATTCCCTGCTCAGCTTCCCCAGCCTGAACTCATTCAGGATGGAGTGCTGTCACCCACAGTCCAGTCTTTCCCCACAACATTGTGTCATTCAGTTTACAGCAGCAGAAATGATTAAGATGTTGCAGTATAAAATAGAGCTGTTAATATCTGCAATTAGTTAAAGCTTTAACCTTTGAAGACATTATAAGAATGAACTAAAATTATGCCCTTAAAAACATTAGAACAAGATGGCCCCAAGCCATTAGGTAGGTACTTGCTACAAACCAGGTGTGAGACCAAATCCCTCTCCATCTCTCAAACTGAGAGTATGCCATTCCTCTATCCCAGCACGCTGCCAGGATCAATTGCCTGGCAAAGCTTCTCCAGAAATGAATCTGATCTCACCAGGTCCAGCTCTGAAATTCAGAACGCCTAAACAAAACTGGGGACAAGGAGGGATTCAGGCATGGCCCTCAGGGGGACCAGCAAGAGTGGAGCTGGAAGGACTCACAAACACTTCCACTCCTTCAAACCTAAACAGCAAACACCATTTTGCAATGTGGCCTCGCAAACTTTGAGCACCAACATTTCAGGTAGGTTGGGTTTTTATCAGAGCCATTGGCATGGCACTGACCCAAAGCAGTGTCTGAGTTTGGGGCCACTGTCCTGGCAGATTCTGTCATTAAATGGCTGAGATTTTCACAAGAACAAGCTGTCCAGTAACCTCTCTCATTTTTGAACACATCAGTTTTCTTCTCGCTGAATTTTGTACAGCAGCATCTCCCCATCCACTGGGATGCCAGAGGCACAGCAAGTACAGGGGAGTCTGGCAGCACCATCTTTGAGGACTGTAACACTGACAGGACGAGGAACAGCCCCAGCTGTTTCACCCTCAAACAAACTTCAGTTTGTTTGAGTTCTGCCTATCTTGACAGAAATCAACTCTGACAGGCAGGGACTGGCAAGAAGTAAAAGGCATAATGCAGCTTTTTAGGGATTTCCTTTCGGTATTAAAGGATTTAATGCCTCCTATTTGCCATCCATGCTCAAAGACAGCATCCTCAGCCCTCGCAGGATGAATGTTTTCCCTTACCCAAAGTAAAGCTTTTCTTGACTTTTTGAAACACATCCCAAGCTGTCCCTGTAACAACAAACCAATTTCCTTGCACTGACCACAGGAACAGACGGACAACTGAGGCAAGATAGTTCAAGTGTCCTAATTGTAAACAGGATTCCGCTGTATTCTCATTTATACCAGACAGCTCCCACTATATACCCGCTATAAAAACACCCTCTAAGTACAGTGACCACCCAGAAGTGAAGGACTGGATTCCAAGAGGTTGTGGGGAGGGATGCAGCTCAGTAACACACGTGTTCTTATTTATGTAATTCTTTAGCAAAATTATATTGAGCTTTAAAAACATAAAATTAATTGTTGATGTCAACAGAATGGAAATGACTAGAACATCTGTGTTGGAAAAATACATTCACGCTAGTCAGAGCAGTGGATTGGCTAAAATTACAGCAGTAAGATTTAAACAGAAAGGAGATTTATTTTTTTCTCACCCAAAGTAGAAGGTGCTCTGTGATGTGCTACAGAAGCAAAAGGTTCTGCTTCTATATGAAGAAATGCTGCAGAATAGCTCAGTCTGACCTTATTACTCTGATGCCCAAAGTACACTAGGGAGAACAAATTCCTCTACTCTGAGAGGGGATGGTTACTCTCTGACGTTCGCAGCACAGGGCTGCACAGAGCAGACTCAAAAAACACAAATGTTTCTGGAGTCTCACGGATGCAAGTGACAAGCACTGCTCCGCCCATCCAGGGAGAAAAGCAGGTCTGCACCAACATCTGCTAAACTGAAATTGCCAGAAACATACAGAAATCCACTGGCCCAGGTGCAGTGCATTCACATTCACACCTGAGGAAGTCACCTTCATCACCTGGCTGTGACAGCAATACAAACCTGGCATCTTCCCCCCTTAGACACTAACAGAGGAGCCCAGCTATCCTGTGACAAGGGGAAGGAATTGGACATGGAGATCGTATTTTTATTTCCAATTTGGTCCAGTACACTTTCTAATGGCATAAAATAAGAAGACCTATGCTTTTGTCTGTCAATCATTTGGTGAAAAAAGAACAGGAAAAAGCCTGCATCTGAATTCCTTCCTCTTTGAACTCTCTGCATTTCTCTGGAAATGAGCCATGCAAGGTATCTTAGTTTTCCCCCTACTCAGAGAAGCCAAGAACTTCTTAGTAATTAATATCTTTATTGCCAACATCACTCTGGTAAAACTCAACCAAGGCAGAGACAGGTTATTAATGTCTCATTTTACAGACTAACAGCAGAGAATACAGCCTGGATTAATATCCTAATCCTTTTACCCAGCCCGTTGTTATCAGACCTGAATCACCAGAGAGGGAGCTCAGCACCTTTCCAAGCTGGAAATGCAGAGAGAATGAGCAAACAGCTGGGCTGGTGTATCCACAAGGAACACCTGAGTTCCAATCACATGTTATTTGGTTAAAGCCTACATGCTCTTGTCAGCACTACCCAGAGTTACGGCAATGGAGTCACCAGTGCTGAAGTGGGTCAGCAATCTCCTGAGCACCAGAAGACTGGAAATAAGTGTCAGTCACTGTTCAGGCGTTTATCTGTAATTACTGCCCAAGTGCACACGGAGCTCCCTGTGTGGCAGGGCTCACCAAACACGACAGCAGCACCATGGCCGTGGCACTGGGCTGACTGGTGTGCACACACTGCTGCCTCCCGACACAGGGAGCAAGGAACAGCTCAGTGCTTCTAATCCCACATTCAGGCAACGTTCCCATTGACGTCAAACATAAATATTGGAGAGTTCAGCTGTGTAAGCCTCTGGAGCGGGGAAAACAAGTATATTTTCAGTACTAAATGCTTGGCATGCTCTTAAAGAGAGTTCAGATGAAGCCTTCAAGAAATGTCCTTCCAAAGAAGAACCTGGGGCTGTCCCCACCTTC
>NW_005054304.1:426068-447820 GCF_000277835.1 Geospiza fortis | reverse complement strand
GTGCTTCCTACACTGTGGCACCAGAGCATCAGGCTGAGGCACCACTGTGCTGTCCTTCCCTAGCCACAGAACATAGCACCATTTCAAGCCAGGGAAAAAGCACTGTATGCAAGCAGTGCTTGCACCTCGGCCACCTCCCAAGCTCCTCACACATGTGGACATGCCTGTAACAGCAGCCAGCTAGAGGAAAATCCTTCCAGACTCCCTTACAAGCAGGCAGGACAGACTGCCAACAGGCTGCAACCCTAAAGTCTGGTTTGAAATTTTTCCCTTCTGCTCACTGCTACATTCAGGGGCTAAAATCAGCACCAGGGGGGAGCTCCTTGGGACAGGAGAGATCTCACTGCTGGGAGGATGAACAGGACAGCAGCATGGCTCAGCTCACATCTGTGGTGCGATGCAGGAACGGTAGGATGGGACACGGTAGTTGCAGTCAGGGCAGTTTACATTTATTAGCACAGAAGTGTAAAAATATTTGGTGGTAAAATGAACCCAGCGGATGTTTTTGCTGGCAGGAGCCTGGGAGTGACAACTGCACCACGCATTGTGAAAGAGCAACAGCTGAGCATGTGCTGGGGCTGCTTTCACACTGCCAGCGAGGCATCCCATGCTCTGGGATTAATCGGATTAGAGTGGCTTTCCACTTCCCACCCAGATCAATTGGCATTTTAAGTAATTCACTTATCGCCCTGGAGAGTGAAAGGCTGAAGTAGCTTCAGCACTACCCCTTTTGCACAAGTTTAAGAGCCTTCTCCTCTCCCTGAACCCTTGCCTCCAGCTCCTTTCTTTCCTGCTTTCCTGTGTCTTCACTCCATTCAGCTTCTTGCACAAAATGATCAATTAATGTGATGCAAAATAAAACACATTTGAGAAATTTCCACCCCATTCCCCCTACATAAACAGACCAAAGAAAATATTTTAAACTTCATTCTACTTGAAATCAGAGGGAACATGCCCCATGAAAACAATTTCCAGCATAACCTGAAGTCAATTTCAAGAGCAGCATGAAAAGCTGTTCTTCAAACTCCATTCCAGGAGCCCTGTCCAAGAAGCTGCCTTCCTGGAGAGATTTTATTCTGCCTCTGCAGGGGTGCTCTTTATACAGCTGGAAATTAATAGTCAGCAAATGCTTTGATCTGCCCTTGTACTTTTTGTAAGAACTATGTGATGACTTTCAATAATTTCCTTTCTTTGGAACTCCCTGGCTCCCCACTACAGTTCAGTACACTGTCAGCATCTGAGAGGGCACAGCTGTACCAGGGAGATCACTAGTGGATATTCCTGCAATCCAGACAACTTCTCAGAGCTGGCAAAACAGACACTGGGCAAAACATGACTGCGGTCATCAACAACAGGTTACTAACAGATTTTCAGGTCAGTAACAGGTTACTACAGATTTTCCTTTGAATACAAAGGAAGTATAAGAATGACACAGAGTCTTCCCTTTTTTACCTCTCTTGTATAGTAGGGGGAGAAAATGGGATAAAGGGGCATTAAAGGGATCATGCCAGGAAGTGAAGTGCCTGGTACCAAAGCCTTCACTAAGAAAACAAACACATTCTGAACATTTTAAAGCACAAACTTTCTACTTCAGGTCTGTAAAACTCATGAAATCAGCAAGACACCAACAACGAGAATGGTCATCACAGAACAAACAAATACCTAGAACAGCAGATACAGAATGTAACAAAACCAGGCCAAGCGCACATCAGCCATCTTGCTGGGATGCCATGAAATGTCTCTGGTTGATGGTGTGTGCTCTTTGTAGGTACCGACTGCTAATGATTATTTCCTCAAAGAAACCATAGTCTCAAAGCCTTGTCCTGCAGAAGCTGATCCCAACTAGAGCAAAGCTGTGCATGTACATTTGATAAGGTGTTTAATACAGCCCAGGTCTGCCTGCATACCCAAACCAAATGCCCGTGCCAACCTGCCATGCCAGGTGCAGCCGCAGCTCAGCCTCCAAGACAGGCTGTGCTCCTTTGCTCACCCAGGCAGCAAATATAATACCCTCACTCAAAACAGTGACGCTTGTGGGAGGATTATTGTCAAGGTCATGGCTTTCCTTTGTGTGACAAAACAACCACCTGCTTACTGTCCTGTGATGGAATCACACGGAATGCTGCTGCTCTGCTCAGCCAAGCCCCACACTCAGGTGGAAAGGACCCGACCATTCACACGGAAGTCCACAGCTAAGTAAATATTTCACCTACTCACCTGCAGCTCTATCACTGATACAAAATGGTCTTTGTTGTATCATCAAAAGCCATCTGCCTAGCTATCAGTCAGCCATAAAATCTTATCCACTGGCCAGAAAAGCCCGAGGTTCTCATAGCACTTGGTCTGACACTTCCACAGCCTCACAAGGCATTGCTGTCTCCTGAGCCGTTCTCTGCCTTGAATTTAAACATCTCTGAGATCCAAGGAAGCCAAGCTTTGTGCTGAGCCCTGCATGAGATCCCAGAGCTGGTGGAGAAGCAATAGCTCTTCTTTACACCCCCCTGCCACTTTACCCACATGGAGCGGGATTCTCGTTCTGGGAGTTGTTTCCACCATCAGAATTTCATGAGGACAGAACTTCCAGTAAAAGCAAATTCACTAAAAAGAAAAGCAAAATCTCTAAAAAGAAAAGCCTTGGCAAACTCTACTCAAAAACAAACAAACAAACAAAAAAGAAAGAGGAAAGAAGCTCTGGAAAAGAAACTCTCCCAGAAACACTTTCCAATGATTTTGAGATGCACTATCTAAAACAAACATTAAAACAAACATCCATAGCAAGACTTTGTGGGACACAAAGTCCTTCTTAGTTACCATTACAGCAGCAAATCAGTTGCTACAATACAGCACAGAAGGCTGTAAACCTTTTCCTCCAAGCACCTTCTTGTTTATGTGGCAAGATTTAACACACTAATTGATCATATCAAACTTGCACAGACAATAAAAACTTGATAAAGAAGTGTCTGCTTTGTCACCTTTCCAACAGGAAGGCTTGTGAGTAACAATCGTTATTACAATCTCATTGCCCTCCTGACTGGCTATGGAGAATTCAAGGGTCTCAGACCCTTTCATATGTGTCCCAATTATTCACCTAAGACAGACCCATAGATTTCATCTCCACTTCTTATCATCTGAGTGTGTCACAGTCCTCCCTGCCCATGATGTTAGTGAGCCAGGGGTGTGAGGCTGATGATTTTTCCCAGGAACACAGGGATACTCAGACATGCCAGACTTTACCTAGGCAGAGCTGGAGGTCTAGAGAAACAGGCAATTTGCTTTTCCTGTCCTGCCATGGACACCTCCCCTTCTGACACCTTTACACTCCATGTATTTCCCCACAAGGATGGAAGCCTTAAAAAGTGTAAACACAAGTCAACAAAAACTGTCATGAAACAAACAAAGACTTCCCTTATAAAGGATTGCAGCAGAGCTATACAGATAAAGTCACTCCTGACAACTGCAGTGCTAAATCCTTTTAGAACATCCACAAAACATCCCAGGGACCAAGTGCAAGCAGCTCAGCTTTGGATGCTGCAGGGAACTGCCACCCCCACTGAGCTGCCAGCAGAATGCCAGGAATTTGAGGGGAAGGACCGTTTGGGATAAATGGCAGGAGCCACACTGCACCTCTTAAGGGTGGATGGAATGGTGCAGCCAGGGTGCCTCCATTGAAGAACAAGCCCTCTGAGTGCCAATGGCGATTTTCCATAGCAGCATTAAGACTTATAAGGAAAAACGCTGAAACCCAATCCTTTCCTTCAAGTCTTCTGCCTTTTACTGGCCCTTTTCCAACCAGAGGAGCCTCCTTCCCAACTTTCTGCCCCATGTGTCTGCACACCATGCATGGACTCTGACTGGCCAACACCAGGCACACCTGGAGAATCAAGGCAACTTGAGTGAGGACTGGACAAGGACGAAACTTACTGTGGATGCTCTTCACTATAAAAACAGGAATATGCTTGCAAATGGAAGATTTAAAGCGTAGTAATGAAGGTAAATCAATCAGATATTATCAATTGCACTGGCACACACTTCACCCAGAAGGATCCTGGCTCATGTACAAAAATATGGTAGACAGGGTTAAAAAAAAGGAAAAAAAACCCCATAGAATAGAAATGTGACATGAAAAACACACAAACTTATTCTTAGTTGTGTCTTTGGAATCACCAGGCACACAAACCTAAAAAACCCAGTATAACCACCTGCCACTGTTTCCTTACTACGGATCCAGGGCTGATGCTTTTATCCCAGCAGCTACAGAAAGAACAGCAGGATGACACAAGCACAGGAATGGAGCTGGCATCTGGAAAAGCCAGTAAGGAATGTTTCCAGTCGAACCAAAACAACATTTAGTCAAAAAAAGCCCTGAGCCTAAAGGCCTTTGACCTTAGACTGGGACACAGGTTACTCAGCTGGGATGACTGGAGTCTGAAAGCCATTTTTCATAAGGGACTGTCATTTAAGTCTGATACCTACATCTCTGTGCCCTGGGACATATCCGAGTGCCAGTGAACATTTGGTTTACATTTCCTTTTCTCTTGTTTACATTTCTAAGAATTTGTATTTGTCATGTTCATTTAATCAGCTGCCTCAACTGCATGTCACCGTGTGACACGGATTTGAACAGCCAGGGCTTGTAAATACTACCTAAGAGCAATGAACAGTAACCAGAGTTTACTTATTAAATCCAGGGTGAAAACAAAACACTGATTTCCATTAGGAAAGCAATTCTAGTATTTTCCACACGTTTAAAAACAGATGCATGTCTTCAAAGACCAAACAGTCCCAGGAAAAGGCTGGCAGGTGGTAAAGTCAAAATTAGACCAAACAAAAGTAAAGAGCGAAAGAAATTTCTTGGGCCCATTTCCAGGGAGCTGCTCTTTGCCACTTGGATCACTCCTACCACAGATGTGGGGTGAGCGAACCTCTTGGGTTTCCAGGCACTTCCCCCCTTGCAGTTGTGGTTGATATTCCTTCCCTGTGCTCACTGGGTTTTGAAAATGGGACTGCATTTTCTGTATTCTCAAGCAAAGCGGGGTCTGTACCATAGTTGGCTTTGTGGAAAAGGAAAAAAAAAACCAAACCAAACAAAAAACCCAACCAAACAAAAAAACCCCACAAAATAAACCCCCCAAATACCAACTTAAATGCTGAGAGTAAAGATCCAGAGATGGTGAGAGGGGAAGGAGCCCTCATAAATATAATGAATAGCTCATGACTCCTGGACCACACAACCTTGAAGGGAAAGTAAAGGTGGAGGAATGCTCTGAAAAGTCACAGCTAAGGGGAGAATGTGCAGCACATCTTACAAAGGAAAAGCATGGCAAGGGATTGCCTTAACCACTGGCTCAAAAGCATTTACCTTGGGCCCTGCGATACTCCTGAGGAGCTTCCAAGGAAACACAGACAAAGAGAGCAAGTTATCAAACAGAGTTGGGTAACCTTCACTGACACAAAGTTCTTTTCACCTGCACAGGGAATATGGCATCATCACCACAAAGCTAAAACCAGAGGCAACAGAAGCCAGAGGCGAGCAATACCTCCAGTGCGGTCAGTTGTCAGCAGAAATGCTCAGATTTCTCTTAAGAGATTAACACAGATTTGTGTGGGGTTCTTTTAACAGCCAGTGTTGAAACCAAGCTGTTCATGAACAGGCAACCATTCATGCTTCCTCGCCCTGGACTGCTGAACTAGGTCATGGAGTCACCTTTCAAGGATGCCCTGCCTACCAAATAAAGTTTAAAACTCATGTCCTAATCTCAGCTGATCAGGACATCTTCAAAACATCTGCAAGTTTTGGTGCAGTGCCTAGAAATCATAATTACTTCTGAGGAGGAGAAATGCAGATTTATTAAGACAGGGCAATACCTGGAAAATTAGGAATCTTAGGCAAGACATGCCATTGCTAACGGCAGTTCAAAACTTGATGAGAGTCAGCACTGCAGAATGGTGAACTCCAGGCATATTTTTAATGATGTTTTTGGTTACACTCCATTTAAAAGAATCAGCTGTCAACACCGATCATTTCCTTTTGTATAATTCATAAAGTGGTTAATTTCAGAAGCAAAAGTATTATGGGTTTGAGTAACTGACTGCTGAGGCACAGGAGGTTCTTGCTCCATCTCCATATCTGGCCTCTCTGGGAGCAGGCGCTTGGAGTGCTGTGTGTGGGAATGTGCTTCCAGCATCCTTCAGCCTGGGATTACCCACATCAGCACCCTTACACATTCAGGAACTGCCACGATCTCTGGGGCCTCGTCTTTGCTGAGGACACCAGGGGCCAGCAGGATGCCTGTGTGCCATGCCCCCCATGTGCTGTCATCACACCGAGCCCCTCAGCAACTATTTTATAATGGGTGCTCATGAAATGCTTCTCCTCACTGCCAACCCTGCCTAAGTCCTATGCCATCTGAAAATCAAACTGGGCCTACTGCATTGACCACCAGTGACAAAAACAAAGCAACCAGTTAGGCTCTGCACAGTGCCAAGCTGAAGGGATACTGGGATTGAGAAGTGGAATTTTGCTCACACTTCAGCTACAGATCCAAGATAGGGAACGTTTTTCTAGTCATTTTTTTCACAGAATGCCCTTGGAGGATTATGAATACACGCTATTTAAAATTTACTATAGTAAGTTCGCCATGGAAACTTACTAAGGATGGAACCCCCAGGTTTCTTCCTCTGAACTATAGAGGTCAGTTCTCACTTGAGTGCTTCAGGAACTGACAAGTCAGATCTGCCCTGGCCTCTGGACTCCATTGGGACAGAAGCCCACAGTTTTACCTGTGATGTTTTCCCTAGAACTGGAAACAGAGACAGCAGCACAGCCCTCCTTGCACAATGTCAGACGTCGTCCTGAGACTGGCCACCAAGCCAGGCAGGAGTTTCTAGTACTTCTGTATTCTGAGTCTCCAGATTTAAGCAATCAGAAAATGGTAACTGGTTAAATATATACACAAGTGTCACATGTACTGCCTGTCACCAACAGTTAGTGCACAACCATCCTCCTGCAGAGAAAACATTCCACCTCAATTCCCACGGGGAAGTGATAAACACACCCTGTCACAACAGCAGTAGCCCAAGATAAAGTCTCCAGCCAGGTTCAGCCAACAGTGCATAACACACCAAGAGCTAGCAGGCCACTGCAGTTCTTTAGAATCTGATAATTACTCTTCCCTGATAACTAGGGGCTTGGGAAGAGGCAGGCTGCCTTCCCTTCAGGGATGCTTGATCCATGTCCAGCTGTAGTGCTGAGTTACAGAACCAGGGGCTGAGTGCTCTCACCATGGGAGGGGACAGGACTGTTCACAAGGAACCACTGAGAAAGAAACAAGTGACATGCAGGACTGAAGAGAGACAGAGACGCTGTCTCCAAATCCTGCTTTTCTTGGGAAGTTCAGAACTTCTTTCACAAACTTTAACACAGCCCTCCAATAATGTCTTTCTAGGACATCACAACAAACCCAAAATACCAAAACTCAGTAGCTTTTACAGAGAAGGAGCAGGTTCTGGAGGAAGAAGAACCTCCTTTTGGGAGAACCTCCTTTTGGAGCTGGTCGTTACCCGGGTTGACTGACATTGCCCACATCAAGAACACGCTCCTAGCCAGAGCTCTGCAGGAACCACCTCAAACAGGGCATCCCCTAAACACCTGGCACCAATAAAACACAGCAGAGAATTCCAGGTGTCTTTCTGGAAATCATTTGAAACCGCTTGTTTTCAAGTTATTTGAGTCTGCATCAGTATGTTAAGTGAAAAAATCCTTGGCCTTTCCAAGGCCAAGTGAGTAGTGATTTAGAGAAACCTTTTGGAGTGGGAGGGGAAGGGGCAAAGCAAACCTGACATTTTGAACCGTAGAAGTCAGCAAACAAACAGGATGAAACTGAGGGAAGAGCAAGAAAAGTTGAGGCCATGCTTCCTCAGCCATAAATTACACACCAGGAAAACATGCTAAATTGTCAGCCAGAGTGAGGGCAGAGGAAACCACCCCCCCAAAAATGCATCACAGCCCAAAACAAAGCTTATCCCACCAGAGCTCTCACTGGAGAGGGGTGGTAAAAAGCCTCAGAGCTCTGGGTGAGGGCAATTTCCAACAGGGCCCCAGCTACTTTTCAAAGACTTGACATGCATTCTGTGAAACTCTTCATGCTCACAGCAGAGCTGTCAGGAGAGCTGGATTCCCCTTCTGCAGGTGCAATTTTACAGATGGAAAATGAATTCCAGATGCAAAGCAGAGTACTTGTCCATCTCCAGAACACAAACTGCAGTTTGAGTGACATTCACCTGCTGAAATTCCCCCCTGCAGGTCAACTATGGGTTAACACAGAGTGAGCCCTCTCCTCAAAACGTCTCCTGATCCATCTCCTCCTGCCCCACTGCCACATGCACAGCGACACAGGGGGCAATAAACCTGCACCTTGGCCTCGAGCAAAGGATTTCAGGCATATAATTAATGTATGCCAATTATTTGTGGTACGTAAAAATAATTCTTCAATCCTAAATTACATGTAAAGAGAACAACAAACAACTGGAGAGGTCTTTTGTGTAATTGCAAATATGGAGTTTAGTAAGAGTATGAAATCTTTGGGGATGTCAAACTCTTCAAAGTTCTTGATAATCACATTTCCAATTTCCTCCCCCCACCCCCCTTTACACACAGCACTGGAATCTGAGGCCAGCTGAAGGCACAGAACCTCTGTAGAAGCAATCAAAGGTCCCAGCTGGCCCTAAAGCAGTGCAGTGAGCTAAGGAGCTGCTCTGCCTGGGATCAGTGCAGTTCATCTGCACCATTACTCCACATTCAACACTTGCCCAAGGGATGCCTGACTCGGGACCCCAGGCAGGGACACACAGAGCACTCTCCTGGGCAGACACAGCACCTGAGGCTGCATGTCCCAAACGAGTGCCCTGATCCTGGGCAGATTCCTGGCACAGCTCCACACTCAGCCACGGCAGCTGGGACAAACACTTTCTCCTACAGGTTAAACTTGTCTATTTAACCTTTCACTAGATGAAAGAGGAAATGGTAAGAAAAATTCCTTAGTAGTGCTCCTAACTGCCCGAGTAAATACAACCCAACTTAGGTTTGACCTACGGAACACTATCAAAAAGATAGATAAATCACTCTAACCAGGGTCTTTATCTGCTGCTGTCTGAAAAGGAATGCCAATTGGCACCAATACCAACTCCCTGCAATTCATGAAGCTTCCCTTGCCATAATCTGTGGTGCTCCAGAAAGCAGAGGGATGCTCTGAGGAGAGTCAGGCTTAGAAATGACAGCTGTGCCACAGAGAAACAGACCCCAAGTTGCCGACAGTGGCGTTTTCCCTGTAGGAAAGAAAGCTGTTTGCCCTGAGCATTGCAAGGAGTGAGGAGACCCACACCACCACTTCTGCATCTCCTTTTCTTGCCTGTTTAAATCTGCTCCTGTCCCAGCACATGGCAGCCCAGCTATGCCTGAGCACATTTCCCCTGCAGAACAGTACACCCTGGGGCAGGAGGTACCCCGGCCTGGCAGGACATTTCACCCTGGGCAGAATAAACCAGCAACCCCCCAGCAGCATCACCACCCACACAGGCCACTGCCTGCTGGCATTATATAGAGATCATGGACTTGGAAAAGCAGCAGCCCAGGCCTGGAGCTCTGGGACCTCAGCAGAACTCACTGTGTGCTGTCACCAAAACAGCCTAGCCACGAAGGTGGAAGAGAGAGGCGCATGTGGGAATTACTGAGGCTTTCGAGCCCACCCCCACAGCAACAAACCCAAGGTTTCTGCTAACAATTATTCACCCCATTAACCAGATTGCTTTGGTGCATGAAAGGAAGCCATATCAGCAAATCTTACATTTCCCAGGCTCACTCTGTGCTGATCAAAGAAGCCTATGGGTAACACCACAGCACTTGGCATTTTACAGTACTGAAAGCAGCACCCATGCTATTTGAGGCATATTGTTGGGGGAAGATGTATAAAAACTTCCTAAGAGATGGTTTTCATTCCAGTGAGCTCATGGTGTCAATAAGACAAGCCAAGGGTAGAGGGGGAGCAGTAGCATAAGCCTGTTTGATGACTTTGCTGAAGATCAGAGAGGAGGATCTTCATACACAGGAGCTGCAATCTCCCCAGCCCAAACACTTGGGTTAAAGAGAGGTTCTAAAGGTTAAAGAGAAAGTTCTGCTTCCCTAAAATGCAGGTGCCTTCTTTCCATAGCACACCCAGCCAAATAAAAGCAATTTTCAGAAATTTCCTAGCCCTATTTCTGATTAGAAAAAAGAAAATTGAAACTTGGAACCACAGTTTTCAACTGGCATTAACAGGATCAATATGGATCCCTGAACAGTTGCCATCAGTGACAGCAGAGCAGAATCCCACAGACACAAGTAGTAAAGAACTCATTTTACAGCATTTCTGAAATCATACAGCAGACATGCAGACTTTTAAGGATGCAAATACTGAATAATAAGTCTTTATCATGAGATGAAGGGAGAAAAAGAAGCATGAAAAAAAATGAAAGCCAATATTTGAAAATTGGGAGGTTATTTTTAATAATCTGTAATTCTAAAGTAAGACAAGCAATTTAAGACACATAATTTGCTTCAAGTGTGGCAATTTTCAAGACAAAGCAATTTTTCAGGCTGTCATTGTAGCAATATTGATTGTGGGGCACCTTCAGCCTGAAGAAACTGCTGCTGCTGCTCAGGACACACACCATATTGCAGTGACAGCAGACACTGCCTGCACATGGCTTTGGATTCCTGGGGAGAACCTGACACAATTGTCCCTATTCTCTGTTCACCTGCCCTTGCTACTTTTGCAAAGTCCTCCATTTTGCCAAGCTTTCCCTAGACAGGACATAAAATCAACACTGGCAGAAGCCTCAAACAAACCTGCAAACCAACCATCTCCCATAGGGTGGATTTCAACACCGCCTCGCTCTTGTTAGCACTGAGGCTAGAAACCAATTTCCAAAGCACATCATGTCATTGTGGCTTGGACCTGGCCTGTCCTTCCCTCTCTGTCCTGGCTCCCTCAGGACATGTCCTCCAAGGCCAGCGGGTCACAGCCTTTCCGTCTGCTGGCAGTGCAAAAGCACCCCAGAGCTCACAAGGAAAGGCAGGAAGGCTTTCAGTGCTATCAGGGGCTTCCACACGAGTTGAAATGAAAGCTTGGTATCTCAGAAGGGAAAAGTGCCTCTCCTGTGCCAAGAAAGATCCCCAGCAGCAGCTCTGCTAAGAGTATTGCCTTTTATTCTCAGTGAGCTCAGATGAAAAGGAAGGTGCAAAGCAGAAATTCCCCCTGCTGCCGGCTGGGAATGACAACACCAGACACACTCTGCACTACCTCAGGGGCTTCAAACAGCCTGTGGGATTGCAGACAGGCTTTCTGCACAAAGCCAGAGCAACCAGGAACTGCAGCTCCTTTGGAAAGTACCTGTGTGCCTCAACCACAGCTCCGTGGGCTGCAGTGTTTACAGTGCCCCTCCTGTCAGACACCTGGCGTCTGTAAACACGCCACTGACCAAGGCCACCTCAGCAATAGCCAGAACTTCCCCCACTGGCAGATCTCCTGTGTCCCAGAGGAGCCCAGCTCTGGAGCAGCCTGCCCAGCACACACTGCACACAGAAACCAGCACACAGAACCCTGGCTCTTGTGCTGCCTGGATCAAAAGGTGAATTCCACATCCATTCCCCCCAGAACGGCCTCCCCTGGTAAGGCTGGCACACTGCCGAGTTTCACAGCTCCCTAACACCGAGTCAGGGAGCCAAGTGCCTGCACACTCTCTGCAGGTGCCAGTGGCCCAGCTTAGCCGCAGCATCTGCCTCCTCCTGCCTGCACAGCCCTGGCAGCATGCTCCTCTTTCAGAGGCTCCCTCCTGGGCACCCCAGCAATGACCAATTGGTTTTCCTTGCTATTTAGTTCATGCTGTTAAACCTGCTCCCATCCTGAGAGACTGAGCACTGACAGTCTAAAACCAGAGGGCTCTATACGGATTTCTGACCAAACCAATGTCAGTAAAAAGCCAACAGCCATTAAAACAGCAACTCCCCAGGCCACAGCCACCCTGGTGAGCCAAGAGCCTGGCATCGAGGCACCTGCGGCCGCTCTGGAGATCCCAGCCTGCTGCCCAGCACCCTGGAGCTGCTGCCACCAGCCCTGGGTGCCCACTGTGCTGCCACCTCAGCTCCAGCTCCCTGCCTTGGCAGAGGTGCTCCTGACTCCTGCTGCTCCCTGACACCCATAGGAAACCATAAAGGGGAATTTCCAAAGCTTGGAAGTAGCCCAGTGTTACAGATCCACTAACAGCTTTAAGCAATTTGCCCAAGGTGAAAAGCAACACCTGTGGCTGGACAGGGAAATGGAAGCTGAGCCTTTCCCCAAGCTCACATCTATCTGTGTGCCCTCCTCACAGCTCCTGCACCAGCCCGATGCCTGCAGGGATGCTCTAACCACAGCAGGCAGCATGGCTGCAGGCTCCCTCAGGATAATTACCCCAAAACAGCTTCATTTCACTTGAGACTGTGGATTGGAACCGGATCTGTGTGTTTTGTTGTGCTCTTTTCCTATTCCTAATATGAGCTCCCTTTGCTCCTTGTATAAACACAGTGTAGTTTGTGAATTTCTTCAACAACCAACTTGTGTCATTCCCACAACAAAAATCATTGGTCTGGTACCACCTGCTTCCCCCAGCAGCAGTTTATGTGGTTCTTTCAGAGAAAGGGTTTCAAAACTGAAAACTTGCCAGTACTAGAAGGTAAACTCTAAACTTCCATCTGCACCTACGAATGCCACGGCTCAAACTCCCAAAAGTAAATCAAGGCTGAAAGCAGGCAGCAGCAGAAGCTGTGTATTCAGGTGAGCACACTGAGACACAAGTCCTATTGGCACCTCGACTTACAGAGAGAAGCCTTCCCTAAGCACAGAAACAGCCCTATCCCAGGAACAGCTCCTGGCCTCTCTAGGTTCCTAAGTGAGTAATGGGACCAAGCAGGCCAAACCCCCTGTATTCCAGCCTATAGCAGCTGTCTTGCTGGAAATTAATTTGCTGCCTCACTCCCCCTCAGCCAAGAATCCAGCATAAGCATCTTCCAAACCTGCAGTTTTTGCTTTTTTCACTTAAAGAATGTCGTATTTGATGAAATATTACATTGTGTAAACAAAAGCCTTATCCCCAGCTATTAAATGTAAAGTCCCTTGTTTTGTTAAAGACATACCAAAGCCAAGTCCAAAGTCCCCAGACAGGCCTGCAGGATATTCAGAGCAATTAACCCCTCTGTCAGAGTGCCCTGACCTCCAGATGGGTCAGGGATTTTCTGCATGTGTTTCTTCAGAGATTCTGGCAGCACTAACAGTGCGTGCTCACCTGCAGCAGGGGAGGTGCTGCCTGTGCCAGGAGTAGTGCAGGTTGGACACCGGGATAAAAGAAGGTCCTTCCAGACTTGGAAGAACCAGGTGCCGAGGTCAGCATCAAGATAACCACTGCTTATCTCGGTGCTGACCACAGCTCTTTTCACAAGCCTCTTTTAAAGGTCCTTTAGAGGCAAGCTCTGGCTGCAGCCCCCAGCACGGTCCTTCTGAAACGTGTAAAAGGGATTATTCAGGAAACCTGAAAGAGCCCTCAGAAACTGAACATTAAGGCCCCAAATCCTTCTCCAAACAGCAATACTGCAGAGCATGTAAGAGAGAAATCCTGGAGTCTCCCTCTGGAGAAAGAATCGCTGAAAACTGCACCGACTGCATTTCTCACTGCAGAAATGCTGATGTTCACGCTGCTCCAGAGCACAAGGCATAAGCAATGTCTTCATGCTCAAAATGTGGAACCTAGAACTCTAAACTGTGCAGGTAACAGGATAAGGGGACCACACCCTTAAAGAATATAAATCAGCAAAGCTTCTGGGCAAAGGCTTCTAGTTGTACATACATTTTACAAGCACAATGTGAGCTACAAAACTGTGCTTGCACCCCTCTTCTGCTGGGCTGTCCCCACAGGCAGTGAGGAGCAGCTCTGAGAACACAGTTACCATCTTCCCTTCCCCTTCTCACACGAGCATCTGACCTGGCAGAAGGCAGTCATTCTGAGACTCCTTCCATAGTATTTGTGTGCAGGAGGTACAATTCCATATTTTGGCAATATGTCCTGCCTAATACAAATGTCTGGTCTGCTCAAGAACAACGTAGAAAAAAGAAGTTTGGCTCTGAAATCAGACTTCAGCTCAGCAGTAGTCAGACCATGTAAGCCCCAAAAGCCTCCACAGCCAAGACCAGGGAAATCTGGTTTTTGGGTCTGCTCAGACTTCTAAATTAAAAAATGTATTTGCAGAGCAGCCATGGCGGAACTACACAAGAAGTGCTTTTCACTCCAGTTTCAAACAGCAACACTGACTCAAAAAGAGGGGAAAATCAGTTAAAAAAAAAAAAAAAAGAGAAAGACCTGTAATCAAAACCTTAGGAATTATATAGAAAACATGTTTCTGACCTAACACATTTCTTACCATTCTCTGCAGCTGAGAATGGCTTTCAAGGAAGGTGTTTTCCTCTAGCTAGTGACCGCAGCTAGAAATGCCAGCAACCCAACTCTAACTGTTCCTAGCTGAAGCTTGTGCACTTGTTATCTTCAAATATCAATTAAATACCGTTCTCATTTTGCAACAAATAGTTTACTCACCCAGCCAGCAAGCAGAAACTGGCAGCTACACCGTACACCTGTTATTATGCATTACAATGAAATTAAAGTATTTGCAGAATTTGGCACAGCCGCGCTGCTAAAACCATGGCGGTGGCTGTAAGTGCAAGCACACAGATGAGTGCTGCTCCTGCCTGCTAGGAAAACATGCTGGTGTCCAGCAGCTGGTCTTTCAGGGGGAGCACCCACAAACATGGCCTCGGTGCCACCTGCTCAGGTGGCAGGGGCGGCAGGCCCCCGCACTGCAGAGGGAGAGGAGCAGCAGGGAAGGGGCCCAGGAACGCCCTGCACAGGCGCTGCTGACCTCCTCGGGGGAAGTGCAGAGCACTATTTATTCAGGTGCAATAACACAAATCTTTGTGGGCTGCTCCGCGGCGATAAAACGAAGAGGATTCCAAAGAATGCGTTCCCTGCGTGACTTCCTGAGCCCCACTGTAAGCACACCGTGTTTGCAATATCTAGCGATGGCCAGAAGCAAAATTATTGTTATTTGGGGCCTCCAAGTGCAGAACTCGAGCAGCTTTTCAAACTGGGAAAGTTTTATGGTGCTGCAGAGTGTAACTGGGACGTGGGGAATAACACAGTGACCCGATAGAGATAAGCTTTTACTCCCCCAGGCATCATTTCAGCTGTCCTACCCTTTTCATGTGAAACTAACCGGGACAAGCCTGCAATAAAAGGCAATTTATGTGCTGTGGCTGCACCACGAAAGCCAAGGGAGCTGGAGGCATCCCAGAGACAACCTGAGCTTGTGTCATTAATTATTGGTTTTGTTCAAGATGAGAGAATTTATGCTCAGTATGAAACACCACCAGCAGAGGTGGGAGCAAGAACTCTGTAATTTATGGAAATGCTTTCCTCACCACATAGAGCAAAGTAGTGCAGATACCTCAGCACCAACAACACCCAACCTCAGACAAGGTGTGCAAACGTGGATTTCACACCCAGAGGCTTTGCCAGATCTGCAGGCCTGGGGCTCCCAGTGTGCACTCATCCCTCGTGCAGTCCTGCCTGCAGTTCACAGTGCCAGCAGGTCACAGTAACCTCAGCCTCATCCACATGGCCAATCACACCCTCCTCCCGGGGTTTTCAAAAGAACTCATCTGAGGGACCTGTGATTTCCCAACACAACGCTGGCTGTTTCTTATTGGATCTATAAGCTGGATGAGCCCTGACAATTTCCAGGGACACTCAGTAATCTTGGGCAGTTTCTCTCTAAATTCACTGGAGATGCAGGTAAGCTACTGTGCTACACCTGGCCTCTTTGAGGGGCAGAAAGGGACAAGGTGAACTTAGGCCTTGGCTGTCATCAAGGCAAGTTGCCATTCTGAAGAAAAAACACAAAAGAAAAACTGCTAAAGAACCTTTAAAAAATACCCCTAAAAGATGTTTTCCTGCCTGTCTGTATGACCCTGCCTTTTGCCTGTCAGCAACAGCTCTGTAGCATTTCTGAATCACCCTGGAGTTCAGGCACAATTATACATACATCTTGATGAGCGGGAAAAGTGCAGAGGCACGGGACATAGCAGAGCACCATGCTCCTCGTGCTGAGATGGAGCTTGAAGAAAAGCTGTTGGATGCACTGTATGTTCCTTTGTCAAAGCCAAGCTTTTAAGAAAACTTAAGCCTTCCCCTGCCTCATTTTCTTGATGGCTGTCAGAGGTAATGGCATTGGAAGAAAAGCACAGAGGATCCCTCTGCTATATGGGATGCCAAGGAATCCATGTCTCTTTCACCAGGAAGTTTTCTAATTTTACTTGCTCCACTATCAGTGTAGATGACCAATGCTGACATGAGTGGGTACCATCAGCACAAGGCTGGCAGCACGTAGCCTTCTGTGACAAAGATTCCCCTGGTGTCCCCCAGGCACAAGGAAAGTTTGGAAAATTATACCTACGCTGTTCTTGCTGGAGTCTGTGTTCAGTCATCAAATTCAATATGTTCCTACACAAAAGACTAAATCTAAAGAGCAGAAGTAACAGGGAACTGATATGCCAAGTTTAAAAATACACTTGTGTTCTGACCCATTTCAGTCAATTGCTTCTAATAAAACTAGATGGCTCTTGGAAAAAAAAAATCACTGATTTCCATTGAGAAAGAAGAAAGGTAGGCCCAAACTACAATACTAGAGTGGCCAAAAAAATCCAAAAAAACCAAGACTGAAACCTAACTCCCTCTTTCATTTAGACTGAATGGTCACCTGTATGATAAACAAATTCATTATCACACCGCTGCTCAGACAGCAATTGTGTGTACACAGCAAAGGCACGCAGCAAGACCAACTCTGCTAAAAATCCCCACAACAAAGCAGGTTTCAAAACAGAAGAGCCTGTGTACACCTCGCTGTGTAAACCAGACAGACGCTAGGAAAAGATGACAAGAGTTGTTTGATATGAATCCAAGGTACAGCCATTTTAACACAGCTTTTTTAAACCCTCCTGTTGACAGTGTGAATAAACACGCCTCACGTCAAGCTGGACACATAATCATGTCTCCATTGAGGGCATTGGGCTATGTAAGTTAATTAAAAGCACTTGCATTGCCAGCTCTCACATCATTGTTCAGCTTTTAGTTCTTTCAATAACCACATTGAGCACATTGCACAGAAATAAAGCTGAAGATTTCACCTTATGAAAAACATTTCCTTTTGCCTGTGGAAATGACAGCTTCCATACAATGGATCTTCTTCACCACACGACAACCAAAAGGGCACCGGGGTTACAGCAAATCCATGCTCTCTTCTGGTCAAAGTGATTGCCATACAGTAAAATCACAACTATGTTAAACTAGTCCTGTGCACACACCCATGATCTGACTATGCATGCTATCAGCAGCTCAGTTCCAAACTACAGTAACTGCTGTAACTCTGGTGACTGGCAAAGTCAGACCCACAATGGAAAGCAACATTGCTACTTTTAATCATTTCAGGCCCCATAACAGACTCCCCAGTGAGCACTGAAATGGGATCAATAAAACTTTGTGCAAGCATTAGAGCAGATCTTGCTATTATGTTACATGGCAACAGCAAAAGCACATCCCTGGAACGTACAAATATTATTAAGTCTGAGAAAAAGCAAAGAGGAGCAGAAACCCGAGAAGCAAAACACCCTTGATTTCAGGAGGTTAACACTGATTAAAAAAACCTCTTAATGAGATTCAAACTCACAGTACGCAAGACCTCTTAACCTGTTGTTAAGCCAAAAATCTAAGCAGTCCAGGCAGTCCCCACGTGAGAAAACACTGTTCAGGGCTGCAGCCTCCCCTCTGGAATTACTGTCAATAACCAACCTGCAGGCTGATTACTCATTCTCCCACTGCACCAGGAGGGACAGAACTGGTCAAACACACTGAACCACAAACCTGATGGAAAACAGAAATGCCAGCCTGCCTAAGGCCTCCCAGGCCATCAGGGAGCACTCTCATCGTGGAGCCTGCAGCCTCCCTGCTCCTCTGGCACAGCCACACCACAGTTCCAGGGCTCATACCAATTTCAAAGTCTCGAGGTTCTGGGCTCAGAGGTAATGATTCATTCAGCATCATCATCTTATCCTACAGCACTGACAAATCCAAACAAAATACAGGAAATCCGCCACTGAGCGTGGCATAACCCAAATGTGTGGCAGCTGGTCTCCTCACTATCTCCATGACCCTGGAACACATTAGGGCTCCTGGACTGGCCACCCTTGCAAACCAAAGGTAACATGCAGCTGTCCCATGCAGCCTATTGCCTCCTGCTTGATGAAATTGAAATATACCACATCATGCAAATCATCAATTCATTTCCTGCTGTCTGAAGAGGATAATAAGGTAGGCAAAACAAAAAAGCTGGGACTATCTCAGACCACACACAGGCTGGCAGTGCCAGAGCCTCTGTGCATGGCAAAGCCCTGCAGAGAGACGCAATGCCAACATCACAGACTGCCAGAGGAGTAAGACCTGGGTCAGCCAGTCACCTCCTGATGCTCCCATACCAATTTGGCCCCTCCAGGAAGGTTTCCTCAAGTGTGACCATAGCAAAGGGGCTTTCAACGGAGGGAAGAAAGAGAGGATGGTAGCTCCTCAGGCAAAAGTGAAATGAAGAGTTCAAGCACTAGAATTCATAGCTGCCTAAATATTTCAATAAATAAAGATTGATCCAAAACGTCCTTCCAGTCCCAGAAAGGCAAGGCCGTCATTTCAGTGTGGTGTAACGAACTCTGGCTTTGGCCTCACACACATCTGGTTCCAATTAGCACCTGCATACCTCTGTTATTAAATAAAAACCAGCGCTCTCCACGACCTGCAGAGCCCTTGTGCACAAGAACGTATCCAACACCATCATGTCCTCCCTTGTCAGACGTGTGTGGCACACCTGGCACCAGCTCAATTCCCAAGCACCAGGTCACATTTCCCATCATGCTGTTTTAACACAAACACCACGGGCTCAGTGGCTAATGGACAGAGCCCTGGAATTTTACCTCAGATCCTTCACATTTAACCTAAGGCTGATGAACCTAGTGCAATCTCTGGGGAAAAATGCATCTGTCAAAATCATTGCTTGCAGCATATGGCCGGACCGAGAAGTATGCACCAGCCATTTCCACCTTGATTTGTTGCACCCAGCCTCCAGTGTCTGCTATGCAAGCTGGATTACAAATGAAAAGTTGCTGCTCTAGATATTTTTTTCAAAACAGCACCTGGGGATTTGGATGGAGAAAGCAAATTGTTTTATTGTTAAAGCATACATCTCTGCGTTCAGGAGAGCTCACTTCTATTTCTGACTCCTCACATGTACTGTGTGAGCCAACACAATATTCAAACACTCATATTCAAACAGCCTTCACAACTGTGAGCAGATTCAAGAATTTAGCAACTCCTTCAGGTGATGGATCTGTCACTGGTGTCCCGAGACTCCCACTGCTGTGGCTGGGCACTGCACAGGTCCAGCCTTCTGCAGGCCTTAAAATATCAGGCAAAAAATACCTTGAGTGAAAAGCAGTTTTGTGAGAAGGAAATAGGAAGCATGAGGCATATCTGCCTATTTTTTTGTTCGATATAGCAGGAACTCTTGGGGCAATTAGGTACAGGCACACAGGCACAGCATAAAGTTACACATACAGCTGCCCATTAAGGCACCTTGAGTTAGTTTTGTCAATGCCGGTCCATTTCCATACACTTCTGCAGCCTTTAGAGAGGCTGCTGTGGGTCGCTGCCCAGCAGATTTCCCTGCAGACTGAGACCTGTGACCGTACATTGCTGGCACAGGGACACCTAGCAGTCTGAAGTGCCTGCAGTGACCACCTGAGCACAAAGACTGGGCAGATGAGAAGAACTCCCTCACAATGACTCTCAGGAACCTGAATCTAGGTTGGGTCACGCCTCCAGCTGACACAAGCTGGACTCAGGCCCCCCTGCTGCATTGTGAACCCACTTCCAGTCAGATCTGCGCATCCCTCCTGCCTCAATGGAGCCTCGAGTTATCAAAAATGACCTAACAAACCTTAGTGTCCATGTATTTCGTGAGGCTCATGTTCTGGTCTAAACGCCTGGTTAACAAGGTGAAGAAGCTCAATGCATGACTTTGCTCAGATCTGCTCAGCTGGATGCTTAAAAGCAATTCTGAGTAACAAGCTATTTTTTTCTACTTGCTGTACCCTACAAAGAGCAAAGAGTTCTTCAAGATGTGCCCCGGGAGCTCCTGGAAGTAATCAGGGGGCAGCCTGTGTCAAACTGCAACATTAATTTGTTCTGCACTTGCCCAAAGACTGCAGAAAAGGAAACTTCCAAGTGCAAACACTGAGACATCCAAGGAGATTAGATTGAATGCCTCCCTTTTCGTCTCTGCAGAGCACTGGCCAGTAAATACTCTAACTGGTGTCAGACAACGTGGTGCAGCTGTTTGCTAGAGGAAACAAGGGGAAATCATTAAAGAGAGCAGCTTCCAGCCACTTGACTTGCACACCAAAATAGAAGCAGCAGGCAGACACATCCGTGAGGCGATTTCACGCTCCCGAGCAAGCTGCCGAGCGTGGCCCTGCCTTGCAGCACGAATGAGAATTCTTTTGCACTGTAACCAAGAGCTTGCCAGTTCTGCTCTCCTGGGCTCCCATGCCTACACGTCCAGTAGCTGCAATTTACATAATTGCAATTTCATCTCACAAATATGGTTGGGCTCCCTTTATGCCTGACTCTCCCCAACTGCGGCTTCTTGGAGCTCCAGCCTCTGCTCGTTATTTCAAACACTTAGCGGAAAAAACGCAAACCATAATTGATACAATTATTGCACACACACAAAAAAAAGGAAAAATTCTCATGGTTTGGAAGATGAGGGGACTGAAGGTTTTTGTGTTGGGCTTTTTCCCCCTTTTGTTCTCCTTTGCTCTTTAAGAACAGCACATGCAAAACATTTGTGAAGCCAACACAGCTGTGGGGCCCGCTCACCAGACCAGGACTGTCTACTCAGTATCCTTTCTAGCTTTTTATAGATACAACTTAAAAACACCATGAAATTTATTTCCTGTAATAATGATCCCCAAATATTTTCTTTAAAAGTGGATGTTTCAGCAAAACTCTCCCAAGAATGTGGAATTATGCACTCGCATTGTGCTAGCACAGTCCCTCCCTCCCCACTTCCCTCACTGTGCCCCCTCAGACTCTCCCCAGTGTTTTATTTCACCTGCCCAGGGCTCTGATGTTTGCAAAGCCAAGCTGGTATACCATACCCAAACAGATCTTGCTGCAAACTGGCACACCCCACGCTGGAGAAAGGCTCCAGTATACACTGAAAACATACAGGAACAAGAGTTCTTCCCCAAAATTTCCTCTGGTGAATTCCTGGGCTGATAACTTTGTTGTATTAAACATGTTTACAACAATACTTATATATATTACAGTAATATATTACACAACTATACTCCTACATTACAGTAATACATCATACCAGTTACATTACTACAGCATCTATCTCTACTTGTCGAGGCGGTCATAACTCAAAGTAAATACCTTAAATGTCCCAAACCAAATCCCTCATTACTTGTTGGTGGCTCACCTATTCCCAAGGTGTCTTGATTAGATAATCAGGTCTAGACCTCTTTGTG
>NW_005054304.1:422494-425418 GCF_000277835.1 Geospiza fortis | reverse complement strand
ACATGCTCCCCCCTTCTCCGCCCTCCCCCCCTGCCACTCTCAGCTTCACCAACGCCGCCTCCCCCACTCCGTCCCAGTGGGTCACAGTAGCCCTAAACACTTTACACTAATACTTATACATAACAGTAAACAATACAACAATACTTCTATATTACAGCAATACATTACAACAGCAGAGTCCAGCCCCTCCAGGGGCTTTTCCCAATACGTGTCCATCCCCTCCAGGGGCTTTTCCCAAAGCACACAGCCAGAAGCATCTGCAGCTAATCCAGCAGCAATCCAATGAAGGATATTGCTGCCAGACTGCCACAGAGCCCTGGCATGTCCAAAGCTTCTCCAACCCTCTCCTGGGGTCTACCCTCGTGGGGTCAGTCACAGAGTCCATCCCCTCCAGGGGAACTCACCATCTTCTCCTCCTGCAGTCTTTTCCTGAGCAACCTTCTCCTGCTTCTTGCAGTCTTCCTCTGCAGTCATCTTCTGGGCAGCCTTCTGACTCTTTGTCCGGCTCCACCCTTTTATGGCCTTGGTTCTCAATTACTTACAGGTGTTAACACAGCTGCAACTCATTGGGGAATACTGTGCCCCCTTACAATTCTCCCTACATAACTTTATAGTCCATTTTCCTCTGTATGCTCCAGGACACTCCTGGTCTCCATCTCTGCATTTCCAGAGTCTAGCCCAGCCTCAGGAAGGACCTTTAGGAGCTGTTATAAAGTCAATGTTATTCTGAGCTAATAAATATAGGTCTCCTGTCCTGCATGCACAACCCATTCTGACACATCGGTACCATTTCCTCCTACAGCACTTGCTCTTTTAAACAATATACAGCCTTCCTTCCACAGCAGCACACTCTCCCTGGAGCAGGCCCAAGGGATCCACACCCCTGCACACCCTGTGGTCTCTGGACACTGAGAGCACGTGGCACACTGCTTGCAGCACCTCAGGATTTGCTTTCTGAAGCCTGGGAAGGACACTGCACGTGCCTGAAGGCAATTTGCTCATGCTAAATCCATTGTTCAGGCTAATAACTCACTCTGTGCCTTGCCATGTTTTGGTCCTAACCTCACTGGCGTTATGGCAGCAGCAGGAAAAAATCACCAAAATGTTCCCTCCCACACAAAGCCCGGTCAACTATGGACACTTCTCCAGCACCTCAGAGTTAGACAGTGTCTAAAGAAGCAGGATAAGCACGAACCAGACCAGGACAGCACAGAACTTCAATTCCCTAAGTGGAGGGCATGTCCAGGTAAGAGTGCAAAGAAGAAAGACAGGACAGGGGATGTAATGTGGAGTTTAATAAAGCAGAAACAAATGGCAGGTCTGGCAGTTTTACCTCCTTGGAGGATTCTGCTTGACAACATTAGGAGCATCCCTCTAAAATCAAGTTTGCCTCTTGCTTTTACAGATGGCAAAGCTGCAGTTCAGGAGCTGTGCTACGATGCAGTTCTACCCTGGAAAAGTGTCCAGTTCTTGGGGCTGTAGCTCACCAGAACCTACACAAGCCAGCAGCACATAAAACACTTTGCACAGACTCAGAGCTTTTCAGAGGGCTGGGGTTTGCTCCAGAGGCATTTGTATTTCTATTTTATCAGTACCTAGGTGTACCTGGTTGGCAACTGTCTGATCAGAGAGAAAACCTGCGTACTCACAAAATCTAAGTACTCACAGCACCCCCTTAACAACACAGTCCTCAGGTGCAGAGACACCCAATCTCAAACCAAGAGCCAGGCCTCGGCCACAGAATGGAGGCCAGTTCACTTGCAAGGTATAAACTCTTTTTTTCTGCACTCGCTGCCCAAGAAACGGTTTCCAGACACTTGAGACCCAGACAGATCATTTAACTGCTTTTTTCAGTCACGGTGTTACTGTGAAATCTTCTCAGGAATAGACACTTTGTGGCTTTATAGCATCACAAATACAGCTTTGGGATCTCAGGTAAGCCTGGGCTGGGGTTTGGGGGTTGCTTAATTAAAAGAGAAAGGGTAGCAAATGTTTTCCACGACCTTCTCTTCATATTTGACCAAAGTATCTGCTTTTCTAAAAAAGCAGGTGGTCATAGTTTGCCAAGGTGCTCACCACCAAAGCCTGAGGCTGCACACCCTCGGGAGGGAGAAAGGAAGCCCCTAGGGCAGGGCAGGGTCCTGGTGGAGCACACCTCCTGCCTCCTCCAACTCCTCCCCAACCACAGCCTTTTGGGATGCTCACTGCAAAGCAGGGGGAAGCTGATGATTTCTGCTGAGATTTATTCAACCTGCTGATAGTTAGGACTTGAGGTGGAAGACAATTTGTCATCTTACTGCCTGTTTTTCTATTCTTACCCTATTTAGTCCCCATCTCAGACAGCAACTGCCATAAATTCGCTCTGTACCATTTTGGTGTGACAGCAATGTCTGTGCCTGAGACATGTCAAAACAAACCCTCCTGGGAAAAGCCCATCACTAAGCATGGTGTGTCAGAAACATTTGCTGACTGGAACAAGCAGATCTCAGCTCCCAAGAGCACGTTCTGCTCCCTGAGGTTTATGCTTCCACCTGCTCTGGATGCTGGACTTACACACACACTGGATGGAAAAGAAGGGAACGGAGCACACAGGGCCGTTTTTACATCTTAAAAACGGCGAAGCAGCCGGGCGGGAAACACGGGCTGTGTTGAATCTGCTGCGCGGGAATCTCCACCGCGGGCTCCCTCTGGGAATGTGCTGCTGTGGAAACCAAGGATACGTAAAAACACAGAATACGTGAGGAGTTCCGCCTTTAAGACGGACGAGTTATTGCGTGTCTGTACTTTGTGCTTTCTTTTCTCCTTGAGTCGCGGTTTTCCGCGCTGGCGCCGCGGGCGGTGCCGAATGTGCGGCGGTGAAGCGCCAGGCCGGTAAACCGCGCCCGGGTGCGGCGCTGGCGGCGGGCGGGCTGGCGGGGCTGCTG
>NW_005054304.1:413365-420387 GCF_000277835.1 Geospiza fortis | reverse complement strand
ATGGTCCTCCTGAAATGTGACTCTCACTGGCTGCATCCAAACCTTGTGCTTGAAGAGCATTTCTAATTAAAGCAGTTTGGGCCTTTGGGGAAGAAGGGGCTGCAAAGCATTTCCTAAAGCATTTTCTACTCCAAGTTCATTGTGACAAAATACACCTGAATGATGATGCAGGTATTAGGATTGAGACAAATATGAGTTCGGTGGCTCAATTTTACTTGGAGAGATTGAAAAACACAGGAAGCCCAAATGATCATCCCAGAGGATATCCCAGTGTGGGTCCTGTGAGCTGTTCAGGAGCTGTGAGATGGTTGTCTTCATTCAGTGTGGGATTTAGGGTGTGCTGAGTTCAAAGGAAACCCCTCTTGGGTGCTTTTGTGAATCAGAGCTACCCTGCCTACTTTTATTCTTACCAATTTAATTGACAAGTTTCTTCATAAATGTTGTCCCAGCATTTGGCTTTCTGACATCCACCCATTCAAACGGGCAATGCAATGACTGAGTGAAACAGTTGCATAAATTTATGTCTTGTAGGGGATTCAGTGCAAGTGAGGCATTTCAAAAACTGGCAGTGCTAAAACATGGATGGCTATTGGCAATCCTCTGACTCCAGCTCACAGAGAGCCAGTCCTGTCACCCATTGTCAAAAACATACCCTTGGTTTCAGCATTCATCACCATTTGTCTCTTGTAATTGCATTTTTCTGAGGACTAGAAATTAAATCGGCAGTGACAGAATATTTATGGCTCAGAAATATTCTGGATGATTCCTAGAGAAGCTGTTTCCAGCTTTGTTAATGGTCTTTTATCATGGATTTTATAGTGGGACTGGGGGACTAAACAGCAGAAACCATATTAAACATGCTGAATGATTTCATCCTTGAGCCAAACATACATTTAGTGTAGGCAAGGAGATGCTGGTGAGAGCACATGTGCAGTTTAGGGCATCCAGCCCATGGCCAGTGCTTCACCTCCTGCCATCACTGTGCAGAGAGGTGCAGCCTGCTTGCTGAACTCACCTGGCACATTCTCTTCATCTGGAGGTTGCCATCAATCCCTGGAGAGAGGCTGATGTGGGTGGAAAGGCTGGACTTGAGTGGGTGAAATGGTTTGATCTGCTCCCTGCTGTCAGTCTCACTCATCCCTGGGCATTGTAGATGAAACTTGTCAAGGGCTCTGACCACTCTCCCACTGGGAGCACCATGGAGCCAGGCTTTTCCTCAGTACTCACAGTAAAAACTGAAATGGCTAAGTTTTCAATGAAAACTAAAAAATAAGGAAGAATGTATTCAGGAAGTTGAGAACTGAATTTGTCAGGTCTCTTTCTGTGGCATCAAATTGTTCAAGACTGACTTACTTTTTGTAGTGTCCCACTCTTTTTCTGTCCTTAAGACAGTTGAAATGAAGCACTTTGGCTTTGCTGAAATCAAAGATTTTGCTAATTTTCCCTGCTAGAAATTTTGCCAATATCAGCATACTTCTGAGAAACGCTCTTGTATTGGTATTTTCTCATATAAAACTGTTCCTTATGCAAAACTGACTATTCTCAGTGATAAAATCTTTTTACAGTTCCTATGCTGGTCTCAGCTTTAGCCTCCCTGTGATACTGTGAATTTTTATCACATGCTATACATAAATAATAATCATGTGCAGAAGGAGCCTTGATCTCACAGGGGTGTGTCACAATTTAGCCATGATGATGATGTGCTGCCAGCTGAACTGCTGACCCTGTCACTGATTGCCAGTGTGCACGTGGCTTAGAAAGGGTTAGAGCTACCAGTGGTCAGTCCTGCAGGATCCCCACATTTTCTCTGTGAGCCACAGGATGGATTGGTATCTGAGAGAGCTGAGGGAAGGAGTGGCTGCTGGGCTGGCTCAGCAGCAGGAGAGGCAGAGTTTCTCTGGGCACCCCTGGCCTCAGGCAGGGTACAGCTGTGGAGACTTTAACATGGCTGCTTTCTGCTCCCATGCACACAAAGTCCAGAATAAATCACAGCAGCATCAGTGCTGACAGTCCTGTGGAGATTTTCTCCTAGATAGCTTTTATGGCCAGAGCTGACTTTCAAAAGGCCCAAATTGCTATTCTTGAGATACTGTAAAGAAATCCTGTGCAGCAAACAGTGCACATAAAATAAAAAATAAAAAGGAGTACTTTTGTCTGCCTTTAATAGTCTGAGTCTTTCCTCAGGCATTGGAGGCAATGAGCACACCTAACTGAGGGGGCAGAGCCTGAGACCCTCTGACTCTGGCAATATCCACCAGCAACACCTCCAGCTTCTTAGCTGTGCTCAGAGCCAGAGGAAAGGGAATCAGGCACTGGGATGAAAAATGAATGACTCAACAAATAGCATTAACAGATCTATCTGATTTCATTTGTCCAGTAAAAGGAAAAATTCAGGAAAAAATCATTTTATTTTAACCCATCTT
Source organism: Geospiza fortis (assembly GCF_000277835.1). Lineage (NCBI taxonomy): Eukaryota > Metazoa > Chordata > Aves > Passeriformes > Thraupidae > Geospiza > Geospiza fortis. Next base: position 417,964 of record NW_005054304.1, on the reverse strand, counting down.
ATTTTGACAACACTGTCAACACTAGTCCTAGAATCATAGAATACACAATATTTTTATCTCAAATGCTGCCAGTTGAACAAAAAACCACCTCCTACAAGTGTTACAATTGCACAGAGAACAGAAGCTGTCTTGCGTGCAATCACCATCTCACTGCTACTGCTCACCAAACACACAGGAGTCTGCCCCTAAGGCATATTTACCATGTCCAGTGATTCTTCCTGTTGCTAAACAAAGCAGGAGCACTTACCAACAACTACAGAAAGGTTATGGAAACCCCCTGGAACAGAGCCTGGGGAAAACCCTTCACAGGCAGGCACCTGATGGAAGTACTGACAGTCCTGTGCCCATTCCAACTGTAGTGCATTCCAAAGGAAAGGAACAAGGGCTGCAGTGGCACTGCTGTTTATGTTTGCCCATACATTCCCCCTCCACCTTGTTTTCCACAACAGACCTGGAATAATCAACTAAAGTGGGAGCAGAGTCAGTCACAAGTAGTCACCAGCTTCAATTGAACCCAGGCCATCAGGAGCAGTCCCTGAGCACTGAAACCACAGTGGAAACACCTCCAAGCTAAGTAAATATCCTATCTATATGAAGCACATCCAATCCTCTTTTTTTCCTTTTATTTCACAAATACTGCATGGGATGAAAGAATGTCAGGGCTGAACTCTCCAGAACAGATGTAGAACACATGTATTTGCATCAGTTTAAAGCAAGACTCCAGACACTAGAAAGCACTTGTGGTTTGGCAGTGGAGATCCCTCATTTTAATTAGTTCAGGGTACAAATGATTTCTAGAAAGCCTTCCTCCAGCTGGAGCAGGGTTACTTCTGTTGGGATGGGTCTTCCAGGCAGATTTTCTTGGGGGGGGAAACTGCAGGGGTAACCATTCCAACCCAACACTCCCAGCCCACGACAGCAGGCAAATTCACACCTAGGGAGGTTCCCCAAATCCCCTGGGTAGTGCCAGCAGCCACCTCAGAACCAGGTGTGACTGCAGCCCATGCAGCATGACATGAGCACAGATGTGCTTTTTTTCCTAGCTCAGCCCAAGGGAAATTGAGTCAGGGTGGGACTAGCTCAGCTAATGAACAGTTGCCATTTCCTATCTGCTAAGTAATGATATCATCCCACAGAAAATCTTTGTTCCCTGCTGCAATTATTTTCCTCCTAAGTTTGCTGAGCTTCCATGTTCTGCATAAGTGACTAGTCTAAGGAACATGCAGAATTATTCCACAACCAAAAACTTGTTCTTAATTAGAGGGGAAACATAAGAAAGAAAGAATCAATGCTCCTGATTGTGTCTCCTGACATATTAAACTCCAAAGCCTGGGATATTGCTCGTTTGTCATGTCCTCAGCATCAATGCTCAGAACAGCCACTGGCCAGAGAATCAGGCAATGACATTACCACAGCAAACAGAAAAGACAGCACTCACCTTTGTAAAGGGAGGGCAACAAAGAAAGATGAAGTGGTTGCATTTCTTTCCAGACCCAACTTCAGCTTACAGAAGACAAAGGAGGAATGCCATGAACTGAACTTGGATTGACAGAAGGGACCCCAGAACACTGGCTGTCATGTCACTGACCCTGTCCCCTGTGCTACACTGTCCTGCCCAAGAACCAGGTTTGCTCCAAGGCCAGCCCCACCAGGAGGGCAGGGGCCCACCCTGGGTGGGACCCTGTCCAGCCAGGACAGTGTCCTGCCTCTTGCTATTTGAATAATTACCAGCAACTGTAGCAGAGCTCTCTTTACACTCCAGTCCTTTCCTCATTTACAAGGTTTAAGCTGTCAGCTCTACAAGACACCAAGTTTTCATCACCTCACTCTCTGGATCCCTTGTTCAAAGGGACAGCAGGATTTTTCCTGGAGATAAGGGCCACAGGCAGCCAGAGAACAAGCAACTTCCCTAAGGCACATTCCCTCCCCGGGAAGCAGGACAGAGATCAGTCCGTGCTCACCATGACACATACTTCTCTCTGCATTTGCACTGCAATGTGCAAAGCTTTGCTCCACTCAAACCAGAGGCATTCAGCACACTTTGGAAAATGTTACTATTTATAGAAGGTCCTGTGCTCTTTCGCCGTACTAAGGTTTCATCCTTTCTCCATTGTTCATAGATATTTTCCATAAAAAGCAAACCTCACTGCTCTACATTTAATGGATAGATTCTGAAGGGAAAAGCTGAAAAGAAAAACAACATCCCTGGGAGTTAAATCAAAGGAAGGGTTAGTTTTTCCAGCTGGGCTCTGGACAGTGGAAGACAGTCTGTCATTCCAAGGCCAGAAAATGTCTTTTACATACACCAGTCTCAGCAAACCTACCCTGAGTTATAAGGTTTATTTTATAATAGTTTAAGTCTTATATTGTACTTGACTTCTGCTGCTAACAGCCAAGGCCTATGCAACAGCTATTGGTTAGAAAGCAGCACCTAGGTCATTCCATTTTGCCAAAACACAACGTGCAGCCATAAATCCAAAGCAGTCCTTCCCAGGTTATTATTATTATTATCATTAGAACAAACACTAAAGTTTGCACAGCGTCACTGTAAGCCAGGAGTGTTCTCTAGGGGCAGCTCTTCTGGGAGAGCAAGCAAGGGGCTGTAGAACATCTCCCAAGCACAAACTTGGACTGTATCGTTCACACCTCAGCTCATTTGGAAATGAAATCTGGAAATGCATCCCATGGGTCAGCCTCAGGCACCAAGCTCCTGGCTTCAGCTACTGAAAAACTTACATATTTACAGGGGTCAAAGATCAGAGAAAAAGCAGCCAGGAAAGAGCAATGTACAGGTAAGGTTCCTAAGCCATTGAAATCCCCATGAAAAGGTCAATTTAGCCAAGATATTAGTCAGCTCAGTCTTTCTACCAGAACCTACTGTCACTATCGGACACGCAAGAATGCAAGCACACCACGGTTCTCCAGGTGAAGGAAGAAAGAGGAAGTTTATTCTTTTACTCCAAAATTTATAGTTTTCCAAAAGTGACAGCGGATTGGAGGGTGACAGTGACACCTCTCCAACGACACTGGTTACACCATCAGTCCATCAACTTTCTCCTCCTCCATAAAAGAAGACAAAACAATCAGTTGTTTACAGAAAGTGTCTGAGAAAGTTCACCACAAGAATGTCCATATCAGAAGGCCTAGAAAATCTTAAAAAACCAGGGTGACATCTCACCCTTTTTCCATTTAAAAAAGAAAAAAGGAAAAGAAAATGAACAATGTGAAAAGGAAAACATGAACAACATTCAGCGTCCACTTGCAGAGGAATCATCGGAGTGATCACTCTCAGCATCTGTGTCCGAGTCATCACTCAATCATTCACCCGCTTGATGCCTTTCAGGTTGGTCATGGTCTCCATCTTGCTCGTCGGCTGGATTCTGCCTCTGTGGTCGCAGGTCAGGGCGAACACATCTCGAAGGTACCCAGCGTACCCCAGTATCTGTGGATACACAGGCATACCTGCACCCCGAAGCGATAAGGTCATAGGGACCTTCCCACTATTTGGTGACTAAATTCCACACCCGAACCTTTGCTCGAGGCTGATGTGCCTCATCCGCAGCCTGCAACGAGAGATGGTGATTCAAAATAACAGGATTATTTGAGTTCTGCGGCACAGTGAGATGACTGATTGTGCACAAAGCTTTTGCCAACCGACTGTGCAGGGTTTCACCCTGCATTCCCCATTTTTGTTTTTGAAGAACTCGCTTCAGAGTACCATGAGCACGTTCTACAATAGCTTGACCAGTCGGAGAACGAGGGATACCAAACTTGTGCGAGACACCCCACAACTGCAGGAACTGCCGCACCTTTTGCGATGCGTAAGCAGGACCACTGTCAGTTTTCACAGCAGAAGGTATGCCCAGAACGGCAAAGGCCTGCCTCCAGTGGGCAAGGACATCACGGGCCTTCTCCCCAGTGTGAGCTGAGGCCCACATCGCAGAGGAGAACGTGTCCACCGTGACATGCACATACTTGAGCCGGCCAAACTCGGCAATCTGGGTGACATCAGTCTGCCAAAAGCTCCAAGGCCCTAAGGCCTCTGGAGTTTACCCCTGCTGGCAAAGTTGGAGCAAGTGCATGGCAGTCATCACATGACTCAACAATGTCACGAGCCTCAGTTGGCGTTAGCTGAAACTGCTTCTGCAGGGTATGTGTGTTTTGGTGGAAAAACCCATGTGATGCCTTGGCCTGCGCGACTGTGTCAGGGCTGAGGTGCTACCCATGCCGAGTTAGCCAACTTGTCAGCCCTCGCGTTACCTTCCACTATAAAGCCTGGCAAATTGGCGTGACTCCTCACATGCAGAACATAGAATGGATGAACCCAAGCCTGAATGGCACACCACAAGGTCTTCAGTAAATGAAACAAGGCAGGATTACTGACCTCCTTCAAAACTGAGTGACCCAACCACTGTGCAAGATCAGCCACATAGGCGGAATCCGTGACCAAGTTGAAAGGTTCCTGGGAAAATTTCTCAAATGCCATGACAGCAGCCCTCAATTCAACCAATTGGGCTGACCCATCCTCATGACCTTCCAGAACCTGCCACTCAGATCCGTCCCTCCAAGTAACAATGGCCTTTCCTGTTTTCCCTGAAC
>NW_005054304.1:406909-412861 GCF_000277835.1 Geospiza fortis | reverse complement strand
GCCTCAGGGGTCAGTGTGCGAGGTGACTTTAAATCAGAGTCTCCTTTCAACAAATCATACAGAGGAGACAGCTGTGCGTCGGTTAGTCCCAAGTACGGACGTAACCAAGTGATGACACCTACTAATTTTTGAGCATCATTCAGTGTCTTCACAGAATGCACAGACTGCACTTCCTGGTGACAGATCGTCCGTTCCAGAATTTTGACCACCCAGTACTTCCAAGGTGGTTGTTGTTGAACCTTTTCTGGAGCCACCTGCAGTCCCTGAGCATGCAAACCATCAAGTGTCGTCCATTGATATCTCTGTGCGGGCTCAGCCTCGTTAATCACTGGCACTGAAAAGGCAAACTTCGGTCTGTCATCAGGATGCAAAGGAATCATAAAGAAACAATCCTTCAGATCCACAATGAGGACCGGCCAGTCTGCGGGAAGCATGGTAGGCGATGGCATGCCTGCCTGCAATGTTCCCATGCTTTCCATCACAGCACTGACCTTTCAGAGGTCTTGCAACAACCTCCATTTCCCAGATTTCTTTTTGATGCAGAAGACAGGAGTGTTCCAGGGACTGGTAGAAGGCTCCAGATGACCCTGGTCCAACTGTTCCTGCACCAGATTCCGAAGGGCATTCAATTTATCTTGAGGGAGGGGCCACTGCTTTTCCCAGACAGGTTTGTCCACTAGCCACCGTATAGGAGGCGTGGGACAGCCTGCGCCCTTCACTGCAGTGGCCCCCATCAAAAATCCGTCCCGATGTGCACCCCCCAGACAGACAGAACATCCCTCCCCCAAAGGTTGGCAGGAGTAGAAGTAACGTGAGGCCTAACCCAGGCCATCTGTCCCTCCTAGAAAATCTTAAAAAACCAGGGTGACAACCTACGGCTGGGAAGGTTTTGGGGTTCAATCCAACAGTGAAAACATAGAAGGCTGGACATTGGCAGACATCTCTCCAGAGACCAGAACTTCCCTTACTTTGTCCCTTTTCAGCTGTAGCAGACTAGTGTGACACAGACCATTTTGACCTCAATTTGCTTTTCCCCTTTTTTAGTGATTGGTCTGAGCAATAACCCACATTACTAAAATTTAGCTGAGACAAGCAAAAGCTACATCAAGTTCCTCTAGCAAGAATGAGAATTCTCCTCAGCAACCAAAATGCAAACTGATTCAACAGCATTGTTCTGCTTACAGTAGAGGGATGGATTAGAAACTACCAAGTGTTTGGACACACTGTGAGATGGGTGTTATAGAGACTTCATGCACAGGGAAGAAAGAATCATCCACAGTCCTCTGAGCACATTAGCTCATCTGAGAGCTCAAATAAAAATTATAGAAACACAAGAAAGTGCTGAAACCTCCCAACAAATGATTATATACTGACCAAGAAGGCCACCAGCCCCTCCTCCAGGTGTGCAGATCCCCAACACCAGCACAGACCTCTACTTCACAGCACTGTGTCTATTCAGGTGTCTCTGCTAGGCCTGCACTGTAACTTCTCTGCTGACTTCAGGAAGAAATTACTATTTCCAAAAGATACCTTTTCCTTTTTTTTTCCTGCTTTGTCTTTCTACTTAACTGCATAGAGTATTGTAAACACTTTATTAGTGCTGCTCTGCTTTGGTGAGCTACATATAACAGTGTATACTAGAAGAGATTATTACAAGTCTGAAAGTGTTCATTATCACATTTGTGATGACATTATCTAAATTGTGGGGAATGGAACAAATACATTCCTAGGTGACAACACAGTGACTGTGAGGTCAGGCTTCTGGTTTACTTCAGAGCTGCAGGGTATCTGTTTCTTTTTTCAGTTTAGGAGTGCCAGTGCTTCATCTCCCACCTGGTTCCCTTTCCACATGTGACTACCCCACAGCAGCTGCCAATTACTCACCCTCTAGCTACAGATGCTACCTATTCTTTCACAAAATACCTCACAAATACAAGCTTCCAGGAACTGCCTGAAAGGACGATGAGGAAGTGTCCACAGACACCTGTGCATTCCAGCCAGGTTCCCTGTGTCCTGCTCTCCACCATGGCAGCTCAGCTCCTTACAGCAAACGTTTCTGAACCAAGCGCTTTGTGTGCATTGTCCCAGCAGCATGGGTGTGACCCCATCCCTCCCTGTGCCACCAGCTGTCCCATTCCAGGCTCCCAGTGGGGTACAGCAGCCTCCAGACACCTGTGTCCCGCGGCTGGCAGGGGCAGAGGGAGAGGGCAAGGAGCTGACCCCACTGGAGCAGTTCTCTTTGGAGGCTGCTGGCTGGAGCCCAGCTCTGGCCCTGCCCCGCTCCCAGTGCTCCCGTGTGAACCTGGAGCACATTTCTGGCTGCCAGCACAGGTGTGAACTGCACCTGGCAAGGCATTCCCTTTGTTCTGTGCCTTACCAACGGGAGCTCGCAGGTGCTGTGAGGTGACAGGACTGTCCCCGAGGGAAAGAAAGGCCCTCTGCTCCAGGGGTGCCCGTGGCTGCTGTGCTTCAGTGAAATCCTACAGTGCACCATCCAGGCTCCCCTGGCCAGCTCCATCTGTAGTCCCTGTGTCATCTCCTGGACTCTCAACATTCATCTTTCTAATGCCTTTCAAGGTCTAAATTATCTGGGCTTTGCTTTAGGCCCTCTTATGCCTCAAATGTGGCCCCACCTTCCGTACACTCCAAAGTCCTTGAAAATTGAGCTCAATCCTGCTGAGCTACCCCAAAATCCACTGTAACCCCCCTGACTTCTCTTGGAAAGTCAAGATGTGCCTTATGGCCACCAAAATCTCCTTTATCAACCCAAACCTGCACACAGCTCCGCTCCAAGTCCAGCAGCACTTGGTGCTGCAAACAGATGCAATTAACCATTCTTGCAAATCAAATTTGAAGGGGGAATGAACAACACCCACCTCAAACACTGGGATTTCTCTCTTGTAATCATGGACAGGAAGGAAGAATAATTCAGGAACACTGTAAGAAACGTGTCCCTGCTCATGGCAGGGGGGTGGGACTCGTAACTTTTAAAGGTCCTCTCCAACCCTGCCTATTCCACGATTCCATTCTATGATTTTTAGACTTGGCTTCTATTTCCCAGGGTAATGAAATTGATCAAAATTCCTCTGGACAAGGAAGACATGTAGGTTTTCTTTTGCCCCACAGCACAAGTACCTGGCTGTTATTCACAGCTGTTATGTCACTGAAATTGTACAAATCATGCACTCCATGAAACATACTCAGCTCTCCTAACTCATACTTCACTAGGATAACTTACAGCAAAGAAGGAGAAAATAAAAGACGCTCTGCATTTCTCCTTGTTGTCCATGTGCTTTCCCACATAGAGTCACAGCCAGCAGCCTGGTCCTGGGGAACGTGCACCACAGGAAATCATGCCATTTTTAGGCATTTAAAACCATCCACAGGTCATGCACTGAATGGGAATGATTTGTCTGTGTTACCACAGCTAAGACTTAAGGAGCTGGATCTCAGGGAGCGAGGGAAGCAATAATTATACTAATTGGTCTTTTGTAAGTAACAGCTAATAAACACAAAGAAAAGCTATAGTGAACTTCAGACCTGCCTTAGCCTGTCCTACCATTTGAAACAAAATTGGGCTTGCTTTTACTGGTGGAAACCTTCTCCCCCCTCCCCTCCCTCCACACCCCCAATAACTAGAACAGCAGAGAAAGGACAAATCCTCATCTTACTAATCTCCCTAATTTCCACCAACAGATTCCACCTAATTAGTGGAAGTGCCTAAACACTTTTGATGGCTGCACCGGTACCCACAGAACCACAGCCAGAACTTGCTCTAACTGCCACGGAAGCCTACACATCCAAGCTTACGGGGTGCTCAGACACACCAGTGAGGCTGGGGTCTTCCTCTCTGGCCTGTCACAGCAAGCCCATCCCAAAGATCAGCACAGTAGCTGAGAGATCTGCTCTGGGACATAAAGAAGGAGTTCCTGACTATTGCATAATTTCCCAAGGCTTTTGTCAACAGCAGTGCTTATCACCTTGGATAAACAAGCAATATTTAATGCATACCAGAGCAGAGGTTAGGGCTAGACAGAGTAAACACACACCTGTGTAAAGAAGTCAGGACCTGTCTGCCTGTCGAGCTCCTCTGGCCATGCACTGGCTCTGGCTTCCAGGTGCAGCCCTGCTGCTGGTACAGAGGCACTGGCCAGGCTGAAAACCCCACAGCTCCACAGGGAACACCTGCTCCCTGTTGGCTCACTAGGCACACAACAGGGAAAACTTCAAATGTCCTCTGTGTGTCTTTGTGATGGCAGCCAACAGCAACTTCTGACCCATCAGCTGAAATTCCTTTGAAGTGCTTTAAGGAAACACTTTGGGGTCTCGTGTAAACCAGCAGACTGCAGGAAAACCAGAGTCTGGACCATCTCCATGACAGCTCTGAAAAGACACACAGACCAATAGCAGGGAACACCACAGACCACAGACATGCACCAGAGCAGCAGAAAAAAAAATGGGAAAAAAATAAATAAATGGGAAAAAACTATCCCAAAAACCTTCTGAATTACTAGGGGTTCTAGAAAAAGACCTTTTCAGGCCATAGCAGGTAAATTGGTACAGGCAGAACCATCTCCAGGACACACTGAGAGCTCCTCCTGGGCTGGAACGGCTCTGGAATGACCCCGGCTGGAGAAGGAGGAAATTGCATCTCCTTTCCAAGGAAATCACACAACTCTGGCCAGAGAGGGAACTGAGGGAGTCACGGGGCACAGCTGCCAGTGGCCATTGTACCTTTTTTCTAACATTATGCTAAATATGTTGCATAAGCCAAGGAGTGCTTACCTCTTCCAGGCTAAGCCGTCCCAGCAGATTCCATCCTCTCTCAGCTCAGGCACAGATTTAACCTTTTGTGTCGCATTTCTCCCTGAAAATCCCAAGCAGAACAGCACCCAGGACATTTGCCAGGCAGCAGAAATTGTGACCCGTTTGAAGCTCATGCAAAACCTTGCTCACATCTGCTGTGGAACCATGCTGGAGACAGCATTTCCTCTGCCCATTACCCAGCCTTAATATAATAAAAAATAACTCCAGAAAATTGAAGGGATGGAGGGGAATAACACTTCTATTTCAAGCAGAAGTTATACAAAATAACTCTAACAAGAACATATTTCTCACTGTCAAGAAATCTCTCATCAAATAATCTTTCTCACAATGCTCCACCTAAACTTTTCCTTTAAAATAACATGTTTTTCAGATTAAGTATGAAGCTATTACATTTATCATGTCACAGGTACTCACAGAAACTGTTCCAGCACAACTTGCTGCTTCTCTCCCCGCTGCACCTTGCAAGAAGTTATCATTCAGGTCTTGTAAGAAGTTATCGTTCAGGTCTTGTCCCATGCTTCCCAGTGACCTCGAGGAAAAAAAAGTACAACTCAGAACGGTTTTACACGGGTTTCCTGCTCACTGTGGGGTTAAGGGTTTTATGAGTATAAGGAGAGAATCCTCAGCCTATTGGAGCCCCCTGTCCCACCCTGTTCTTGTAAGCTTGTACAAACCTTAAGCCACTCTTCGAGACTCGGCATTTCCTCAAACCTACAATACAACACCTGTTTCTCCAAAAATAACTTTTACTACTGTGCCTTTTCTGCTACGTACCCCGAGTACTCTGAGGGCTTATTTCACATGCTCATGTATGCACAAACATCCAAATTTCAGTACACCAATCGAACTTGAACAGATATAATACGTTATTTTACAGACAACACACAGATTAACTCCTGGGCACCGCCCGACCTGCGCAGGGACACGCAGCCACCACCAGGCCAGGCCCAGAGACCTCGGGGGCCCACGGTCGCACCGCAGCCTCCTGGCGCTCACCCTGGGCCCTCTCCCGCGCACATCCAGCGGCAGTGGCGCTGCCGGCCGGGAGCACAGACGCGTTACGAGGCTCCATTCCCACCGGAGCCCGGCCGGGCCGCGGCCGCGCTGCCCCACCGGAAGGGCCGC
>NW_005054304.1:395494-406847 GCF_000277835.1 Geospiza fortis | reverse complement strand
GGGAAGGAGTTCTGCGCTTCTATCGGATTACTCTTAGCACTTAGAAAAGGAAAGCGACTCCGTGCCCTGAGCCCTGGTTCACCTGCCCGAACACCCGCAGTGCTTTTGTACCCCCTCACTCCCTGTTTTCACGTTCATATCAATAAAACAAACCCAAGTTCTGCCGGCAGCCCCAGCCACGCCCTCACAGCGCCGCCCCCGTCACGGCCTCGCCGCCTGATCCCCACAGGGCTCTTCACGCTCCCAGCTCACCTTCAGCGCGGCTGCGGTCTCCACATCCGTTCGGCTGCTCCATCATCTCACGGGGCCCGGAGACTGCAGGTCCCGGGCAGGGCAGCTCCGGGCCCAGGCGCTCCCGGTACCGCCGTCCCACACGGGCGGGCCCAGCCCGGAACCGCCGCCCACCGTTCGTGCCCTGCAGTACCGGCCGCTACCCACAAGGCAGCAGCACTGCGCGCCGGAACGCCACAGCGCATGCGCGTCATCGGGGGTGATCTTTTGCCCTTAGACACCACGTGATGTGTGCGTCAGTTCTCCACTGCGCATGCTCCGGTTTGCCCTTACACACAGCTCCTCCGCGGTCAGTGCGCATGCGCATCCTGCCGCTGCAGTACTGCATTGCAGGCGGCAGGTGTCCCCACTGCGCCGCGCGTGGTAGTACGCATGCGCCGCTCCGGGTACAGTGGCGCCGCGCTGCCGGCGGCAGCGAGGCGCGGTCCGGTCCCAGTCCCGGTTCGGCCCGAGCGGGGAAACAGCGGGGCTCGGGGGCGCAGCCAGGGCAGGGGGGCTCGGAAACGGCTGGGGATAAACTGAAATAGTGCTCGTCTGCGCTTGGGAAATAAATACCCCCGGAAGGGCTTCTCCAGGTGGGAGTGCTGGGAAACGGGACTTGGCGCAGTGTGTTTGCAGCTACAGCCGGGACAGGGGCACAGCAAGGCACGCAACTCTCAGCGCTCTCTGCTCCAAACACAACCCTGGGCTCCTCTGTAAGCTGTCTCTGCTGTGTGGTTTTCTCCAGGAAAAAATAAAGAATTGCTCATGGCAATTTGGAGAATAAATTTCCACAAAGGGAAGTAAGGAATAAAATCCTGCTCTAGGAGCCCTTGGGATCTGTAGGGCTGATTAGGGCAGGGGACATTCACTCCCTGCAGTGCACACAGCCCCACCTGCAGCACCCAGCACACGCTGCCAGCTGGGCTCTGCCAGCCCCTCTCTGAGCACCCTCCCTGTCCTGCTCCCTCTCAGTGCCTTTGGCAATCCAACTCTGAGCCTGACCAGCCCAAAGCTCTGTCCCCAGCCCAGGGACAAAGGGACACTCCCAGGGATGAGGCACATTCCCAGCAAACGCTCCCAACAGAGCACAGAGGCACCCCTGGAGCTCCTGTGTGGGGCTGGCAGGAGGGCACAGCCCCCAGGTGGGGTGGCAGTGGCAGTGACAGCAGCAAACTGCCACGGTCTGATGGCACAACAGAGACACCAAGGCCAGCAATGCCCGTGGGAGGGGCAGGTTTACCTTCAGCTCCCTGTGGTGCAGCATCACCTTCCACCACAGCCACATCCCGGGGAAAGCGTCAAGGGGGCTCATAAAACCTCAAGATGCAACAAAATGCAACATCTGTCACCCTGATCCATTTCCAATAACCTCTGCTGAGAGCAGCCACCTCCCCAAGGCCTTCAGACCTCACAGGATTTTGTAGGCAACAGATCCAACTCCTCATCCTTAATCTAAATTTCAAGCACATTCTGTTAGAAAAATAGCAGACAGTATTTCATACACAATGATGCAACAGAACTACAAGGAATAACAGAATATACAAGGAATAACAGAAATTTTTCCATTAATAACCAAAGTTTCTTTTTCCCCTTGTCTGTCTGGGTCTGTAGGACCAAATCTCTGCCACTGAGACACAGCTCTTAAGGGTTAAACCTCTCAAACCTTGCTGTTTCTCAGAGAGCTGTGCCAGCACTGAGCTACTCCCATGTGCCAGGATGGAAAAACTCAAGATAATAAAATGTGATTTCTCCTCCCCCTCTCTGACCCATCACCAAACCAGTTGTGTCAAACAACACCAACTCCTGAAATCCTTTGTGAGGAGCCCAGCCCCTCCTTGGGACACCCAACAGAGCAGGCATTGGAAAAGGAAGGAAAAACTCAAGCTTGTAGGAGGAAAAATTAGACCACTCTCCCCAGCTTCTAGAGGTAAAACCTCTTCAATCTTTTGTGTGCTAAACCCACTGCTTTGATTTTCTCTAGAAAAACAAAACAAGAGCCCCACAGCCTAACCCAGGTCACAAGTACTGAAAGATGCTCCAAGTGCTTCCATCCCTGTGCATGAAGCAAACAGCCTGGCACCCCCACTCCCTGACACCAGGGCCAAAACAGAGGCCAAGGACAAGAAAGGACCGAGGAGCAGGCTGTGGGATCCACATGTGCTGCACAAGAGCAAGCCCCAAGCCAGCAGCTAGGAAAGCACAGTGAAAATAGGCACCAAGTTTCTTGGTGGCAACAAGAGCAAAACTGTGGAGAACGGCAGAAGAAAGAGGAAAAGGCTGCAGGAACAAATGAGCAGAGGAAAAGAACACGTAATCCAGCTCTCAAGTCAAAGCAAATGCAGCCCTTGAGCTTCCCCTGCATACACAACACCCCAAATCTGGTGCTTTCAGGGTGTGTTCCTGTGGCCCACCTGTGGTGGAGGGAGCTGGAACAAGGCACAGTCATTGGAGCATCTCTGCCTGAGGCACAGTTTGCCAAAAATTAAAAAAAAAAAAAAAAAACAACAAGAAAACCCCCAACAATTCTTTTGAAACTGTTTCTCTTTGGTAACTATTTAGTTCATCTTAGCTCAAGTTCACACTTTCCTCAGAGCTATCTCAGCCAAAAGAACCCTCACCCAGCAAACCATGAACTGCAGGAATCCGCAGGCAAATCCATTTCTCAGATTCCAGCTCCATTTGCTTGAGGATTCATAAGAAAATGACAGAGTACCCCTCTAGAAAGCAAGCACTTAAACACATTTGATTCATTTAAGCCAAACATTTTCCCCAAACTACAATGAAAAGAGAATTAAAAAAGGACAACCAATTACTTCTTGTGTTGCTTATTGTAAGACACCTCCAGGTGGGAAAACATTGCTGCCAGTCTAACAAAGCCCCTGTCTACAGTACAAAGGTAACCAAACACCTCAGTCTCTTAAAAAGATACTTCACGCTGTATTAGGAACGTTAGGGACATGACACCTTAAGAAAAATTGCTTGGTTTCTGTACTTTAGGGATGACTTTCAGGCCCAATGGCCTGAGTGGTCCCCAGATACAAAACCCATGCCCCTCCAAATTTGACACAAACACCCATGGGCAAATACCTATGATACAAATGACATCTAATACCTAGGAAACAAACACCTGCCACCTGCTGGGCTTGTTCAGAAGCCTGCATAGCCAAGGCTGGAAATGCTCACAGGATTAAACAGTAAAAAGCCAGGGGGAAAAACAAACACAAAATAAAGGGATTAGGGCAGCATCACCTTAATATTCCACCCAGTGATGGACAGAAAGAAGAAGAAAAGCCAGAACGGACCATCTGCACCCACCTGGAAAGCCCACACTGAGCACTTGAGTTTAAAGATGCTGCACTTCATGCTACAGATGTAGGAATGCTTTGGGATTTGGTGTTTCTAGTGCCTCCAGCCACTGAAACACAGTAAAAGAATGAACTGCAGAGGCCTGAAGGTCAATTATTCAGTTTATATTTCTGTGGAATCACTTGACATAACACCCAATGCAAAACATAAAAAATGAAAAGCAACATTTTCTCCCTCACTTTTAATTTTCTAATTTAGTGGTCCCCCTAAAAACAGGATTAAAAAACAGTAGAAACAAAGTACAAGACCTACTGTTAACAAGTGTGCCAAAACACCTGCTTTCTGTGTGTTTTCTAAACGGAACATGTTTTCATTAGACCGGATTACTTTCCTAATAATCTAAATTTATATGTGTGAAAGTGCATACAGTAGGGGCAGGTGTTTCTGAGCCCACACCTCGCAGCTAAAGGATCAGAGGAAGAGTGGCACAGAGGGATCCAAAAGTGCCCAAGAGAGGTTCAAGCTGACCATATTTGGGCAGGATTGTTTGAACCCAAAGCTCTCTGCAGCTGCCCCAAGCCCGGAGTTCACAGAAACAAAATGAGCTCCCCCTCCTGCCACTTTTTCTGCCCTCTCTAATCAAGGGAGAATCACACAAAGCAAATGACAGTAGAGAAATGCTAAGAGCTGTGTGGCACCCCCAGGATGGCTGGCACCAGGGCTCATTCCCACCTCTGGCTGATGGAACTCAAACCCAGGTTTAGTTTGGATCAGTTCCATCTGGGATTTCAGGAGCAAACCTCTCTGTTTGGACCCAAGAAACCTCTCCTGGATTAACAACCTGTGGTCCTGTGTCCCAGCTGTGGACTAAAAGACTCCTATTATTTTCCTTGGGTACGTTCAGGGCCAGATTAGACAGCACTAGGAGCAACCCAGTCCAGTGGAAGTTGTTATGGCAAGGGCGTGGAATGAGATGAATTTTAAGGTTCTTCTCAAGCAAAACCATTCTGGGATTCTATGATTCTGTGAAGAGTCAATCCTGCATAATAATAATAAAAAAATTAATTAAAAAGGCATTAAAAAAAAAAGGTGAGTTTTTGCCTGAATTAGGAACATGAAATAGGATCGCACATGAGGTATGGCAATGGCTGAAACATGCAGCACACATGCTCCTGGCCCACAAATGCTACCAAAGACGTTTGACACGTGCTAGTAAATTATGCCATAATCATCTCACAACACCACAAAAAGGGGAAAATCACACAGGACAAGGAAGCTACTCTGTGGCTCTACCGTTCACCAGCTATGTTGACAACCTAAGTGCTATAAAAATGTTTTTAGCTCCTCGTAGCAAGGTCCCCCCCAAACTACTATTTATGGTAGTTGTTAATGTATTTTCCTCAAGAGGCCAGGAAAGCACACCCATAAGTGTTTGAAGATGTACACACCAGGGAATCAGAGAGAAGCAAGGGCAGGAACAGAAAATCAGAGGGAACCAGACACAGGACACAAAAATGCATGACTGCAAAGCCCGGAATTCCCGAGGCAGGCTCAGCTTTCACAGCAAGCGCACGCTGCCTGCTGCAAGTGTGAGAAGGCACAGCTAAAAAAAAAAAAGCCCAAAACTGCATAAGCTCTGCCTGAGCTGCCCTCACCAGAGACCTTCGGGGAGTGCATCAATACAAGATCCAAGGCTTTTCCAAGGCGAGTTGAAGGAGCAGGAACACACCATAACAACACAAAACATCCCGAGTAGAGGAGCACGTACCCTGTGACAGCACCCACAGCCAAACGGGCACTTGGCTTCACTCCCTTCGTCCCCCGGAGCACACCTGCAAGTGACCGGCCCTGCCACCGAGATTGCCTGTGGGCATCCCGCTCCCCCTAGAGCTGGCTCCCAGCAGGGCACACTGGCACTTCGGAGATGCGAATTCCAGCGTTTGGGAGCCTTGGGATGTCGCTGTGATGCAGCTTGTTCGAGCAGATCGTCCCTGGGAGCGACTCAGCACCCAAATCCTACTCCACAATCCCTGCACAGGATCTCCTTCACCTTTCTGGGCCAGGAGCTGCTAAAGGCTGCCTTTGCCCACCCGAGCCAGCCCCACTACCAGCCCAGCTCACACCTCCAGACAGTGTTTGTGCCAAATTATTTGACCCTCAGTGGCAGGGGGGACACACCCTGTGTCTGCCCCAGTGTCCCTGGATGCTCTGCTGCTGACGGACTCCAGCCCGGCACCTCCTCCCTCCATCCGTCCCTGAGATCCCTGAAGCACCCTAAGGGACCCTTCAGCTCTGACATTTGTTCATTTTTCTTTCCTCATGTGCTCAGACTTGCCAGCTCCATAGGAAATTCTCTTCCTCTCGCTCCTGCTAAAGGATGCTCCTTCCAAGCCATGGATTTGGGAGTGCAGGACACACACAAATCCTCCTGGGGGATGTGGAACAAGGCATACGCCTCTGGTAGGGGTGACTGCAGGGTGAAAATGGATGGGAAGGCTTTTTTCCTCTCACAAGGTCAATGGATGTCTCCAAACCAGGGAGCTGGGGGGCAGTGCCAGCTCACTGCACTCCTCACATTGCCCTTCTCAGCTCCACGTGGATTTGCACCTCCTCTGAAGGCGGAAATTGCCTGGAAAGGAACTTAAGAATCCTCTTCATCCTCTCGGGTTTCTGACTTGTTCTCTCCAGCACTGCAGCAGTACCTCTGAGGTGGTTGAACAGGAAAACAGAAACAGGAAAAATACTCCCCAAAAAAAAATCAGATTTTAAGTTTAAAGTAAATATTGACCACATTCTCAGGCCTTTAGTCCCCTGCTGCTGAGCAAGCCCCGTGAATTCCCTTAAAGAGGAGTGTCTGACAGGAACGGGCAGTGTCTGCTGGATTCCCCAATCCTGCTCTCCCTGCTCCCTGTTTCAATTGCACGACTGTGTTTTAATTATTACCACAACAGCAAAACACCGGCTTTTGAGGGTTTTTTCCCCAAAAAGATGAAATCAATACCTTGTTTCCTCTGAGGGCATGCAGGGGCACCAAGACCAGCACATTTGCTCCTCTGTTACCTGTCTGGGCTGGGGCAGCGCCTGCAAAGGCTCCAATTCCATCAGCTCACGGAGATGAACTGAGCACAAATCACTGGGATTCTGTCCCTGCACAGCCAGACAGCCCAGCTGCAAGTGAGGAGAGCGCAGGACACACCTGCCCCAGAGCTGGGATGCCCCAGGGCACAGTTTGGAGGGCACAGCAAAGGGAGCACACCCATCCCTTCTGCTCTGCTCCACCCCATCACCACTTGTTTTCTCCTTCAGGAGAAGGGAAGAAGGCACAGACAAGGCAAGAGATCGCACAATTGGGTTACAAAATGAAACACAACAGTTTTATTCCAGCGTCCCCGTCCCATGGAGCACACATGTCTGGCCAGGGGCTGCCAGAGGGATGCCAAAGGCAAAGAACCACGATTCCAAAGGACACAGCCATTTGTACCACACTCAGATGTGGAGGGGAGGCTGATTATTGCTGCCGGATGCTGGCAGGGCTCATGTCCTGAGGGGCTCTGCCAACCTGAGCCCACCTGGGCTCCTATTAAGGCTTCACCGGTGAGGTTCGATGCTACCAGTGCCTGCACGAACAGCAACACGGCTAAACATCCACTGCAAACTCCGTGTGCACTGCTACCACCACGATGGAGAAACAATTCTACATCAGGGCCGCCAGGGTGGGAGAAACACTCCCCAGGGGACCAGCAGCTGTAACAGCACTTATTGCCACATCGCCACGCTCGCTGAAAAACAAAAACCTCTGCAAATGTATTGAGAGTGATAAAATAAATCAGCAGCAAAAAAGGTTGGACGAAACCGGCGGGCACCTGGGGGCCACAGGCATCCCTATCCCGTGGGGATACCTGCGGGGGGGCTCCTCCAGGGAGCGGGAATGCCCCAGCACTGGGGCAGAGGTATTTCAAAGCAGGCATCCAATCCGTGCTTGGACGGACAGGAAGAGTCTCACTCCTCCAGCTGTCCAGGGAAGAACGGGAGAGACCGCCAGGGGCGGGCTGCAAGCAGCCACCCTCCCCCAGCCTGCGACCCCCACAAAATACATCCACACATCCATTATTGCCAACAAAGGGTTTGGAGAGCACCCCGCACCACAGGTAAGGCGGCAGAGTTCGCAGGGCTTGGTCTCTGGGCTTAACCTGTGGAAGGGAAGAGCTGGCTTCCGAGAGAAGGGAGAGGGACAGACCTGGATGCACGGTGCCTGAGGTATGGTCGGAGGAAAAAGTGCAGCAAGAAGGAGATGCGAGAAAAACAAACAAAACCACTTGGCTCTGAACATCTCTCTCGTGTGAAAATGATTGTCGAAGGAGTCACTAGTGAAAACAAGCAAACATGTTCGCTGTAGAGGTACCTTCCTACTCAAGGTCCCAACAACAGAACGCTCACCCAAGGTCCCGTCCAGTGCTCCCAGGAGGAGCAGGAATTCATGGCAGAAATTCTCCTTGGCACGCCTCCGGGGATGCCGCCCGGTCCGTGCGGTGAAGAGACGACCCCGATCCCGGCCCGGCCGCCCGGGAGCGTCCCGGTGTCCATGTGCGGAGGGAGACACGGGTCCCCGCGGTGGGGTCACCCCCCGAGCTGCCCGGTGCGGCTCTACCCGAAGCGGAACTTGAGCCGGTACCTGGCGGGGCCGGGGTTCCTGCGCGGCGGGGCCGGGGCGGGCTTGGCCTTGGGCGGCGGGGGTTTCTTGTCGGGCAGGGCCACGGTGAAGGCGAGCTCGGGGGGCTGCGGCTGCCCGAAGCGGGGCAGGAAGTGCGTGGAGACGTGCTGGGGCCGGGCGCGGGGGCTGCAGCCGCGCTTGGCTTTGCCGCGCTTGTTGAGCGCCACGTACCACGGGCGGCCCGAGCGGGGGCTGCGGTGCACGGCCGAGGCGTAGGTGTTGTAGCTGTTCTCCTGGAAGCGCTCCCGGAAATGGCAGTCCACAGTGAAGCGAGCCTGCGGGGACACACGGGGGACACCGCTCGCAAGCGCCGGGGGGCAGCCGTGCCCCAGCCCCAGCGCTCCCTGGCTGGGCTGCCTCCCCAAAGCCGGCCCTAGGGAGCGGCTGGAAACACGGAGCACCAGGCACCTGACTGGAAAACCCCCGGTGGAGGTACTTGAGGAGCTGCTTTCCACTCAGGTTTGGGCTTTCCTGGGGAAAAACGTCCCAAAACCAAACAGCAGAGCCCAGCACTGCACCTGTGTGCCCACAGCCCTGGAATCCCCATCTGTAGCACCTGGCAGCCCCTCCCAAATGCTCTGCCATGCTTTAAGTATGATGGTGGGCATGGTACCCGGTGGTCCAAGAGCTTTCCCAGCTCCATTCCACAGCAACACCTCCAAACCACGGACATGGAGGAGATGCTGAGCTCTGCAGCTCCCAAACCAGCCATCCAGAGCAAGGCCCAACCCCCAGCAGGGCTTTGTAAGCACAAGGAAAATGCTCAAAAGCCCAGATTTAACCCAAGAATCTGAGCCTTACAGCACAAGTGACAGAGCCCACAACCTGCCACGCATATTTTGCCTCATAGCACTTAGATTTAGGCCTTCTTCAGCTTGCTGATCCCGAGGGACACCACCTCTGTGACTCATTTCTGCTCTCCCCATCTTCCATACACCCTCCCTGCTGTCTGCCCTGTGCACAGGCCTCTACCTTTCCCAGCAAGGCATTGCCAACCCTTGGTGCTGCCTGAAGCCCCAGTACTCAGGCAGGACATCCCACATACCTGGGAAGCCTCTGCCCTGCCCTGGGAAGTGCATCAGCAGCTGCCTCAGCATGATCCTGTCAGGCTTGCCCACATCCCAGCCTCTCAGCTTATCACTGCACCGCTCCAGCCTGGAAAACCCTTTTTTTTTCCCCACATAGGGCAGGGGTGGCAATCACAGCACATGGCTTGCTCTGCAGAGCTCCAGAGCAGTCCTGAAGTCAAATTTCCAAACCTAGCTGAGCAGAGATTTGGCCCAGTGAGGAATGTGCCAGCTCCTAGGAAAGGAGAATTACCTGGACAAATCTGTCTCCCCGGGGTCCGTGCTGGACAGGCACACAACCCCTCCCACCCTCTCTGTGCTAAAAATGGCCAAACAGGAGAGCGAGCGTTTACCAACGAGGAAAAAGCCATCTGTGCACGCAACTGATAATTGCTGGGATAACTGTCATCTTCCGAAGCTGGCGCCTCTAAAAATGAACCACTCGGTAATTTAATTAAGCTGGCATGAAAAAAAAAGAAAAAAGAAAAGAAAAGAAAGAAGAGGAGGAGAGCACCTGTGAAACACTGAGCTGGGATGGAGCAGAGCCCAAGAGTGAGTTCTGGAGGAGCCCAGTTTCCTGCAGGAATGAGTTTTGCCTGCGGGTCAGCATGGAGCCCCCAGCCTGACTCCCATATCAAGGCTCTGCCCTGAGTGACGGGCACAGGACGTGCTTTGTGCTGCTCAGCACTCATTAGGCCATGAAATAACCCCCGTCCTGCCAGCGCAGCAAAGAACAACAGATGCTGGGTTTGCATTATTGGCATTGTTCAGCCCAGCAATCTCGAGACATTTGGGTCAAGTTTCCACAAATCTGCAGCTCCCACCCGAGCGGGGCATCGCGTGTCCTCACCCCTGCCCTGACCCTCCGACTGAGGTCCCTCTCTGGCCCTGCCCTTTGTGTGTCAACAATTAACCGTGCCCCAAAGAGGCTTGATTTAATTTCTGCCTGTGCCAGGGCATAAATCAAGGCTGCTGCTCAGATAAGAGGCCCATTGTACACCAGAGGGGAAGGCTCTGGAGGGTCCAGCAATCTCCTCTCCATCCTTTCCCTCTCTTCCTGCTCTGCCCCTCTGCTCTCACCTCATGTTTTTTTCTCCACAGAACCATTCCCCTTCTCCCTTAGATCCCATTCATGCTCCTAGGTGATTTATTAAAAGAAGCAAGCACCGGCTCACTCCTTAAGCATCAGTAGCCTGCAGGAGCAACACACCAGAAAGGTTTAAGGGAGAAAGAGGTGAGTCCAGAAATCTCCCTGGAGGTGATCTGCAGCCTCGGGCAGTGCAGGCACATCCATGACATCCCCCTGGCACCGGGAAGTTTGTCTCAAAGCTGTGGGGTGGGTAACAGCCTTTTCCTTTTCCCCAGTCCTGGCTGGCCTCTCTGGGAAGCACCCTCAGGGATGAAATGCTGCCTTACAAATGCCCCTACATGCACACACACCTTTCAGAGGCACCGACTTGGGTGCAAGCACAGGGGCTCACTGTGTTTGCTTAAACGGTCCCTGGAGCTGACAGCAAGAAACAGGGAAGCAGCATCCCGAGGTTGGAGCCAGCAGCAAAATCAGCTTATGGATTCCTTCGACACAGAGAGCTGGGAAAAGCGTCATGAGACCTGCAGCAAACCTCAGCCTTCATGAAAACATTCTGCAGAGGAAAGTGACCGGGATTTTCCCACCCTGGCCGCAGCCCGGCCCTCACCTGCCCGAATTCCCAGTCGCCAAGGGCAGAGCCAGCCGAGCCGCGGCGCTGGTGCGGCCCGCGGGGAGGAGACATTTGCCCAAACCCTTCTGCGCGATCTGCGGCAGCTAAAAATAACCCGGCCATGCTCGGGGAGCAGGCTCTGCTGATGCAAACCACACCGAGCGCTCTCCCAAAGGCGCACTCCTCACACTTTAAAGCCCCGAGCAGGAAGGTGGGCTCGGGGGGCTGCAGCTCCACCTCTGTGTCTGGTGGCGCCGGCGCCGCTGTGCCGGCGCTTGGGAGGTGTCACAGAGCCT
>NW_005054304.1:393695-395484 GCF_000277835.1 Geospiza fortis | reverse complement strand
CACTTGCATGGAGTTTTCCTTTTTTTGACATCGCTAAAAATTTGTTGCTGAAAACTCCTCGTATTCCTACAATCCCCTGAGACACAGCAAATATTTCCAAAATACCTAGGATGACAGAAATCCCAGAATAAATCACAGTTCTTTTCACATCGGCGTGACAGAGAAAAAAATAAATACAACTTAGTCTGACAGGTTTGCATTTCCTCTCCCACGTCCCTGCTCCTTCCTCAGCTGCCTGGCTCCACCCAGCTCCTGCTCCATCCCTCTGCCTCCATCCACTCTGGGAGGGATACGGGCTGCTAGGTGGGACTTGTGGGATCGGTTTTTTTTTTAATTGCATCTTGGGGCATAACTTCTGGCTAGGCTGTGGTGGAACAAGTTCATCCCTAGGGAAACCACCTACACCAGCCTGCTGGGATCAGAGCTGCCCATGCTCATCCCACAGACTCTGCACTCGGGAAGTCAGGGTCCCACAAGCCAGCTGGGACTGGAGGCACCTCTGAAGCTCCCTCACATCGCCCCTGAGGCACCCCAGTCCCAGCACCAAGGGCCTGGGGCACTTTGGGGGGGGTTACAAGCTGCCACACCCCTCATGCCACTGGCCATGGGGCTCGGCTGCCCCACTGGAGCAGGGCAAGTCCCTTGTCAAACGCCTGCCTGTCCCCAAGGGCACCCCAAACCCTCCTGCCCTTTGGGGGTGGCCCTGCTGCCATGGCAGACACACTCCTGTTTGTTGGGGTTGCCCAGGGTCAAGCCCCGTTTCCCAGAGGTCAAAGCCCAGGTGTCCCTGCCAAAAGCCATCCTCTTCCTCCCAAGGGCCTCCTGAGTGCCACAGCCCAGCACTGCCCCCCTGTCACCAGCTGGGGCTGGCTCTGCTCCCACGTGCGGAGCTGGTGTCCCTGTGGCCTTTCCGGGGGGGGATAGCTCAGCTTAAGGAGGAAGGAACTGCACATAATTCAGGTCTCTGCAGGACAGCTGTAGCACCAAACCTCTGCCAGCCCTTCCAAACCCGTGTCTCCCAAAACAGCCATGGAGTGGGGGCCCCTTTTCCTATCCATCCCCTAAACCCCTCCAGGCCACGTGTCCTGCTGTGCCCGCCAAACACTGAGCAGAGCTCCTGGGCTCCCGGCACTCCTGCCCAGGGGCTGCTCTCCCTCCTGGAGCCACGGCACAGTCTGGGCCCCAAATCCTTTGGTCCTGGGCAGATGTGGTGGCTGCTGTGTGAGTGCTCCCAGCAGCTGAGCCACTGCCAGGGTCACCTCGGGCCCGAGCCCCCGGGCTTCTGAGGGGATTTTTCATCCCCACCTGCCATTTCATTCCCTCCAGCAGGATATCATGGCAACTCCGACCAGAGGATAAGCCGTGAGTTAGCACAGCTTTCTCTCAGAGGAACGTCAGCCTCAGTCCTATTTTTAAACTGAATATATCCTATCACTGTGCTGGGAGAATGAGAATGCAGCGAGAGGGATGGAAAAGTCCCACTGGGAAAGGACCAAAAAGGGGCAGCATCTCCTCCTCCCCCAGGTGCCTGGCAAGGGGCTGGAGTGGCAGTGCAGCCCTTAGGCTCTCACACCATCCCCTCGGGCTGGGCAAACCCTCGGGTGGCGCTTCCCTGAGGAACACAGGCATCTCCCACGTATCCCACAGAGCACAGCCCCTCCAGCACCCCAAATGCCCCTTCCCGGGCCCGCCGGGGCTGCAGCTCACCCCAGGCGAGGGCGACAGGAGCGAGGGGCTCCGTGAGCCCCGCGGGGATGGGAAGCCCGCAAGGACGGGGATGCTCAGCCCC
>NW_005054304.1:392554-393120 GCF_000277835.1 Geospiza fortis | reverse complement strand
GGGCAGCCCCCGAACCTCAAACCCGCTCTCCCTCACTCACGGGGCCCCACTCGGCCCTCGGGGATAACGGGGGGGCCCCATCACGACCCCCCGATGGCATCTCACAGCCTGCAGAGAAGTGGTGGTGGCCCTTATCGATCCACATCATCCTCCTCGGTTCCTAGGCAAGGGGTACACAGCCCCAGCCTCCCGCCACCGTCAAGGTGACAGCACACGTGCCCAGTGTCCCCCAGCACCATCGGCCAAGCTCCTCCCCAAACACAAACACACCGACCGCACAGCATCGCCGCGCAGGAGGAGACCCCGCAACAACAGCCCATCCATCCTCCTGGCACAGCTCTGCGTGGATTAGGCTTTCCTCAGCTCCTAGGGGCGCTCCATGTCCTCAAAGCTACTGGAGAAACCTCACCTCGCCCAAAGCCAACAGGGCCAGACACGCCCTGCCCAGCCCGCAGCCCCCACTCCGCCCCTGTGTGCCCTCAGCGCTCCCGCCAGCCGGGGCTGCTCCCAAACCCCACCAGGAGCTGCCCCTCGGCCTGCCCAGGGGGGCTGCTGGCTGGGGGGGG
>NW_005054304.1:386549-392453 GCF_000277835.1 Geospiza fortis | reverse complement strand
GAGGGACACAGGCTCGAGGAGCTGCAGCCTGCCTGGGTGACACCTGGCACAGGCTGGCGCGAGCAGATGATCTCACAGCATTGCTGCCATTTCAAACCATTTCTCAGCAGATATCTATATCCACAGAGCTATATGCACAAGTGTTATATATAGACGTGTATACATAGACTGCCCTATATATAGATGCACATACCTGCAGGAAGGTCAGGGCGCTTAAACCTTGTTTACTTCTCCCAGCTGTAGTGGTTAGCCTGGTAAAAGCCATGACTTCCACTTACCCACCTCCTCTTGAATTACACGCACATGCTGATCCCCAATCCGGATCCCTGAGAAGCATGAGGAGCTGCAGGACTTCCTCACCTCTTGAGCGGTGTTTGTGCAAGACTTCCGGTAGCAGCACAGCTGAGGAGAGAAGGCCACCTTGCTCCAGGAGGATTTCCTCTTGGGCATCTTGGTGTAAAGGCTGCAGCAGGTACAGGATCACGGCAGCAAAATCCCTGTTCTCCATCTGAGGCAGCAGAAACCACTTCTGCCCCTGAAAGTAAAAAGCAAATTCAAAAATGTTCACAGTTACCATCCTGGGGGTGAGCAGGCACAGCAGCAGCCCAGGAGCAGAAAGGAGGCACCTGCCTGCCCAGGCCAGGGATACTCACCTTTGGAAATCATCTGTGGCCAGAGGTTCACCAGCAAGTCCAGCCCCCTCAGCTTCCACCCTATTGTGCACCCTCACAGTTTCCAACAGCACTCCTGGCCCCACCCTGGCTGCCAGGCATCCTCTGCTCACTCACACTGCTGTTATTTCCCCCCTGAAGAATTCCCAGACATCTCAAACCTCCGAGGGAGGGTGGCCACCAAGAAGTCACACCAGCCAGGTGTTCTTGCCCAGGCTGGTCCCCAAGACCTGCTTTTGGAAGGACCCCCACTGCAGTGAACATTCCTGGCCCTTTCTGGGGGAGGGCCCAGTGAGGCAGCAGAGCCCTTGGGGGTTCACTGATTGCCTGGACTCCTCTTTCCTTTGTTGTGGAATAGGACAGCTGCAGGACAGCACCCCCCTTCTCTGGGGACTCCCTTGCGCCCCTCAGAGCAACACCCAACCACCCTCACTGTGGAGATGTGACTGACACAAGTCCCCATAGCATAAGGTGTGTTTTCATCCTCACCGTGACACTTCAGAGCTCACAAACAGTGCTGTGTGGTTCTGGGTGCTTCCTAATTCTTCCCCTGCCTAACACATCCTTTTCAAATACTCCAGGCACTCCTGCATCACAGCTCAAAAAAAGCCCCAAAGAACACCAATGTAACAACAAACCAAACATGAGGTTTAAACCTAAATAAATAAGCAGATGTAATAGTGAACTTCCCAGAGCAATTGTGTGTAATTGCCTTTGGCAGTAGCAACCCTCACTCACACACACCAGCAGCTTCGGAAGCCTAATGCTGATGTTATGTTATTTAAATTATTCAGGGCTCGGTTACAGAGAAAAGTCGGCAAATGGGAAGGCAAAGTTGTGTTTCAAGTGTAAAATTCCCTGACTGAAGATGAGAAGGACTCTTCTGAGCCTGTTTGATCTGCTGCAGAGCACCGGGCCTGCGAGCTGCGCCACAGGAACGCTCCCCCCTCCCAATGTCAGCCTGGTGCTGCTAAATTGCCACTTAAAAATACACCAGGCAAAGCATGGAGAGACATGAGAGCAGCCAGCAGAGCCTGGAAACAAAACCCCTGCAACGAGGATGTGCCTGAAGGAGACTCACCACAGTCAAAGGGGGATGGCTGGTCCCCAGGTCCCCCTGCACATCCCTCTGGAAGTATCTCCTCTCCTGAAACACAGAGAACCACAGCTGCTCCAGGAGCTTTGCAGAACCAAACGCTCCACCAGGAGGAGGTGCATTGAAAAAGGTTAATTTGATTAGGATGATTGTCCAAACCTGTTACCAGGAGGGAGGATGTGCATTAGAACAGGTGAATTCAATTGAGATGATTGTCCTCCTCTTACATAATTAAGATGATTATTACCTTCAGGTGGTGGGGAAAGCACAGGTGCAAGTGGTTAACATGCCCCACAGGCACGAATGTCACTGAGATCACTCAGAAGCCACCTCACAAGCCACCGGGATAAGGAAAGAAAAAAATTCTAACAAGTGAAAAGCACTATGTCTTTAAATAAAACTCAGAGCACTCGAGGCATTCCAGTATTCTGCAGGACAGCAGTGTATCTCACAGAAATATCCCCCCCTGTGTTTTGGTTTTTGTTTGTCTTTGTTCTAAGCACACAATCAACACGTTCTGTACTGGGCCAGGTCTTTCCCCACTCCAAATCAGTCCTTAGCAGCAGGGAAAGCAGGGAAGGAATACCATACAGTTCATGGGATTTTCAAACAAGGGAACCACTTCAGCCTTTCTTAGACATCCACAGCTGAACAACGCGTTTTCCAGAGCTGGGTGTTGCAGTGAAATCCTAGTAGCTGATTTTCCAAATGTAACCAGTGAGAGGTTAACTGGAGATAGGCACTGCACACAGAGGAGCTCGGCCTCCTCGCAGCAGTGGCAGCAGATGTCCATCCGTCCAGCACGCTGCTTGGCACCTTCACACACAGCACAAAACCCAACACACAGATTTTGGGGTGGCCTCAGGAAGGCTGTGAGGATTTTCAGAGGTTGTGAGAGCCTCGCCTGTACACCTCTCTCCATACCTAGGGGACAGAATCTATGTGACATTCTGTACAGCCCGTGCCCACACTGGGGAGCAGTTCAGGTGCCCAGTGCTAATCCATTCCCAAACCTACACAGGCACAGCTCCTGCTGGCTTGGGCAGGAGGGGATCAGGCCCCCAGGCAGGCAGCTAGCCCCAGCTCCAGCCCAAAGTGCACAGCCTGTGGGTCTGCTGCCCAAGGCTGCCTTCAAACAGAAACCTCTGTGGGTGCAAAGCTGTCTTCTGCTCCCCAGGAGCAGCATTAAAATCAGGATTTGTTGAATTATTATCACTGTGATTTGCAGTGTGGCCCAGCTACAGGGAATGCGGAGCAGTCTAAGTGCCGCAGGGCATAGGGAAGGGGCTCCCCAAATCTGAAGGCTGCTTGTCCTTATTCCCAGCTCCTACTTGCTCTTCCTCTGCAGCACATCAAAGATGCCCCTTGTCGGTGGGTTTCAGAGGCAAATGCATCTGTGGGCTCTGGCAGAGGCTTACAAGGGCAGCTCTGTCCCAGAGAAATGCCCCAGAAGGGAATTTTCTGGTCTGTGATGTCAGGTGAGGACCCTGCATGGGGGAA
The DNA here is from genome assembly GCF_000277835.1 of Geospiza fortis. Lineage (NCBI taxonomy): Eukaryota > Metazoa > Chordata > Aves > Passeriformes > Thraupidae > Geospiza > Geospiza fortis. The sequence continues at coordinate 389,186 of NW_005054304.1, read as the reverse complement.
AGCCAGCTGGTGCCACAGCCCAGTCAGCTTCTGTGCTGTGCAGAGACACAGCACAGCATCAACCGCAGACAGGGAAAGACATCTAAAGAAAAAAAAAATAAGGAAAAAAATGAAAATAAAAAAAATTCTCTTCCTGTTTCCTAAGCAGCAGAAATGATGACAAAGGAGCAGTATGTGGCAATGGTACCCTTGCTGACCTGAGGAGAGCCAGCAACCCTCTGGGGAATGAGGGATGTGCTGTGGCCAAGCCCTGATCCCAAAAGGCCCAAGGGGAACCTCTGTGAACCCTCTCCATACAACAGCCAACTCCTCAGGATCATGGGCACTGCCTGCCCTTATTACAGCATGTTCTGCTTGTGCAGGAAGCATCAGTTGGAGTTTGATTTATCACTTTGGAGTTCGATATCTGATTTCACCAAAACAAAGTTTTGGATTAAATTCCCTAGCCTGTAGATTTTTGTGCTTTTAGACAGAAACAGCGTGAGCTTTGTGTGGCAGTAACAATGCAGGCACCTGCTGCACCACGTGTGCCCTGTCTAACAGTGCTTTTAGAGGGCTGACTGCAACCCCTGATCCAACCCCAGTGGGAGAAGTCCTGGGGTTTAGCAGAATGCCTTCTGAGAGAGTCCCAAGGAACACACAGAAAGCATGCTGCTGCAGGAGGCTGCCAGGGCAGGGGCACAGCACACCCCACGGCTGTGAAAAGCCATACAATATTTGGGGTAGATGGAGGAGACTGTGAAACCTGCGGGCGTGTGCTGGGTTCCCGAGTGCACCTTCGTGCAGCGGAAGCACCATCCCTCCAGTAGCAGCACCCGGACAAGCGCAGGGAGCCAGGCAGAACATAACTAACGCCGCCGCTGTGAACCTCCCCGGCTGCGGGAGGGAGCCGGCCCCAAAGCCGGCCCGGGGCTGTCGGAGAGGCGAATCCCGCAGCCCGCCCGCATCCCCCGGAGCCCGGGGAGCATCCCGGGGAACCCTCAAAAGCGGGACGAGCCGGGGTGGCACTGCTTTTTAAGGAAAATCCACGGGATGATCAGTGTCTCGCCCCCGCAATTAACGGCGGCAGGCGAGGCTATGTGTATTCCAGAGGCAAGGAATGAGAGCAGGGGGCCGCTCCGGATCCTGGCGTGCCTTGGGGGTCATTGGTACCGGCGTGCCGGGGTCAGCGCGCTGAGAGCGAGCAACATCAGCGGGAAGCTGCATCACGGGTACCCCGTGCAAACCCCAAACCCCACGGCCGCCGACGCCGGTGGCACCTGGACCCCATTGATGTGACATTGTGGGCTCCAGCCTTGCACAGCTCCGGCAGCTTTGGGATATTGTCCCTACCAGTGACCTGGCACAGCGTCGGTGCCGGGATGATGGCAGCCTGTGTGTGGAAATGGGTTTCCTGAACATCCCCGGGCTGTGCGTGCCCCGGTGCCCTCCCGTGCCCCCCAAAGCGGGGCTGGCACTGAACGCGCCCGCTGCAGGCTGTGCACCCGTGCCCGGGAGTGTCCCCCTTGTCTTGGCCCTCCCGGGCGCCCCTGGCTGCGATGCCACCACCCCGGTAATGCACCAGGACAGAGGGGACCCACCCCTGGCCCCTTCAAGCGCTCCCTACCCCACGACACTGTAGGCTGGGGGCTCCCCTGGGTCCTGTCACCCCAGACAACCTCCGGGCCACCTCCGTGGCTGTGCCCATCCTGCAAGCCCGCGACCACCCACAGCCGTGGCAAGGGTGGGGAGCAATACGGGCTGCTGGAAGAGGGTAGGTGGGAAAATAGCAAAACACAGAAAGACAGAAAGAAAAAGAAAGGTAAAATGAAATAAATTAAAGACAACCAAAAGACGAAGGGGAGAGGAAAGGAAGGGAAAAACAGGATGAAGGAGAGAGATAAAGGCTGAATAAAATGCCGGACGAAAGCAAAGACGCAAAGAGGAAGGACGGACAGATGTCGGAGGGGCCGAATGGAGGGAGGCAGGGGAGCAGGGAAGGAGAGCACAGAGAACAGGCGGCGTGGTCGGGCTTTCCTGCCCTTCCCTGCGGCCCGGTGCGGCCGGGAACACCATTGCCATCCCTTCGCCACCCCTTCGTCACCGCCCGCTCCCCCGCATCGATTAACGTCCAGGTGCTTTGAAGAAAATAAAGTCATTTATTGTCAAAGCATCCAACATACCCGGATAAACTATAAAGTTTAATAAATCTTTTTTTTTTTTTCCAGAGGGGCGAGGAAAAAAAAAAAAAAAACAAAAACCAAACCCAAACGGGAAAGGGAAGGTAAACACGGAACTACCGAGACTCCATTCCACGGGCACCAGTGACACTCGGGGGGAAGGGGCGCGGGCGGCGGGGCCGGATAGGGGTAGCGCCCGGTGCATGCAGGACCCCGGCCCGCCGCCCGCCGGCCCCGCCGCGCTCCCCTCGCCCTTATCTTCATATCCAAAATAAAAATTTACCCTGACATAGAATTATTATTACATCTAAACCATAAGTGCTTAATAATTTAAGTAGAAACGTATGACAAATGCATCAATATGTTGCAATATATGACATTTTAAAAAATGTATTTTTAAGTCATTTTTTTTTCTTTTTCCCGGTGCTTCTCTTTTCTCTCTCTCTCTTTTTTTTTTTTTTTCTTTTACCTTCATTTT
>NW_005054304.1:386199-386371 GCF_000277835.1 Geospiza fortis | reverse complement strand
GTCATGTGGCGGGAGATGTGGTGGCGCTCGCGGAAGGACTCGTTGCAGATGGGGCACTTGAGCTTCTCCTCGCGGCGGCGCTTGACGAGGGGCTCCAGCGCGTATTCCTTCTTGTGGTGAGAGCGCATGTGGTAGACCAGGTCTGAGGTCATGCGGAAGGACGCGTTGCACT
>NW_005054304.1:382341-384305 GCF_000277835.1 Geospiza fortis | reverse complement strand
TCGAGCGGCTCTTACCCGGAATATGTAGGGGACGGTGCGCTTGTCGGTGGACTTGAGGGCGATAAAGGCGATGCTGTCATACAAGGACGTGTGGCTCAGGACGCAGGGGCCGAAAATGGCATTTTCCGGGATGTCGCAGGTGGTGTAAACGCTGGTGAAAATGTCAGTCAAGCACTGCTGGACCGTCTTGGCATCCCCGTCCCATATTCCCCGCTGGACGCCGGCGTCCTCCATCCCTGCGGGCGGAGAGAGGGGTAGAGAAGGGCCCCGTTACCGCAGCGGGTCCCGCTCAGCGGTACACCAGGATGCCCCGGAAAACAAAATAAAATCGACTTGAATTACATTCAGACAGCACTGTCTGCAGGTTTTTGTCACATATTAAAAAGTAATTCACAATTCAACATTAGCTTTCATCTTCCTTTTCTCTATTTGAAATCTGTTGGCAATTTTTAAATCTCTACTTTCATTACTTTGTCTCAGCATTAAACTCACTCTTCCTTCTCTTCCAACAATATCAACAAATTTTGGCAGTCAAACTTCTAGAGCTCCTTACAGAGGTACAATTTCCACAACCTCATAATTTTTATTAACCCTGATTCTACTGAAAGAAGTTATAAAAAATTTATCCAAACAAAAGTGATTCGTTTTACTTTTGCATAATGCTCTGAACAGGAACAACAAGAGTCTACTACAATATAAGAGACAGAGAGAAAAAATAGGCAAATACAGCATCAACAGAAGAACTGAAATTTGACATTTTGAACAGTTTTGAAATCTGTACTCAATCAGATTTCACAAAAAAAAAAAAAAAAAAAAAAAAAATTAAAAACAAAAAAAAAAAAAAAAAAAAAAAAAAAAGAGAGAGAGAGAGAGAGAGAGGGAGAGACAAAGCGTTTTCCAGGGGCGAACGGAGCGGGGTTTGTAGAGAGTGGGCTGATGTTTGGCTTTCAAATTCACTTATCCTCCACATAATTACGATTTTCCTTGCATTAGGATTAAAGGCTGCATATAATATGCTTTCAACATTTATCTTATTAATTCGACAAAACGCAGCGTCTCCTAAAAGGGAGATTCTCATAACATTAAAAATATGGGAGTCTAAAAATTTGGATGTCAATTCCTGCTTCAAATGTGGTGTTGGTTTTTTTCCCCTATTCCTGTTTTTTTTTTCCTTTTTTCTTTTTTCGTCAGTGCTGCAGCTCTCGCTGTAAGATATAAATTGTCCGAATGACTGTCATTAGTGGGGGAAAAGAAAACCTACGCGCTGATTTTATTCGCGAGAATTTTAAGGGACACCACAGCACATATACGATCTCGAAATCGCTTTGGCGTGATCCGAGCTACCGAAATTCCCTGGGACTGGAAAGGACCGCGGAGGAATTTCCGAGCTTGTATCCAGTCTCTGATGCCACTCTAAAAGGGGATCCCAGGGAACAACGTCCTTCGACCTGCAGAACGGCTTTGGGACGGACGCGGGCTCTTTCTTTTGGAGTTTCTGCTAGGGGGTGCGCCCACCGCAAACCCCGCAAAGCCTGGCGCCGGCGGCGCTCTCCCGGCGTCCTGGAAATGCATCACCGGGATTTCTGGGAGACACGGGGCAGGTGCTCCGGGCCCGATCCGGTCCCCGCCGCGCTGCCAGCGAGCGCGGCGTCACCCAGCGGGGCCGTGCGATCCGCCCAGGGGGGCCGTGCTATCGCTGCCCGCCGCCGCCCGGCTGCCGCACGCTCCTATCTATCTCGGTACATCCATGTATTTCTTATTCGCTTATTTTTCCAGAAAATCTCTTGCGGAGAGCCAGGGACAACCCGGGCTGAGGAGTTCCGGCCGCTTTCCCAGGGACACCCGGAGCCGGCAAACCCGCGCCACTCCCCGTCCTCCAAAAGCGCAGCCCCTGCTCTGCCGAGCCCCTCTCGACTGCACCAGCGCGGCACGGACCAGCTCCCGGGCGAGGGAAGCGCCAGGAG
>NW_005054304.1:360003-380124 GCF_000277835.1 Geospiza fortis | reverse complement strand
CGCTGCCCGCCGCCGCCCGGCTGCCGCACGCTCCTATCTATCTCGGTACATCCATGTATTTCTTATTCGCTTATTTTTCCAGAAAATCTCTTGCGGAGAGCCAGGGACAACCCGGGCTGAGGAGTTCCGGCCGCTTTCCCAGGGACACCCGGAGCCGGCAAACCCGCGCCACTCCCCGTCCTCCAAAAGCGCAGCCCCTGCTCTGCCGAGCCCCTCTCGACTGCACCAGCGCGGCACGGACCAGCTCCCGGGCGAGGGAAGCCCCAGGAGCAGCGGACAAGCCCAGGACCTGAGCTCAGAAGGGGCTGGGCTGGCCAAATCTCCGCAGAAGCCAGGGTGGGGACCTGGTGGGGATTCAAGTGGCTGCAGGGCTGGCAGAGTGGGGATGCCTGGATGCTTGGACACGGTTATCACTAACCAGGATGCTAACCCTCTTCTGACCGTGATGAGTTCGTGTGGGGACGGCTGCAAGGGACAGAGAACCTGCTCCCAGGAGCGTCAGTTTTCTCTTTGCTCCATGACCTTCAGGCAGGAAGGGGAGAGGAGAGGGCCCAGGAAAGGCTGCTCAACCTGTGCTCAGAAACACTCCTGCATCCTTTGGGAAACACTGCCTGAGTCGTGGCATGCGCCAGGCCTACGGGTGTGTGGTTACTCCTGTGAGGAGATACATACACAGCTGAGAGTCAGCTCCCAGGTGACTGCAATAAAATCACTCATAAAATAAAATCACCGAGAGAACACACGAGTTCCCAGAGGCACACGAGCCCAGCCACACTCACTCCTGCGGGGCCAGGACACTGTGAGGAGGGGGCACGAAGGGATGCTCTGAACTGCCCTGCTACTCTCTCTGCCTGCTGCTGCCAGGGGCAAGGCCAGCTGTGGTCCCCGGGAGGTGCACACCAGGTGGAATGGAAAATCCACTTAAAACGAAATGTGGAGCCACAAGCTTTCCTGGTGCCTGGAGAAATGCAACCAGAATGGTTCCCTTCCCTGGAGACAGACAGGCCTCTGTAGTGGAAATAAATCAGGGCCTCAGCTGAATGACTGAAACCATCCTTTCTGCTTGTCACCAGGCTTGTGGATGGCGCCTTTCCTGGGGAAGCCCTGTGCTGGGGTACCAGAGACATCCCATCGCACTACAGACATGGCAGAGAGGAGCAGTACTTCCCCCACTGCTCATTCTGCATGGGGAGCCCACTGGGAGTCCTCAGACCCACAACCAGATGAACATTTGCCTACCTCCGGGTCCCTGCCAGGGCTGAGGCACACCACCAGTGTTCTCTCTTGTTTCCAGCCCAGCTCCCAAACACACCTGAGGGTGCCTGTCCCTTCCTATTCCCTCTGACCCTTCAGCCCCACCTCACCGGTGCTGGACTCCTGGATCAGGTCACTGTAATGCCACAAATCCCTAAAAAGGGCCAGATACCACCTTTAGCTGTGGTTCACCCCAAGGAGCCAATGCTCCTGCTCCCCAGAAAGCTGACATACTTTCCCTACCTGCTTTCTCATGCTGCAGACACACCACAGGCATCTTGGCTCTTTCCTCATCCCTGATTGTGCCCAAACTTCCCTTCTACTTCCTTCCGAGCAAACACAGAGTCTGGTTAGAAATATTAATTTGCATATTCACCAAAGGGTCACAGGAATTCTTTTTATTACCTAGACCACCGAACATAATACAGGTGGCTGGTTAAACGGTTCATACATAGCCCTCTATCACTGCTGACTTTCTATTTCAGAATTATTTTTCTCAGGCTTTCTGCTTCTCCTCCTTTCTTGGCCTGACAGCAGCATCAAGGTTTAAAACCTGGAAAGCTTTCACCTAGCTTCACCTTCCTTCAAACATTTAACAGCCTGACAGAAGACATGATTGGCTACGAAGGACAGAAAAGGGAGAGAAATGGAAGAAGGGGAATCCTTGCAGGACTGAAATCTGCCTCTGCCTGCTGTACACCCTGGGGCCCTTCTGTCCCTGTGTGCCACCAGCATGTCCCACGCTGGGACCGGTGTAGGGTCGGGCAGTGCTGGGCTCCATCTCCTCAGGACACCTGAGCTCAGATCGGTGGGCTGCACGTCTTTTTGGTGGCCACAGGAGTTCTCTGCTGTTGGGTCCATGAGGACATCACTCACAGCTCCCCACCAGACCCTGGGTGGCCGCTGAGTTGTGCACGGCAGGAGCTGAGTGCCCAGCATATTCCCGCAGGTGGATAATCCTCCTGCAGGGATGGCCTCTCCCCTCCTGCTGCTGCCCAGGGGCTCTGGAGGCCTTGGCCTCTGCAGCGAGTGACAGTCCGTAAAGTTAGCAAAGGTTTGCTAAAGCCTGGCGCAGAGGGGGTGGGGAGAGCAGTGAAAGGACAGACAGACGGGGCGGGGGGGAGGGAAAAAATAAAGATGCAGAGCATTTCAGCTCCAGCTCTGCTGCAGCAACTTGACGTGGGGTGTGTGAAGGAGCCTGAAACTTAAAAAGATTTATTTTCTCTAGTCATAAATCTCATCCCGTTGTTCCTCTGACCAACCAAGCATGATAAAGTCCTTTTCCATAAAGTATTCAGTATTAAAGCCACAAAGCTCACCCAATCAGTAGCCATCTGCTTCTCCCATAACTGCTGCTCCAGAAGCAGGGAAAAGCAGCCAGAAGAGAAAGGGCACCACTGTTACGGCTCTGGGACAAATGAGGAGGCACTGAATAGCAGCCGAAACCTTTGGTTTGCCTTGTATATCTGTATCTATAGAGACAGAGGAAGAAAGGAAGCATTATATTGATACAACAATTGTAAAACAAAAAAAGGAAGAGGCATCTAAAGGGCAATACAGCGGGCATCAGAGGGCCCCGCGGGGAGGGATGCTCGCAGATTCATACAAACCTATAATTGCTTTGCAATTAAAAGATAAAGAGCACGAACAAAACAAAACAACAAAAAAACAAAACCAAAAAAACCCAACAAAACCAAAAACAAAACAACAAAAAAAAAAAACCACAAAAAACACACACACGCACAAAAAAAACCAAACAAAAAACCCCCAAAAAACAAATCAAACAAAAAAAACCCAACAGTAATTAGTTCAGGAAGATTAGCAAAGTGTCCTACCATGCAGTACCTCTGACTCCCTCTTCACCCCTACAGAACAGCGATGCAATGGAAGATATCCCATTTGCAACCTGAGAAATTCCTTGTGGTACTTTCGTACTTTCCTCCCCTGGTAGTTGAAGGGAAACAACAGAGAACCACTTGAAGCCTACCAGGGTCAAACAGAAATTAGTTTTATTTGATTAAAAAAAGAAATAGCTCTTTATCATGACCTGTGAGGGGGCGGGTAAGGGAAAAAGTTTAATGATTGATGTCAGAGATACGTTGATAAAAACTAAGAAATCCTGGAAAAGGCCCAAAAACCCTAAAAGAAACAAAAAAGCACTGACTAACTATCCTACTCCAGGGAATGGAACTGATAGTTTCACCCTTTGTAAACGTTGTGAAAAGTTTCTTAAATACTGTGGCCTGCATTCACACTGTAAGATTTTCTTGCTTGCATCATTAAGAACACTGAGCCATTACCAGGATTCAACCGTTTTACACAGGGAAGGGTCAGCTGGGTCTCAGCTGCAGCTCAGCAAAGGAAAAGAAGGCTACCTTCAAAACATGGTCTCTCTAATTTAAAGTTCAGGATGATATATTGGGCACAGTAGATAATTATAGGGATTAACCTATTCATGTACATTCAGGTGGTAGTTTTAGCACAAAGGGCTTCTTCCTCCTTCCTCTGCCAGTGCACACTATCCCAATGATGCTAATCAAGCCCGGGATGCTGCCGGCGGCAAGATGCAGGTGCCAGGCACCTGCCCGCAGCCATCCCAGCTCCCGGGGGGCACTGAGCCCCCCTGCTCAGTTCCCCAGCTTGGGACCCGGTGGGAGGGCCCAGCAGGAGCCCGGGGCTGGAAGCACAGGGGACCAAAAGGAAAAGGTGGTGGTTTTCCTTTTAAGATTGCCTGGCACAGGAGTGAAAGTGATACAAATAGGATTTATGCACCAATAAAACCAGGGTGGAGGGCCGGGAGACGCGGCTGTGCCTCCCTCCCCTCCGCAGGTTTAGTTTCTCTCGCAGAGCACGAGCAGGACCAAACGCCACATTGAAGGAACGAGTCGCTCCCTGGCTTTTCCCGAGCACTGTCGTGTCCAGCAGCCCTGTATTATGTCAAAAATCTGGCATGGCAGGCAGTGGCACATCTGCTAGGTGTGGATGACATTCATTAGCCAAGGTTCTCTGCTAAACGGCCTGCCAGAGTCTCAGCAGCGCTGCCCAATGCCAATCACTCATCTGCTGGCAGCTCAAAGGCAATCCTGCTTCAGGGATGGCTCCTTTCCATGCTGGCAGGAGAAACAGAGGAAACAATGCATTTAGATGTTTGAGATGTGAGCAAGGTTGCACATGGGAGCAGCAAGCAGATGTAACAGGAGAGGAGATGAAGTTGTGAAGTGTCATTCAATAATTGGAGCACAAGGGAGATGTGCTGGTGAGCTGAGGTTTGGGAGGGGAAAGCGTTAACCCCTTTCCAAACCACAAGGCAGACAGTGGTGGGCGCTTTTTGGAAAGGAAGCATAATGAGGCTAATGCAGCAAATGGCTTGCTTGTGCTCATGGAGGACACACAGAACAACGCAGGGAGATCGGTGCCAGGCCAGCCGGGAAAACCACCCAGGCCAGGGGAGGGAGCTGCACCGACCTGCTCGGGGGCAGCCTGGCTCAGATGTGCTGCCCCTCTGGGGGTCTACCTGCTGCAGCCCAGACAGCCGCCCTGCTCATGACAGAGTGGCCTCAGTGCTGGCCCTGACAGCTTGGTTCACAGCCCAAAGGGGCAGCTGCACACCCAGGGCAGGCTGGGCACTCCCTGCCCTGCCCTGCGAGAGATGTGGGGACCAGAGGTGGAAGGAAGGAGCATCTGCTTGGCACTGCTACAAATATCACTCTCAGGGAGGAGAGGCTCCATTTTCCTCTGCTCAGAAGCTCTTGGAAAGTACTTGTTCCTACAAAGGAATTAAAACACCTCGATCAGAGATAGATGTAAAGACATCAATCTTCCCCTCTTATTAATTTAACAAATTTACAACCACATAATGAAGCTTGATTTTGAGCCACTATGTGCTTTCCAGGGAGCCTGGGAGGCAACCTCAAATAGATGCTCAGTGAAAGCTCCCCTCAACTCTGTTTTCCCATTCTGACTTCTGTTTCTGTCCACATCCATTCAGGTAGTGGTTCATCAAGTGTGTGAGATGCTACTTACCTACACACACAGCTTTCACCTCACAGATGATTCCTGTGACAGCCTCAGTTTCTTACATGTTCCAGTACTTCTGCTTGCACCATGAAAGGCCACTGGCAGCTTGCAGCGCCCTTCACGCTGCTTTCAGCCAGGCAGGGGATTACAGGCTTCCCCCCCCCAGCACCAGCTGTACTATTAAATGTACATGCACACCAAGAGCCCTCCCGGGTCAGTACAAGTGTTCTGTGGTGGAGCCCATCTCCGACACCACACGTGCTCTTCCCACAGGCAGCGGCTTGCCCGGCATCCTCTGCCTGGCCATCTGCGGCACAGCTCAGCTGTGAGCCCTTTCCTTCTGCTCTCGCCTCCCCAGGAAGTCGTTCTGCTCCGGCTGCATTCTGGACTCAGCCTCATCCACCTTCTGTTTCTGTGCTGGGTTTGTCTCTGTTCTGGTTAGCTGGTCAGCCTCAACCAAGGAATGTCTGCACATTATAAGAGATTTCCCCAATTTCCTACTTTTGGTGGTTTAACACTCGCTGCACCACATACACCCCAAAACCCTTCTGGCAGAGGCAGTGTGAACCCCATAACCCCCCATCCTCAGACACTAGAACTGCGTGGCTGCAAGAGCGGGAGCCACATCAAGAGACAGAGACGTGATGCTTCTCCTTCCTGTCCAAACATTATACCTTCGTTTAAATACTTGAGTAATCCCACTGGACCTACTCCGGTGCTTAAAGCTAAGCCTATTAAGTGTTCACAGAGCAGTCTGCATATGGAGGAGCCAGGAGAAAAGGGAAAGGGGAGAGCGAGGCACTGCTCCGGCAGGGAGCCACGGTGGCAAGAAACACCTCCCTGCCCTCCTTTTCCTCAGGCTTACCTTCTCCTCTGGCTACTCCCGACAGCCTCACCATCAAGCTCCCCTCGGCGTTATTCCTTTAAAAACTTGTCAAAACAAAAGCCTGGATTCATTTTTTAATGCCAGCTTGGGCTCTGCGGTCACAGTGTTGGAAACTATATTTTGTTTTTCAAGACGCTTCTCACCAATCTCATTGTGCTCATCATCATTATTTTCAGACAATGATACGGGAGAGAGAGCAGTTATCCCCTCTCCTACAAGGAGGGCTCTAGGAAAGCACTTATGCACGTGGTTTCCTTTGCTCTCCGAGGATTTCAAGCACGTACTTAGATTTAAGCCTGAGTGCTACTTTTTGTTAACAGGGAGCACCTCTTAGAAACAGGACTTGATTCAAAACCTGCACATCCACGGAGCTCTGGCTCTTGACTCTGCTTCAAGCACTGCAAAACCTCCTGCCTTGGCCGCACAAAGCCCCATCCCACCCTTTGATGCATTTCTTGGCACGTGCACATTCTAATTCCCGACACCACCCTTTCTTCCCCTTTTCTTAGCCGGCTTTTCTCTGGGCACAATGCATTATGTTTTCCTGTATGTACTACTCCATACTGCTTGCACAATGTTTTGCATGATCTAATATTCTTTGTTCAAAACTGCAAGAAAATCTAAATAAAGACTATAGCGTGTCGCATCAGTATAGGCATCAGCTAACGTTTTCCACGGCATATGGTACTTCAGAAGCCATATGTACCACTGTTTAGTGATTCTGGCAAAGAGGCGCAGAATGGTGAAATCCAACTGCCAGGATTTCTGAAAACAAATATGTAAATGCTCCAGTGCTTTTGTTATTCATAACATACCTCTAACACAGCACATACAATATGCTGTTCATTCTGTAACGAGTATACTACTAAACTATATTTGCTTCCGTTCTCGTTTTAAAAGATTTTTCCTTCTGTATATGATTCCTCCATCCTCTCTATCAAAATCCATCTAAGCTGCAATTCAGAAAAGGCATTTCATCTATTTTGAAGCACACACTATGGGGAAGATTGTGTACCTACGCAAGGGTCTCGCATCAGAACAAAGACAGACGTTATCTCTGCAGCCTGACTAGTGGAATGAAAGCAAGGCAGGGAAGTGCACTTAAGCAGATCAGCTGCATGGAGCAAAGCTTGTTCAGCCAGGAATAACCTCCCAGGGAACACAGGTGGGTTGGCCCTGCTCAGGGGCTACTGCAAAGCAAGCGGGCGGACAAAGCTTTTGTGAACAGGCCCTCAGAAACAATAGCTGGGGTGGAAAGAGAGGATTCCAGACACGTGGCCCAACGTGGATGGCGGCTGCCAAACTCTGACCTGGGCTGGGATCGGTCCTGGTGAGCCAGGGCTGAGACAAAGGGGATGGTCCATGGTAGCAGCCGTTCCCAGAAGGGCTGGCAGCACCAACACTGAGGTGGCGGAGCATTGCACAGGGCTCACATGGAGCACCTGTGCGTCACTAAAGGCTCCAGACCCCACCAGCCAAGGCAGAAGCCCTCCTTCCAGAGCCAGCACCAGCAGGTACACAGCAATCAACATCCAGTTCCATGACCCACCTCTGACAGTGCTACTCCTGGTGCTCCTCTCATCTGCAGAAAAAGCTTGTCATCTCTGCCTGGGATCTTGCTGTGCTGAAGGATTCCAGAATACTGCTGTTTAGCATTAAGCCTCCCATTCACAACCAACATTTAACATTACCTGTTGCCACCATTGCCTCTGTCTTTTGGCTTGTCAGTGTCCACAGAGGCTGAAATTGTGGGAGTGAGCAAGCCTATTCACAGGTCACTCTGCAGTTTGCTCCTGCCTTGGAAGCTCGGCTCCTGACATCCCCAGAGCTCCTGGCAACACCAGGGGACCAGGCAAATCTCGAGAGGAAGGGAGAGATACCAGTGCCTCCAAGAAACACGTAGCTTTTCCAGTTTATTGCTTACCTAATGTTAAAAACAGCAACAAACTCAGGACTCCCTGCACACAGTCTCAGCGAAATACAGTCACCCTACAGGGTCCTGAAAAAATTCAGCTATCTCCAGACATGACAGTGTTATTCAAGACACACAGATACCGTTTTCCCAAGAGACCGAGGTGTGCTGCTCCTTTCCTTGCCAGTCTTGCACTGCAGCACCCTATTTCAGCAAGCACAACCTCCCTCAACAGGGTCCCGTGCCCACCACTGCCTCTGCTTGACTTCCCCTGCACATCAGACCTGCTCATTACCTCCTGTCTGCTGCCAGCCCCCAAGGCATTATCCTGAGCTGCAAACCATCTGGGTGCCCAAGCAATTCCTTTTTGGTAGGCTTTTCCCCCTGTGACATAAACTGGGATCCACTTTGGTCCCCTCAAGTTACAGAGATACTCTGTTCTAAAGCTTAAGCCAGACCTCTGCCTGCAGCCAGGTCTTTCACCTCTAAACAGATTTTTTCTATTCTATCACAGAAGAGATCCTTCAAATATCAAATCCTTCAAGCCTTTATGTTATCCTGCTTTTGTACATCCTTCAGCCAGAATTAGTTTTTTTCCTATTCTGTTCTAGCCAGCAGGTGATAAAAAATTGCCATAAGAAATGTTGGCTTTGAGCATAAGTGCCTGGATCAGAAAAAGAGACAATTAGAAAGTGAAAAATGGCAAAAAGCTCTAAGAAGCCAAAAATAAAAGAACAAACAAACATGCAATCTGGCTATCAAAAAAGGCCACATTTTTCCCTTACTGCAGTAAAAATCAACATTGTCAAAACTACAAAGTATTTTGAAAGACAGGCAGTCATGGGGAGAGGGAAAAACAGTCCCACAGGGTCCAAAAGGGGAGGCCTGGGAAAAGCCACCTGAAGGAGCTGACAAAGGAGGGGACAGAGAAAGGTAAGCACCTCACACTGTGCTGTCAGGATGCTGCAGTAATCCTGTAGCTGCTGGGTGAGACAAACTACCCAGAGTGAAGGGAGACAAAAATAAGAGCCTGCTGACTGAGCTGGCTCACGTGCACCCGCATTTATGGCAGCACAAAGGTCAGTCTGGTATTGCCTCTTGTGAATCCCTCTTGAACAGGCAGGCTGGGGATTTGATGAGCTCAGGAGGAAGATTTATCGGCATGCCAGGGGTTGCTGGCCCTAACTCTTAACCTGCTGGCAGAGGTTGGGGCTTTTCACTAAGGGGGGCTATGCATGGAATACTTGCAGGCTGTGGCTAAGAGTAAATGTGATCTCAGCCCACACAATTTGCCACTGCCTAAGAGATACCAGATTATTTTCTCTCAGCACAGAAGTCAGCAGTTCCCTGAAACCCTCTGATCAGCTGAGTACACAGAGGGGATAGTGAGGGGAAAGCTGGAAGGGGTTTTATGGTATGTTGTTCATCATATCCATGAGCTCTGGATGAGCAGGGAAAACCCAACCACCCCTCCAAGCTGTACTCCTGTGCTCCAGAGGCACCCCCTTTCTGGAGCCAGGCAAGCACCCACTGCCACTGCCAGGACAGGCCCCTCTCCTGGCACGGCCATTCACAGCTCCCATCAGCAATCTCCCTGTGCCACCACAAAATCTGGCCCCTTTTAAGGGAGAACAGTCTTCACGTGGGATATAACCCCCTGGGCGGGCTTGCTCCCTCTCCTAAATCCTATCCTGATTGCACAAGCAACTATAGTTTCCTGAGGAAAAATAACCTGAGCAACTGGGTATTTACAACAACATATCCTTCTGCCTCCCCTATTACTTGTTTTCATTGAGGCCCATGTCTCTGCACCCCAGTCCCTCCACCTGGATGGCATCACCTCTGACTGCCTGTACATGAGCTGCTGGGTTACCTTCCCCCCATTCTTCCTGGGCTGTTTCTGCAAACCCTGCTGAATCCATCAGACTTCATTTTACAAGATCCAGCACCATTTTGAAACTCTTAAGCTTTCCACAGCAACTAAAAAAATAAAACCAAAACAACCCCAAAACCTGGACTAAGGGGTTTTACACTTGGTGTTCTTGCACAGTTCGCCCTTGTTCCCACCTTTTTCTTTTCCTGTTGCAGCCTGAATTCCCCATGGTGCTGGATGAGGGGCAGTAAATTCACTGCCTCCTTCCCTTCCTGCAGCCTCTGGCAAAGCTCTCAGCTTCCCTTTTGGTTCGGTTGAGAGATGCCAAGATTTCTCACCCGAGAGACACCATCCCAGGGAGCTTCCCAGCCCCTTGGGGACACACCCCCCCAGGTCCCTTCAAGCACCTGGGCTGCGGCAGGCACAGCTGGAAGAGCCAGGCAAGGACTGGAAGAGGGATTCCCAATGCACGCTCCTGCAGAATGAGTGAATAATTTCTCTCCTGCAGTTGGTGCCAGCACTTGCTCCTTGCCAGTTGGCAGAGGGTACCGCTTCCTTTTCTGAGGAAGGCTTAACATCCACCTTTCCCCCACCCCAAGGGGAAACCACAGGCTGGGGGAGTCTTTCCTGGCAGCCGGGCATCTGAAGGAGCTGCAGGCTTGGGGAAGGAGGAGGAATCCAGCAGGGAAGCCAGGTTTTACTTCACAAACTTCTTTTAGCTGAACGGGAGCAGGGAGCACATTTCTCCCTCACCTGAGAGTTCCCACGGGAACACAGAAGGGCGGCGTAACAGCAAATTTTGGAACGGGCACGTCTGCAAACAACTTCTGATATAATATTTGAGTCCTCAGATGTTCAGCCACTTGCACATACTGCGTGAGTGCCTGATTTGCATGGGATTTGTATTTGTTGGTATTCACATTCGTAGGAAAACGCATACATTAGATTAATGTCATCACAGTTTGTGGAGATCATCTGTGCCACAGCACCAGCCCAGGGCTCTGACTGCATTCCGTGCCCCATGGCACATGGCAGCCCCTCCTGCCCTGCCAGGGCCACCGAGAGTCGGACGGCTGTGACAGGCAGAGCCCCGAGGTGCTCCTGCTGGGTTCTCCTCTTTTTAACACAAAAGTTTAAAGATCATTCGAAGTAACTGTCTAAAATTGCCTAGCCCACATTCCAAAGACAAAATTAATCCAACTATTTTGACTTATTCTCTTTTATTTCCTTGTATGAGCTTACAGCACGCTCCACGCCTTCATTTTTAGTGCCTACTTAAGGACATTCGGCTGTCTAGCAGACAAACTAGGTGGTCCCTTTTTGTCTTGCAGGAGCATCCTTCTCTCAGTGAAATGGGATGGTTATAATTCCCTCCCCATTTGCCACGACACCTGGGTGCTCTCATCTGCTAGACAGCTGGAAGCTGTCACTAGAGATGCTGTTCTCATGGAAGCGTTGCTGGGCTCAGTCAGACACTCTTTGTAAAGCAGATGGAACACCTCAGAAGAACAGCACTGCAGCAACAAAAGCTCATTTTCTGCTAGGGGATTTCTGTTATTGGGCATTGCTTCCATCAGGTGACTTCACACCCCAGTGAGCCCACATGCCAGCAGAGTCCAATGATGATTCTGTTAACCTACTTCCACTACTGAGGCCCTGCAGTTCCACCTCCCAAGGCTGCCCTCCCTTTCCATCTCTGCCCTTCCAAACCACACAGGAGCATTAAGACTGGGGGCTCAACCCCTGCTGTGGCCCTGCAACTGAGGATTTCTGCCAGGCCAGGATTTCCGCTCCATCCCCATGGAGCCTCTCGCGCTGGCAGCCACATCCGAGTCACTTCTTGTGCACAGGGTCTGCAGAGTCTGTCTCAACCCTGATGGTGCAACCCGGAGGAAGTGGGTGGCACAAAGGAAGAGTGCACATCTCCAGATCTGGTGATGATTTCGTGCTCACCCTGGTAACAGGCCAAATAACACCTTTTGGTCACCCTTAAAAGCCTTTTTCTCTGCAGCACATGCCACAAGCCCATGCTCAAGCTACCTGCACAATTCAGCTGCTTCCACTGCTCCTTACCCAGGTACAGCTCTCTCACCTCACAGCCAGCTCCCATCCCACAGCATTTGACACTCAGAGAGGCTGTGGTATGCATAGCTCACCCAAGAAAAGGGCATGCCCTCCTCCAACATGGGTTACCAGACACAACTCCAATTTATGGCTCTTGCAAGCAAAGTCTTGAAAAGGCCTTTCAATATTTGAGTGCTTCAGTCTTATTTTTCAAGCGATTTATACACTAAGAAATCTAGATGGAAACCTCCAAGTGATAATCAAATCCCTTAGATATCCCAGAAAATGTTGCCCCCATATGATCTAGTACCCTCATGACAAACAGCTCTCTATTTTTCTTTGTGATGGTTCCTACTTCCCACCAACATCTGTCACTGTGATTATGATCTCTAATGAGCTTCTAAATTATATCACAGCATTCTGCCTTGATGAGTTACATTCAGTAACTTTCATTCTGCAAGACATGAAACACTGCCTACAAGATGCTGAATGAAAATTCCCTCAGCACAGCAGCTGAAAAACTGGTTTGGAGGGGTTTTTTTTGCCTGTTTTGCTTGGGTTTTATTTAGGTGTTTTCAGTGTTCTGTTGTGTGATTCTTGTTATGCATCTTATTCCAGGATGCCTAGGAACTTTACAAACGAGGCACAGAAAGTTGAGCCTTCTTGCACACCCCTAAAATCTCCACCTGAGGATGGGAACTGTCACCACAGAGCAGCAGAGATGGCACATTATTTCTGTTAAGGCAGGACAGGGGGAAGGACCCCAGCCAAAGCCCCAGAGAAAATTGCCATTATTTTTATACTGGCTCCCAGTTCCCGGTAAGGGTTATACTCCAGTAAAAGTGAAACTGGAAAAGTGGATATTAACCCCCAAGGTTTGCTGCCCTGGCTGCAAGGAACCAGTGCCTCAGCTGTGGCCACTCAGCCTTGCTAACACACGCCCACACTGGCTAGCAATCTCTAAGGGACTTGGATCTCTCCTGCTGATTCCTCAGACAACACCAGCCCTCCCTCAGCATTCCCACTCACACGTTATACTAACGTGCACATCCAAGGTCATACCTTGCACTAATGTCACCTGCCCATCTGGGAAAGTGTGTACGGTGTGCCTGAGGACAAGGACAGAGCAGGCTGATCTTTGTGTGTGCAAACAACTCCCCTGAGGCAGCAAGGTGTTGAGTCCCTCCCTGCTGGTGACTCAGCTGCACCTTTCCCTGCTGCTCATCCAGGATCTGCGGCGTGGCTCGTAAGAGCTGAGCTCAGGAGGGTTTGATTTACGGGACAGGATTTATGGGGGCTATTCCTTACTTCCTGCAGATAAGCACAGACAGTGCTGATCAACAGTTGCCATGTTTCTAGCTCAGACTAGCTGTGCCCTCTCTGTAACACCTGCCTGTGGCCAACCTTGCACTTGGTGCCTGCAAAGCAGCTCCAAAACAAATGGGACAAAACATGCTGAGTACAGCAAGCACATTGTTCACCTCTCCCAGCCAAACTGTGGAGAACTGACTGCCATTTCCCATGCTTCCAGCCTGAGCCAGCACCTGGGTGGCAGGCAGGTAACGGGGAAGGTGCTGAGAACACAGGCTGAGATTGCAAATCCTGAGGGGGACAAGCATTGCTGGCACACTGAGTTCCCAAGTAAACTTGATTTCTAAGAGCATAACTCTCATTGCAGAGCACCAGCCTGGTTCCATAACATGGAACATCTGCTCACTCACTGCAGCTGACACCACCTCCCATTTCTTTTGCTCTCTGTGCACCCAGTACCTTTCCAAGCTCATGGTGACTCTGGCTCATTCTCTGAAGTGCAGCTGCTTCCAACAGTTCTTGGAATAGCAAGCAAAACAAGTAAGTGCCCCTGAGTAGAGGAAGGGGGAGAGCACAGGGCTGGCAGGGAGCTACCGAGGATCTTACGCACCATGGCTTGTCTGTGCCACGAGATGAGCTGCCCAGGTGAACACACACTGACTCATCACCATCTCCAACTCAGGAAATGAGTTTTCCAAGGAAGTAAACCAGTCTTTGCATATCCTCAGCAGGGACTGAAGGCCCTCCCTGCTCAACATGTGTCACTACAGGTGTCTTGGGCTATGGTGCCATGGTACCATTGTACCATGAGCTATTCTGCTTCTTGGTTAGCTTTGCTGAGCAAACATTCCCTTTAAAAGGCCTTCTTACAGGCACAAGAATTCAACAGGCCCATGAAAATACTGCCCCATGGGGGATGAAAGTTTAATATCCCTGCTCTCTTCCTGTGGCTATTGCCAGGTAACTCTACCTGTTCCCCAAAAGCAATGCCAAGCACACCATCCTCTGCACCCTGCTAATCTGATCCATGAAAACATATGAGGTCCTTAACAAGCTGCTTCACCAGCTTGTCCCTGGAGGAAGAGACATGACCCTTCCCGCCCTTGTAGCATTTGCTGCTCTGCCAATGCCACTGCAGAAAATGAGGCCTGCAACCCAATCAGCACTGCTCCACCTCCACCCATCTTAACTGCCCAGACATAGGAAGAAGAGAAAAGGATAAAACATTGTATGGCAGACAACAGGACATGAGTGCATATAAGGTAAACTTCTTACATGTGGAGAAATTGAGGAAAAGGTAATTCAGAGTCACACAGATGTAAACACCAGTCAGATAAGACACATCCCAGACACTTCACTCCTGTCTTAAGGCCAGCACAGTCACACTGGTGATCAAAAACACTTGCCATCCAGGCAGCCAGGGGAGCAGCTCACATGAACAGGGCAAGGCTGATGCATGCCAAGTCAGCAGTGTGATCTGGCTGGTGAATAACCAGGCAGGGCCGTGAGTCAGCCAGCAAACACCCCCACATGCATCCTTCCTGCCCTGCGGTGTGACAGCAGCAGAACCAGGAGCTGACGGCAATGGAAACCTCATCCTACCTTCTCAAAGTGGTGCTTCCCCAAACACATCCTCTAGACGTGGAGTTTGGTGTACAAATCTTCACTAACCTGAGATTACACAGGGCAGAGGAACAGTGTTGCAGCCAAGCACAGGGGCTGTAGGCAAGAAGGAAAATCACCCAGTCAGGTTGGAAAGTATCTTGGATGGGTTTACCTCCTGCCAACACCAGACCAGATCAAAAATCTAGTCAGGCCTTAAAACCGCGAAGAGAGCTAACACCAAATTAGCTCAATTCTTGAGAGCCTGGTGCTTAAAATGCCAGGATTGTGGGTTCCATCCCTATGTGGGCCATAGGAAGAAGCAAGTGCCACGTGGCCACCAAGCCCCTGCTGTGCATCTCTGATGTCCTGGGAGCAGTCTCTTCCTTTCACTGCCCTGCAAACCTCCATGGCACCTCTGTGCCAAACACCCAAGCATCATCCTCTTCCAGCAGCAGCAAGCCCGGGTGATGCCTAGGCTTGGGGATCCCAGAGATGGGAGCTACTGGTAATCAGCGCAATAATCAATAAACAATAATCAGAGTCACACAATCAGGGAACAACAAACAGCTCCTGGGGGGTGTGGCTGGGCTCAGGAGCAGTGACTCCACCCATGCAAAGCAGGATCTACACGAAAAGACAAATCTAATTCCACAAAGAGCTCCTGAGGAAAAGAAGGGAAGAAAAAATAAAAATAAAAATTCTAAACCCTAAGAAGCTTCCTCAAAATGTCGCACAAGAAAAAAGTTGAAAAACCTCCCACAATACCATCCAAAAAGCCTCTCCCAAACTTATAAAAGCCTCTGTTTAAATACATAAACTAAAAAAATATGCTCTGCTGGCAATCTTCAAAATTGGGGAACTCCTCAAATTATGAGTGAGACAGAAAATGGGGGAAAAATTGAATAAAAGCCCCAAATAAACTGGCAAAAACCATGGAAAGGAATAGTGAAAAGTTGAAAAAAGCGTCAGCAGCAATGCCAGCAAGGGAATCTCCCTGGTGGAAAAACAAAGGGGAGTGTTTTTCCCCCCAGTTCCAAAATTCATCCCCCCACAAGAGAACAGCCTCTCTTAAGTGCTGGTCTCTGCTGAGTGCCTACACCTGTCTTGGAATGTTCCCCCCAACACACAGCAGGCATGATAACCAGCATGAGGTAAAGCAAGCCAAGCAACTGACCCAGTTCCCAGTGGGTTGCCTGAATTTTGTTTGTTCCCAGTCAAATTTTGTTGGTTCAAAGCACGGGCCAGGTGTTTGGGCACACAGAACACAGGGCTCTTCGTGACTGTCACTCGCCCCAGCCTTGCAGCCGGAAGAACCTGGCACAGATGACTTCATGAAACCGAATTAGGGGTCATACACAAGAAAGGACATTGCCACAGCTCTGGCGTAATTAGGGCCCATCATCATCAAGGACAGGAAATTGGCACATCTGCTTTCCGGGCTGCTGATCCAACGGTGGCTCAGGCACGATGTGATGTCCTGCTGCAGCCCCCTGGCCCTGCATAAATACTGCTCTGATTGCCCCCAAACAGCGGTACAAGCAGTTGTTTTATCTCTCAGCCTCCCAGTTGCTCTTTACTCTTTCTCTCCTGGACCTGGGAGGACAGAACTGACACAATGCTCTCTCTCGCTCTCCTCTGCAGCACTGAAGGGGCCAGGCCAGATGGATAAACATCAGCCCCTTTTCCTCCAGTGTGACCCCAAACTGACCACAAGTGATGTTTCTGTTTGGATGCGCCCTTGGAAGGTTTGAACCTGCCCCCCTGGAGTCAGTGATAAAACTGCCACAAACTGGATGACTGCTGGATCACGACCTGTGCTTTTTTAAAAATTACTTTTCTCCATACAATATTGAGAATTGTGTCATCCTTGCCCTGGGCTGCACTGTTCTGCAGGCAGAGTTCCTGGCTGCTCCATTCTGCTGTCTCCTCTGGCCGGGCCGTTGTTTCCCAAGAACACCAAAAAGGGTCACTGCAACTCTAGAGTTGTGCTGAGTTCCCAGCCCCAGTGATCCCTGGGCGCTGCTCAGAGCCAGCAGCAGCAGCTCCTGGGCCAGAGTGGGATTTCCATGTTTTCTGTCCTGCCTTTTCTTTTGGCTCTCCCAGGCAGAGTGATTTATTTTTATGCTGTTGTGGTTTGCACCAGGACAGACCATCTTTCCCTCTTTGTTTTCATTCCTTCTGCTTGCCTGAGCACCGTGGAAACAAACAGCTCTGGAAAAGTGGAAACAAGCAGCTCTGTGCCTTGTCCAGGGTATCAGGCAGCAGAGAACCACAAGAAGCTTGAGGGAGCCTGCTCCACTTCTGCTGAGACAGGAGTGAGCACCAGGGATCATCCTGGCTCCTCGGGGATGAGTCAGCGTGCACACAGCAGAGACACTGCTCCATATTCCTGCACTTAGACCTTCTCTAATCCAACATACTGCCAGTGTTTAGGTTTCCTGGCTGCTGGAATTGAAGGATTTCTTTCCCCCCTCTATTTCTGTGAGTATTTTCGGTGGGCACTGCAAATGGTTCGTAATGTTGGAAAGGAAGAGCTATTCAGGAATTTCGAGCTTGCATAATTCCCAGATTTGTCTAGACAGATACTTTCCATCTGGATGATGCAGGCAGTACCACATGAACACGAGAGTTCCTGTGTTACTTAATGCTGTCCTTTTTATTTATTCATTCCTACGCTGCTTTACAGGATGCGCACAGACACAAGGCTACAGCTGTGAAGGGAACAAGGATTTGTACCTAATCCTTCAGGAGGCAGCTCTCAAACAGTTCCTGCGTGTTGTATAACTGCTGGAGCCCCTCTGGTTTCTCTTTCCTTTTACAAAGCATGAGACTTCCATGTGTGGTTCATATCCTGTGAGAGAAGAAGAAAAATATTTTCCTGTGAGCTACCCCGGCTCAAGGCTCCCCATCATCATCATCACCTGTCACTGGGTTTGCACAGCTCAGGGTGTCTGGAAGCGCTGGCTGTGGAGCTGTCCTGTTCCATGCTGCCCCTGGATCATGTGGCAGAAGGGCAATCCCAGACCTGAGTCAGACAGGGGATTTAATTAATCAGCATGGCAGCCGCAATCACAGACAAACCCAAGTTTGATTTCTCCAAATGCTGGCAATCACTGAGCATCCTGAAGAAAGCAGGCTGGCTCACAGCTGTTGGGCAGAGGTATCCTGGACCCAAGCTGGATTTATCAAGCAGCAAAGCCCTCCTGACCCTCTGTAGCCTATGCAAAAGGCAGCCTGTGTGGCCACCAAGCCACTGCTTGACTCCAGTCCTGAGGTCATCTCACCACAGCACCGAAGGGCTTCCCCCCCAGGCCCCACCTTTCTGCTGCAGCATTCCTGGGGACCCACAGGCAGGGCTAGGCTCACAGCCAGGTTACAGCAAGGGTGATTTTCCTTCCAGCTGCTCATCCCCAGATACAAGTTCGCTTGGCGCCGTTTGCCTGAGGTCTTCCTAACCAGCCTGGGCCAAAAAGAAGGTGGGAGTGGGTGGATGTTAAAGGACAGCATGTGGGGAAATCATCTGCAAGTGCTGGAGATGAAGAAGGGAACTGTATAATCCCAAAGGTGCTGTAAGCTGCTCTGTTTACTACTTTTCTCTGCAGTAAAGCTTGGCAGTAAACTTGAGTTCGATGGCACATCGACCATCCACATCAAAACTTCTGCTTCTAGGGCTGGGTTACTTTGTAGCTGTATTTTTTTGAGAGATCTGTTTTCCATCACTGAGGGTGGTTTCTCCCTGGACCCTTGGTTTCCCTGCTGTCCCAGCCTCCAGGCACAAGGAGCCAGTGTAAAGGAGGTCCTGGTGCAAGTGACCTGGATTCTAGACGAGCAGGATGGGGAGTGAGGACAGGCTGTGCCTGCTCCAACTGGGCTTGGGCAGAGGTCTGCAGCTGGCCTGGGTCCGTTGGTGCAGCCAAGAGCCAAGGTCCCCTCCTGCTGCTGCAACATGGCTTGTTTTGGCAAGCTGCTGATGCCCCATCTGGCTCCTGGGATATCATGGAGATACCAGGTCAGGAGGCTGCTTTCCTGAGGGTTTGTATGCACACAGGGAGGAACACCTGTCCTGATGGGGCTGTGCAGCACTGTGGCACTGGAAGAGGGTTGGGAGAGAGCCAGGCATCAGCAAACGAGTTCTGGGAACTGGGAAAGGAGGCTGGAGCCCTTGTGTGAATGAGGCCAAACAGCCATGAGCCACTGCCCTGTAAGTCCTACATGCCTATCTCCCTCTCATCCAGCCATTCCAGCAAAACAGCCATGATTTATCTGCTTCTTCAGCAGAAACCACAGGCTAAAAGAGGAATTCACACACTTGGAAACAAGTAAAGAGTGAACTGGCAGTGGAGGCTTGTTCCAAACACACAGGGTCACATGCGCTTGAAGCAAGATTTCCAACATCTGGATAACATGACACGTACTCCCAGGCAAGGCGAATGCTCCTGGGGCTTGGGGCGGACTCGTGCAGCTTGGAAAGCTGGAGTGCAGCTGGTTTTGCGAAGCTCTGCAAGCTTCCTCTGTTGTCTCACAAGCCTCTCCCCGGCCGTTCTTTTGGCTGGGTCTCTGGCAAAGCCCAGGCTGCTCTGTCCTTAATCTTCCATGTTTTGTGTATCCACGGAGACTGTAAAACACCGCTTGCTTACCCTTTGGCCTTCCTAGCTCAAAGGCATTAAAAACTTCATGAGCCAGATCTCTGGCTCACGTTATCCACTGCTGGTCCGCGGGCTTTGGTGAAATTTCCAACTTGCATCATAGGGAGGCTCGGCTTGGGGTTGGGATTGGTGTGGAGAAGGCACCGTGACACAGATGTGTCAGGTCAGAGTGCTGTGGCTACAGCAAACCGTCCAGAGACCGCAGGAATGGGGCTGAAGTGAGATGAGAGGAAAACTCTCCAGCAGGATGACTGTGACTTCCCCATCTCCTCCAGCGGAGGGAAAAAAGCAAGATCCTCTTTGCAGTCTGAATCACCTCCCCAGCCTGTGGGAGACACATGATCACTGTTAGGACGTGGCTTTTTTTGTTTGTTTCAAAATTCCAACTCTGAGGTGTTGGTGCAATCCCCAGCCCCCTGGACATTAAATTTATTTGGGTCTCACTCCCTGGCACACGCGCAACGCCGGCAGCACCGCGGACCGGAGCGACGCGGCAGACGGGACGCAAGGGGGACGCAGGGGCCGGGCAAGCGGGGGCGGTGCGAGCCCGCCC
>NW_005054304.1:353424-359024 GCF_000277835.1 Geospiza fortis | reverse complement strand
CCCGCTTTTGCAAGCTCAGGGAATGTTTTCCACAAACACATTAAAAGTTTGGCTTCTAAGACCCAAACTGCAGGAAAATATTGGAAACTTTGAATTTATTTTCTTGTGCTTGGAACTGAGCAAAAAAGGTGACAATATGTGCCTTTAAATACTCACTTTCTTAAATGACCATCAGAT
Source organism: Geospiza fortis (assembly GCF_000277835.1). Taxonomy (NCBI): domain Eukaryota; kingdom Metazoa; phylum Chordata; class Aves; order Passeriformes; family Thraupidae; genus Geospiza; species Geospiza fortis. The sequence goes on along the minus strand of NW_005054304.1, from coordinate 358,847 downwards.
GTGATTTGAAGTTTTTGTTAAACTTGTTTTTCAATATACCGTGTGCTTAGTTTCTGATGGAGTACTGCTCAAAGTCCGTGTTTGGAGATCTGTATAAAGAAACAGTCTTGAACACATATAAACATATGCGTTAATATATAGTGCAGGTCAGAAGGAAGGGAGCAATGTTAAAGCTCAAACTCAGAGGAAGCCCATGCCATGTAACAGTGCCTTTGTTGTACTTACATATAATCAACTTTGTTCTGTCAGCAGTGTTGTCGGGCAAGCCCAGCTCCTCTTGAAATAGCTGCTGCAAATCCTGGCTGACTGCTCTGTACAAACAGCTGAGGATTGCAGTGCTTTGCTTTAAAAAACCCTACCACAAAACCCAGAATAAACCTAACGAATCCTTCACCACACACAGGGAGAGGTGGTGTGGTAGGTTTTGCTGAGGAAAACCAAGCGCAGAGTGCAGTTGTAATCTTGGCTTGCTAAGAAAAGGATGATCCAATTAGGCTTTTATAAGTAAATATAGCTCATTGTCTTCTTGTCAAAAGAAAATCTTCTGTAAACTTACGTAAAACTTCTGTCCAGGGGGCGACAGAAACTTTGGAAAGTTGTTTTGTTGTTTTCTCTGGAATTACACAAAAAAAACAAAGAAAAGAAGAAAAGTACTTATATTCCCTTGATGTCAATAGTTTTAAGCTGCATCAGTGACATCAGTGGACTGAAAACATACGGTCATTCAGCTTTTCAAGTGTTAAGTCCTGACTAACCGTAACCTGATTAATTAATGCTGATACTCATGTACAGTACGTTACGAAGTTAGTGAATATATTAAAATTGTGATGAATAAAATGTAAAATCATGCAGGAGAGATTTTACAGCTTACCTTGGGAAAATTCCTGTCTTGGGCCTCCAAAGCATCAGGCAACTCCTAAGTGCTTTCCACTGCTAATTAGATGTGATCCCCTGCAACCTTGTGCAAAGAGACAAGTGACCTTCCTAAAGTTAAAATAAAAAAAAAAGATTGAATTCCTCAATAAAATCAATTCATACAGCATTGCTTTTTACCATGATATTTCCCTGGATGCTTTTAGGGAAGAAGTTTTCAAGTCTCACAACTCTCTGGTTGGAGAAACAAGCCCAGTCTCTCTCTGGAAGACCCTGCATGCTTTCTCAGGGCTGAGGCAGTCAGTGGGCACTGGGAGGATTTGATAAACATAAACAAAAAGCAGAGTTGGAAATTGGCATTGTGTCATCCTGAAAGAAAAGGGGAAATTGGCAGGGTCAGTTTCAAAGATGGGAAGTGTGTCTGGTTAGTACCCACGGGAGCAAGAGGGAACTGAGTGGTGTCCCTGTCTTGGTGTTATACCAGTGGCCCTGGCAATTCCAAAGGATGTGCGTGGGGTGGGCACATCATCAGAGACTAGTCATGAGGGAGAGAGTAATAATCCTGCTGCTTTGTTCCCAAAGCATCTGGGCAAGGAGAGGATGGGCAAAAATGCTTTCACTCCTCTCATTTTGGGTTTGTAGTTCAAAAGTACATTCCTAGGAGGCTGGAGGGTAAAGATCACATGGATGAAACCTGAACAAGTGAATGAAAGGCTGTGCATCTATGTGTTTCTCTGAAATGTGTTTTTGCTTTCTTTCCCTTTTCCACAGCCCCAAGATGAGGCTGTCATTTATCGTGTTTTCCACCCAGGCACATGTCATTATGCCACTAACTGGAGACAGGTCAGTGCTCTGCTTTCTAAATTCTCCCCCTCCCTGCCTCTGCCCTTACTGAATCAGAGCAGCAGTAACAGGAACACGACAACGACCGATACCTCTAAGTGCTGGCCAGTCGTGAAGCCACCCTGCAGAGCTGATTTAATTTTGTGGCCATATCCCTGGATAGCTTCATAAAAAAGGAAGGAGAGGAATGATGGGAAACAAATCCTTGATGTTACCTCTGCCACTGCTTTGCAGAAAAACTAGCACTAATGCTTTCATCTCTGTGTGACTCTGCATCTCGCTTGGCACAGTGCGAGAATGATTCTTCCATTTGCTTTTGTAAAGCAGCCTCCATGGAATGGTTATCAGGATTTTTTCAGGTCTAGGAGAAGCATAAAATGGTAAATAAATGTTTCTCATATTCTCACATATGGTAGGTATTTTGGTTTGTATTTCCTAATCTGGACTTCAGGGCCTGTTTTAGACAGTGGGGTTGGTGCCACTTGAAGGGTGTGAGATCTTCCTGACGGTGCGGTGATGTACAGGTGTGCCTGAACTTTCAGGGGATGGAATTCAAGGCTGCTCACTCTGATTTCTAAAGCAAGTGAGGATTTGCAGCTAGGATATCTTAAGGATGGGTGGGGGGAAACAGAAGGAGGAGAAACAGGCAGAGAAGAAAATATTGTAGAAATAATTACTGAACTCACAGAAATTGGAGATGGTCATGTGGAACGAGTGCTCCCAACAGAGGACAGTGGCACTGCTGTCAGAGTCCTTTGATGTCCTCTCAGCTTTCTCAAAACCAACACGACCTCTGCGCTCTCCCTTCTGTCCAGAAGCTACCGCCGTGCACACCCTTCTGGGTTTTGAACCTGTGGATAAACCATTTAGGAATCACTCCACAAACCTGTGGCAGGGTGGAAGTAAGGTGGTCCATCCTTTCTGCTCCTGTTAGTAGGGAGCTGTAGTTGGTGTGGTGTAGTTAGTTAGCTCTGCTGTGGGTTTGTTTTAAACAATACATAACAAGTATGAGACCTCCTGAAAAGACCTGCCGCTGGCAACAGGCAGAAATGTAGCTGACATCTGAGATGTCTAAAAACTCAATTCCGAGCCCCTCCTGTTTTAGCACTTAAAGAGTGGCCTGACATGAAAACAGCCACTTCCCCCCATCCGGACTCGGATATTGGATCTGCTCTCTGTGGGCAGAGAGAGGCTTATAAGTCATTTTTCCAGATGGCTGTAGAGGGGTCAGGAGAGGACACTTGAGCCTGTTCTGAGGCCTGCTGAAGTCAATGAGGTCCTTTCTCTCAATTTCAGTGGGCTGTCAGTGGCCTGTTCCTTATCAGGCCTGAGAGGCAGCACTGATAGCACACAGACCACTTGAAATGCTGGGCAGGGCGCTGGAAGCCCGCCACCGGGACACAAGCGCCTTTTTCATTGCTGGCACACTTAGAGCCAGGGACAGAATCGTGTTTTTCTTGTGTAAAGCACAGGAAGAACCTCTTCAGATCCAGTGGGCTCCCTCGAGGGGCTTGGCTCTTGTTCAGGGTTGGCCGAACTTGTGTGTGTGTCAGGTGAAACAAAGTGCCACCATTCTTGTTCGGGGGAATAATAAGGAGAAGGGAGGAGGAGATTGGTGACTGTGACCACATGTACACAGGTAAGGACAGATAGATACAGCTGGAGCAGCTGTCCTTTTAGATATTAAAGAAGTCAGCAGAGGAAAAATGCTGAGACTGTCTGGCCCCCATTGTTCCCAACAGAAGATGAGGATGCTAACTAAGCACACTGCAGTTCTGGGGATGGGTGTTTGTGAGGGTGATTATAGGATATTATGGCCTTGGTTTGTTACATGCACTTTGGACTTGCAGGCATGTTTTTGCCCTGGCTTACTTGCTAATTCCCAAATGTCAGGAAACCACAATTTCTTCCCAGCAGTTAGATCAAAGTAGGGCAGAATTTTTTGTTTGGAGAGCTTTAGGCTTCTGATTGTTTGCACAATGTTCTTGCTGGGTTTACTGCACAATAAAGCTGTGGATATAAAGAAAGCCACAGCATAGCACCAAAGCCCCCACATTCCCTAATATTTTGTGAGTGCGGGCAGTGCTGTGACTAACTCTGTAAAGAGAACTCATTGTTAATCATAGTACACACAATGCTACAATAAATCCATATAATAACAACAGCACCCAGTGGAACAGCCTTCTCACACTGGTTAAAGCCCATTTGAAACACACACATTTGTGAAGTTGAGCTGGAAACTGCACAGTAAGTGGTAAACAAAGATTGATGCACTCACCTTCAGGGCTCGTTGCTGGAAAGCACGTGGTTTGGGACAGTGGATACCTTCAGGAATACCATACAGCTGGCACGATGTTGCCTTTGTTCTCTTTTGGCCAGCTGTCCTGGCCAGCAGCAGTCCAGGTTTCTGTGAGCCGGCTTTGGCAGCCTTGACCAGTGCCAGTGGCCAGGATGAGCTCTGCTGCCTCTGCCTGGGTGAAACTCCTGCTGGAGATCAACAGAGATGGTGTTAGTGAAGGTGGAAAAGTAGGACACTTGAGTACCTGGTTACATGACCAACTATCCTGTCCTTGTCCCTAGTCCAGCTGACTGCTCCTGGTTTCACAGGGATGTGTAAGACATGGACACATTTGGGGCCTCGGTCACGTGAGCTGCCCCTGCACGTGGGTCCAAGGCAGCTTGCCAGAACAGACTCATCTGCAGAGAGTGCGTTCTGCTGCATGTATCAAGTACAGCAGAGCTGGCCACTGACGTGGTTTTCATCTGGAGCCTGTGCAGGAGGCCTCAGGTTTGAAGCAGACTAATTATTTTAAGTGAATTGGCCCTTTGTAGTATTTAAGAGGCCTAGAAAGCATAAGCCTCTTCCAAATGATACATCTGGGGAGGCTCATGCTGGGTTTTCTTGCCCCACTATGACAGGTTGCCTCATCAGAGATGGAGCCCTCCCTCTTTTTGTCAAAGAACACTTCTCCTCTTGGTTTCACTGACATGTGTGTGTGTTTTCCTGTTTACTGCACATCCTTCTTAGCAGCAAACCCCAAGTACCTGTTTTGTTTGCCTTCCTTTGTTAGGGATGAGGCCGTTGCCTTGCAGCACACAGCCTCATTTCTCACCAGAAATATATGCTCAGTAAGAGCCACCATCTCCTTCCAGTACTCATATGCTCATCACATTGAGATAATTCAAGATTCCAGCACTTCAATAGCTGGAATGCAACATGGAAGAAACATACAGAGTGCTGTCCCCCACTCAGAGGAGCTAAGAACACCCATTCTGGAATCTGCGTGGATATTAGCAGCTGTGTTGCCTGACTGCTGCTGGAGGAACTGTCTGAGGCAGTTACACAGCTTAGAGAGAGAACAGACGGGGTAGCTATTAAAAATTAGTTGTGCCTGTGCTTAAACACAGAAATGGGCTGCAGCACATATGCTGAGTGGGTAAAAGATATTAAATTTGTACTTATTCAGCCCAAACACAGACAGGCTGCAAGTTGCTGGCTCTGTTTTGCCTCTTCCACCTCCGTCCCTTTTCTGACTTGCACCACAAAGCCAATGGCCCTCAGCCTTTGTTAGTGTTCCCAAGCTATGCTGTGGGATGTCCAGGCACCCAGGCTGAGGGCTCTGCTGTCATGGTACAGATGAGTTATACAACCAGAACTTCCCTGGGGACTTCCGTGGCCACCAAGCAGCCTTACAGAAACTAGAGAA
>NW_005054304.1:347895-353381 GCF_000277835.1 Geospiza fortis | reverse complement strand
GGCTGCCTGCTGAGTCCCATTCATTATCAGGACAGTGCAGGCAGGCATGAACCCCCATGCCTGGCCTTCAAACCAGGCAGGGGTGGGGTTTAGAGTGATGGAGCCTACCTCTCCTGTTGGTTCTGGGGCCCCGAATCCTGCATCCACACTGGCATTCTGACATCCAGACCAGGACTTGCTTGCACTTGACCAGCTTGGAGAATGCGGGGAGCTAGTTGACATCTGGCTGGGTCTGTCTAGTGCAGCTGTGCCCTGCGGGCAAGAGATGCTGCCTGATTAAACGCAGCTAAAAGAGCTCATGCTGCCAAAGATTTTCCTGGAACCCCTTGTAGGCAGAGGCCTAGCAGCACCAGAGATTGCTGTGCGACCGGGTCACAAGACATTGCAGATAAATAAAACCGAACTGATTGTACAAAAGCTATTTTTGCAAAATGAAATCTGTTTCAGAAAACTGGGACTTGAGTTGCTGCTTGTTTCTTGGCAGCAGAGCACTAACGCCTGTGATGTGCTGCCACTCATTTCTGGCAAGCACCAACTCTGTGGTTTATAATCTGCGTTCGTACATAATCACTTGCAAGTTGTTTCTATAGATGCTGAATGTAAAATATTTGGATCAAACAGATTGTATTATCTTACATAACTTGTTCCTTTCCATACATTCAATGCCACATATCTCTTCTACTCCCTCCCCTCTGTGATCGTATCAGTGGATCCTGTGACGGGGAGCTTATTCCAGCTATGGATTGTACTTTGGAACAGAGCTGCTAAACATAGAGGAAGCCCATCCGTGGAACAAATGACGAGTGGGTGGCATTCAGGCAGTGTGGCATATGCATTCTTTCTCATTTGGTCTGGCCTAAGGAAAGCTTTCACGCATCCCGCGATGTATTTTCCCTCCATCTCCTCACCCCTGCTGGGTTCCTCTTTCTCACCTAGATTTGTCACAGTGTTCTATATATTCTGGCCCAAATTTTGCCCCTTCTTAGTTTTTACTCATCCTTCCCTAGCATGACTTTCCATGGACTTGGCTGAAACTGTGCTTGCAGAAGAATGAAGACCCTCTGGATTTGATTCTTTCAGTAGTCTCTCTGCCTTTGTTCCCGCCAGTTGTGCTGATTTCACTGGAAATAATTCCTGAGGTGCAGTCTGTCAACTTCTCCCCTTTCAGCCCCATAGTTAATGAGCATCTTGCAGGTGGATCTGCTGTACTACTCGTGAAAAATCATGGTGCAGATGCATTCCCCCATTAAATCTAAGTGAGCTGTGGACGTGTGTGGGATGTGCTGTGAAAGGCCACATGAAGAGGTTGTAACAGTCAAAATTTAAATCTGTCCTCAATCCTGCTCTTTTCCCATGGGAAGAAAAGGTATCTTGCAAATGCTGTGTTTGCCTATTGATATTTTCTTCAGGGCAAAGGCTTTAATTATTGAAGTTCAATTCTATGTGATAAATTCATACATATTGGTCTGGAAGATTTCTGCTGAAATAAAACCACTGTTTTAGGGGATTTCTTCTCTGCAGTGTGATTAGAAGCAAAGTTGGTTTAAAGTAGCAAAATAGACCTAATACAACATAGTTTCCACTGGGCTATGTAATGCTGAGGCTTTGCCACCTCTTTGCAATATCTGCTCCGCCTGGACATTTTCCTTGATTCCAGCTTTTTGACTCACTGAAGCATATTTTGTTAGATAGGTCTGAAATACCTGTTACCACAGCGCCACTTCTGTCATGAACACACAGTCTGCCTCCACGTGGGATCCTAGCTAAAGGCTCTAATTTACAGCTTTTCATTTCAATTCTCCTTGAGGACAAATACCTTTTTTCAATTGATAAATTACACCCTTTTCACACTTCAGGTCACACAAGCAGGTTCTTATCCGTTTTTCGTTCGCAGAGAGAAAATCAAGAAAGGTCTAAAGGATCTGGAGGAGGTGACACCAGCAGGTGAGACATACATACATGAAGGACTAAAACAGGTAGGTTTTGCTCATCTTCTTTTAATCAACACATCCTCTGTTCTCACTCTTTGGGTAACAACCTGTAACATAAATAGATTTATGTTTTATTGGTCTGTTATGCTCACATCTGTCTGGTTGCCTGAGTGGTCCCAGGGTTGCCCAGACACTGTCCAAACCCCATGCAGAGGATGACTAGCCATCACAGCAATCTGCCGTGTGGAATTTCCCTGACTTGCTCCTTCTCAGGGAGCAGGGGTCTGTGGGGTGGATCTCAGAGCTCAGCCAGCATCCCAGTGACACTGTAAACAGCCACATGCAGCAGCAACCCAGAGACAAATGCTCCTCACTTTGGGCTGTCTTAATTAGAGTTCCCAGCCACTTATATTCTTCTTTGTTCAAATAATGCAGTTTTGATGAAAGCCCTGGCCCTGAAGGTGAGCATCTAAGCTTTCACTGTTACAGACAAGTCAGTTCTTCCCCTGCAACTGTAGAACCATGTTTGTAACCAGGATCTGTGCAATGAAAAGCTGGGCAAAGGGGATTTTGTTGCTATTAAAAAAAAAAAGTTTTAAGCCATTTTTAAATATCTTGGAAACTACTGACTGTTTGAAATCTGGGGGGTAGCAAAGGAAATCCTGGCAGTGGATTTGAAGAGATCTGTCCTGGAAGAAGTGCGTGTTGGCAAGGGTTGATGGGTCAGTGATCCCAGTGCTTTGGAGATGGGTGGCTGGAAAGGACCAATGATGGGTTTCCCTGCTGGTAGTGAGTTCAAGGGAGGCAGAGGATTGTCATGAGAAAGATGTTGCATTAGATGCTTAGAAGATGCATCATGGTTAAAAGTTTGGATGTAATTTTAAGCTGGATAAATAATTTTGTTGTTTTCAGGCCAATGCGCAAATTGCGAAGCAAGGAGCCTCAAGGTTCTCTAGTATCATCATTGCGCTGACTGATGGCAAGCTGGATGGACAGATTCCCCTGTATGCAGAGAAGGAGGTGAGCATGAGCTAGAAATGTCATGCTCTGCAGAGTTTGGGTGCTGCCTTGTTGAATAACGAAATGCTTATTGCTCTGTTCTGTGATGCTACAGGCAAGGAAATCCAGAGAGCTGGGAGCGAGAGTTTACTGTGTCGGTGTCCTGGATTTTGAACAGGAACAGGTAAGAAAAAGACCCTAACTATTATAGAGTCCTAGGCAGTACCTCAACCCAGAGTTTTACAGAGTTAATGTTAAGTAGTACAGAAATTTAATTTTACTTACATTAGGCAGCGTAATGTCTTCTCTGGCTCAGGAAACACACTCTGATGTGTACGTAGACGTAAATAGAACGTGTGGGTGTCGTGCTCACTGCCAAGGAGACCCGTTGGAAATACCCTTGTTAGCTGGGAGCTGCCAACGAGAGGGTGCAGGCAAGCCCCTCTCACTGGAATGGCAACCAGATCAGGGTACTGGTAAACAGAGGAGCTGTAGACAAGATTCAAGCAGTGTATATGTAAGAGTCTTGAGATAAGGAAAAGAAGGTGGGATTCATGTCCTTCACTGGAAAGCTGTTCCAGAGTTACTGTGTCTCAGTGAACACTGTAGCTACTCCTGTTCGGTCAAAGTGGCTTCAAGGAGAGGTACATGAAAGGCTCCTTCCTGCAGAAGATGCAGAGAAAGGGTTTTTAGTGAAAGGCAGAGCAAACAGGGGAAGTAATTCTGGACAAAGGTACAAAATCACTGCCAATATGCAGGCCCTGAAAAGCTTCTTCAGTGTGATGCTTGCCACAATGACTAGCGAGCATTTTGTTAGCTGCAGTCAGCTGTGCTAAGGCCTACAGTTCAGAAAACTCTTAGTTAGCTGTGAGAGAGCTCTAAAGTTTCTGTCTCTTCTCAGAATTGATGAGGGTTGCTTTTAGACATCCATTTAAATTTTAAGGGTGTAGAGGACTGTGAGGAATTTAGTTTGCCAGATGATTCATGTGTTTGCATGCATTTTCTCTCCAAAGCTGGAAAGAATTGCTGATGTGAAAGAGCAAGTCTTCCCTGTCACTGGAGGATTCCAAGCACTTAAGGGGATAATCAATTCTGTGAGTACCAGGCAATAAGTTTTACCTTTCCTCAAGATTAGAGCATACTCTCCAGTCCCACTCCCAGGCAGAACTGGTTCCTAAGGCAGGAATTGCAGTAGATGAAGTTCCCTCCCCATTACCTTAGAGAGGCAGTTCTGTAAATGAACACTGCTTGCGCCTCCTGCAGTTATTCATGCTCACACCTTGTGTGGAATTTGAGGACTCTTCACAAGGAGAGGAGAGTTCATGTGTGAAGTTCAGCGGATGCTCTGATAAATGATTGCTTTGGGTTTAGTCTGGAAAAAATGGAGACTGTTACTCTGGGAGACTTGAGAATAAACAACTGCTTAAAATCTGGGGAATAAGTGCAATTTAGGAATTAACCTTTACTTACAGACAGAAGCATTTTAAATCCATGACTTTAACCCCTTGTTATCCCAATAAGTGGTAAGACTCAGTTCTAGTTTTCAGCATGGCATGAGAAACTCCTGTCGGTGAGATGACGCCATTCAGCTGATTACCATGGTTTTCAGGAAGTGATCAAAGAGAAACATTTTGGTTGTGATCAGTGGCTTGACACTGTTTCAGCTGTGTGTTAAGACACCTGTGGTTGTGAACACCAAATTTATTTGTCTCATTTTAGACTGAAGGCTGTATCTTTTATGCAGGGTTAACAGTGTTGCTGCTGCATGTAGGCAGCGCAAACAGGCAGTGCAAACAGGCTTACTGGCAGATGTCAAAAGAAATAATGAAATCCTTTTACTGAGAGAGCCCACTATCATTCATTTCCCTTTCCTTTTCTTTTTTTAAATAACAAGAGGATACTACTCACATACAGGATACTACACAGTCACGAATTTATCACTTCCTTTGAGCAGTGTGGTTTTTGTGAATGCCACAATGCAGCAACTTATTTTCCTTGTTACTTAAAATAAATGTAGTTCCACAATCTTCCTTGAACTTTCTAAAGAAAATTAATCCATCTTTTGATGCATTGACGGTTGTTCTCCTGAAAAGATAGGGCAGGACATGTGGTACTGCCTTTAGTATTGAAAATCTCACACACATGGAAGGTTAACGTAAGCTGTATGGTGTCCCATTACCCAAGGTGGTTTTGGGCAGTCTCTGGCTAGCAGCAGTGCCAGCCTGCTGCATCCAAACCTCCCAGAACTTTAAAGAACCTTCACTTCTGTGTCAGCAGGGAGGGGGCTTTTCTGATAAGATATGCCTGATGGCGTTTGCAAAAGCCTCAATCCAGCTGCTTCTGATACTTAGAAAAAACCCATCTCTAAAAATCCCAGATTTGGGCATATCTCAGCTGTAGAACAGAACCAAACACACAGAATGGCAGCTCATTGTTTCAAGGTAACAGCAGTGACAGGAAAAGCAAACTGATGCACACTGTTCAACAGCTTACATGTAAGGTCTGCTTCTGCAGACTGAGCTCCTGAGTTGGTTCAGGCTTTATTTACAGCCCAGC
>NW_005054304.1:324552-347857 GCF_000277835.1 Geospiza fortis | reverse complement strand
GTTGGTTTGGATTTTGTGTGTGTGTGTGCGCGCTTTTTTTGTAGTGCGTGTGTAGTGGCAGTATTAATAGGATATTTGGTATGTTGTAATTAATACTTTTCTTTGCAGGGGTGTGGAGTGATTGTGACAATTAATTCTCATAACATTATAGCACTGATAAGTAGATCTAATTGAGCATGAAATAGTCAGTTTTCCTTTTTAGTCACTATTATAAATTCATTTCAGTTTTCAAGTTAGCTAGAGAATACAGACTCAGAGACACTGATCTAAAGGGGAAAGCTAATTTTGAACCAGATGAAAAGGAGATAGGTCACAAACATGCAGCAGTGTTGCTCAAAGTACAGAGTCAAAGGTGCAGTTGTGAAACCCTCTGTGAATGTTGCTGAACAATTTCTGTTCAGAAAAAACATTGTCTTCAGAAATGGTAGCAACCCAGCAATTAAAACCCCTGAGCAAAACTACAGCCCAGAACTGCTGAGGAGGGGATGCAGGACCCTCAACTACATTATCTCTACAGGTATGAGACTATTTGGCTGCTATCCTGTTACTTTTGCACTGTATTCCAGGAGAGCTGAGCACTTATTCTATGTTTTTTAGTGTTAAAAAAAAAGTGATGAATTCTAGCACAGACTGTCATACCTCCTCCTTATGCTTTCAGCATAAGCAACTACTCCAGTTTATTTTGTCTGGACATTTACACAGTGTCTGTTTAATCATGACCAGGGATTAACATTCAGGACAGTTGAGATGAACTAACCTCAGCTTAAGTGCCAGAGAGCTTGTGCCATGTTTCGACATTAGTTCTGATAAAATCCTAGGGAAGTGAGAAGGGTTGACACACCTCCATGCCATTGTTTCTGCTGAATAACATCCACTACTACACTACTAACTGCATCCAACTACACTACTAACATCCACTCCTGAAAGTCTGTGCAGACCTGTGAAGAGGGGGGTGCTTTGCAAAGTTTCCTGCCCTGCCAGCTTTGCTCATACCTAGCTTACAAGGTCATAACTAAGCAGCATTGTCAGTGTGAATAAATCTGAGCAAAACTCTAGAGCTTAAAAGCAAAATGCTGAAGGCAAGTTACTGCACTCTGAGGAACAGTCACTGATGGGGTTTGGCTGATTGTTACACAGAGTATAGCCTTGTGAGCAAGCTAGGACAGGGTGAAGGCTTTGGGGGGGGCACAGCTTCTGTCACCATGCCGCAGATCAGTACTAGATAAGGAAATGAAACCCTTAATTAAACTCAAGTTCTGCTGATTTGTGAGTGAAAGTTGTCTGGTTGTCTCTGCAGGCAGAATTGGACAAGGCTGGTACCTTGAAAAGTTACATTAAGGGAACTCACTTAAGCAACATTATCAGTGTATGACAGCTCTAACTAGACAAACACATTTTTATACTGAAGTAAGTTGACAGCACTTAATACAGGAAGTTAAAATATATTTTGTTCTTAGGAAACATCACAAAAACTTACCAGATAAGACTACAGGAACTGATACATGCAGAACTTTAGAGGAAGTAGGTCAAAATAGGGTCAGCCTAGACTTGTTTTATCTTGCAATGTTCCAAAATTTCTTAAAAATTCTACCTGGAAAGGATTAGAAATAGAATTGGTACTCTCTTCTTCTGCTTGTTCATTTTACAGGTGCTCAGAGGTTTTTGTGGGGTTTTTTTGGTTAATTTTACATGGGAAACTTACTGTTAAACATAATGGACACAAAAAAATAGATCAAGTCACGTGAACTGAGTAGTTGCATTGTCAATTGAAGCAAAATTCTCTCCAAGTTGGCTGAGCCTCTTGGGAAAAAGCCCTATGCCTCAGCATAAAGCTGTCAGTTTGTCCAGGAAAAATTGCAAATTGGGATACTTGAGGATCTGCCTCCTGGTGAAGGGGTGACCAGGGGAGAGGAGATCTCAGGGTTTTCAGGGTGCAAGCTGAGCTCCCAGGCTGACATGGAGTGACTTAGACCCATCCAAGGAGTGCACCTGGGACCAGTGAGGCCAAACAAAGGATTAAATGCACACAAGGTCCTTAAAGAAAACTAGATTCACCCAGTGTCAGACTCTGGCTAAAGGGGTATAAGCAGGGAGTGCTATAAAAAAGTAAATTGTTTGCCATAAACATATAAATTCTCTCCAGTTAAACTCTATGGGTGATGGAGAGAAGTCTGCTCCTGTTGCAAAGTGCAGTCAGCAAAATCCCTCTGGCATTCCGATCCCTTTGGACACCAGCGAAGGGTATCTATGGAATATCCTGGGGGTTTCCATGTCAGCTGGATGGTTCCTGTGTCACTGGCTGTGCATGGCAGCGTTGGAGTTACATGGCTCGGTGACAGCCCGCGTGGCAGGGCCCGTGGGGAGCTGCTGCACAAACCATGCGTGGCAGCGGTGCGCTCAGCGCTGCCCAGGCAGGGACAAAATCAAAGGTTCGTGAGAGGGAGTCAGTTTTGTTGAGGTAGGCAAGAGGTATTCATGTGAGGAACAATTTTAGCCTTTATGTTGATAAAACTTACTGCACTGGGTTCCCAAAGATATGCTCCAGCCTCTCTCCATGAATCTGATGCCTTCTTTTCCAGCTGTGCTGTCAGCAGCACTTCCTCAGGCTGACCTGGCTTTGGCACTGCGGGAGGGTGAATTAACGAACTCCCAGGAGTCCAACAGCATCTCCCACTGGTACTTGCTGTAAGGCAACAGAATTTTTGTTTAGGGAGGGTGGGAAACTTCCCACTGCCTCAGTGGTGCTCCAGGATCAGACACTGGAGAATGCTGGTTCCATGTCTCTAACCTGGCTGCTTACCAAGCTCTGCTGCCCAAACCCAGGATCCAGGCTGCAGCTTGGGGTACTGAGCAGCAATCCGGGACTACATGATGTTCAAGTAATCCCTGCTGCTGTGCAGCCCCCTCGAGCTAGGCTGCCTCCCTGCACTTCCTTGGGCAGCGTGCTCAGCCTGCTCCCTCCCTTTCCCCAAGTGCTGTCCCTCCACCATGGATGAAGGGGGGTCAGCCAGCTGACTGGACACGGTTAAGATTTTTCAAGGCCAAAATCAGCTTAAACAGTTCATTATCAATTATACATCAACTTAATTGGATCATTTCCTGTAGGAAGAAAATATGCTCGGTTTATGCACTGGGAATCCAGGAAGCAAACTATTAGACCTTTAAGGAGGTGGGGGGAGGAGAAATGCAGCGAGTTATCATTAAAAGAATTATTCTGATTAAATCAGTCATCTTATTTAATCCCCTTGGATGGTCTAATCTTCAAGCTGCACTGAGTGCAAGGTTCAGAACTAACGCTGTGCTATGTTTTCCATGTGATTGAGACTGAGGAGATAGTTTTGGGAATTACTGCATGTAGTTGTTAAAAGGAATCAATGGCCTGGAATAGAATGCTTTCTGCTCTACCCTTCACTGCCATGCAGCCCTCAGTTTGACATTCTCTGACATATTACAAACCATATAATGTTCTCCTGGAGCACAGTGAGCTTGATAAGCCAGCACCGGCACTGACATGACTCCAGTTAGAGTGAGCGTGCCTGTGCCCGGTGATTGGGATGGGACTTGTCAGCCAGCCCTGCACGCCTGGCAGCTCTCTTACATAAGGGATGCTGCACAACTGGCTCCAAAGGAAGCAGCCACAGGTCCAAGTGAAATCCAGCCACTCCTTAGTGAGGAAGTTTCTTTGAGCCAGATTTTTCTTTCTAATTAGAAAAAAAATAAATAGCCCAAACAACTTTTTTTCCTGTCATGGAAAGTAACAGTTTGTCTTGATTCCTAGTTACATTACTTGATAAGTAATAGTTTTAGGGTTGTTTTTAGTAATTTGGGGGTAAAGGTTCCAATGCTGTTAAAATACTCATCTCATGACCCACAGTTTTGTCATCTCCATTTGCTTTCCTCAGTGGCTGCCAATGAGGTGCTGCTCAGCCTTGGTGTAATTAGAATATTCTCACTAACCTAACGCCGCGCCAGGCTTCTCTCGGGTGGTGATTTTATGCAAGACCATATGTCTCAGGGATTTTTTTCACTTAGATAGGGGACAGGGTAGCAGCCTTCCCCTTCCCTTCGCTCTTTGTCCACGGCACTGCCAAGCAGTGTCAGGGAGCAGGCTGGGCTTGGCAGCGAGGTGTAGTCACAGGCACAGATGTTTGGCAGCAGAGAGAGGTAGGAGCCATGAGATATTAACTGCTGCAGTTCCTGCTCTCACTTTGTGGGAGAGAAGCACCAAAATGGTGTTTCCTTGAAAAGCATGTGTTTCATTCCAAGTCACCCTGAATTGATTGCCTTCCCTCTAGTGTGAGGTGGTCCTGCTGCCTCATGCCTTTCTGCACAGATCGGTGCTGGGGAGATAAATGACAGAGCTTGCTTGAACACAGCAGAGGCATGTGATGTGAAACCAACACAAGAAAGAGTGAAAGGCTGCACTTTGGAAACAGTTAATTTCAGGGAGTTCAAGCATTAATTGCTACATGGACAGGCTGGTCTGTCCAGAGCCTAAATTGGGCTGCAAAGGTCCTTCTCACTTAAAAAGTCTGATAAAGGTTTCTCGAGTGTAATCACAGAAATCAAGAGCTCTACTTAAATTTATTTCCTCTTATAACCTACTCTAGATCTCTTTTTTTAAAAAACTTAATTCTATACATAAAAAAAGCAACAGCTCATGAATGAGAAATCTGTAACAATGCCAGCCTACATACACCTTAAATTCTTCATCACTCTCATTTCACACACGTTGACTTTACATGCTATAAGAGTCACTGAATTCAGCACAAAAAATCCTGCCCAATGCACAGTCAGCATTTCATTCTCTAGAACAAAACCAGTGAGTCCAGCAAACCAATTATACACCTCTTGCTTTACTTTTCTTTCCTTTTTACTGTCTTAGCAGTAGTGGGAAAAAAAAAAGGTTTGAGTTAAAAAGAAAAAAAAGGAAGCAAACTGCCAGTAATACTTCTAAGTGACTCATAGAAAAACAAACATACATGGAAACATGGGGTAAGCCCAGTCCTGCTGCAGCCAATCGGAAGGAATGAAGCAGAATAGTTGTAGGAACTGAACTAAGCACCTGGATGAGCTCAATTGGACACAGTTAACCCAGCACCAGGACAATGCTGCCTTCACCATCCATTGCTCTGAGGAGCTCCACAGCCCCGAGCTGGGATGGGGCTCCGGAAGGCATTGACTCACCAGAGAACGGTCTTGCTCAGGAGCAGTGTTCTGTAGGCTGGAACAGCCTTCTCCAGCTCTGATCCGGGCTTCTGGGCCCCATTGACATGCCCTTCTCCACCTGTTTAGGCAGGAGCCCTGCTGTTCCCTACTATTTAAATAGCTGCCCCCACATCCAGTGGCATTTCTGAGCAGCTAAACTGGGAGCCCAAAGGTGCAGGCAATTCCTCATCAAGAAAAGGCCCACAGCTCACAGTCATTGAGGCTTGGCCTGCATGCACAGATCCAGCTGAGGCATGGAATGCTCAACATAGATTTAAACACTCTTTATGTTATCAGGGCCCTCTCAGACATCACCTTCCATTACTGCCCCCCCACTTGCCATAACTTTATGACACTGACAATCCATGTGTTGCAGTGACAAGTATATGAGATACATGCTTACCGCTGTGTCTTGAAATATGTATCCTGATGAGAGATGCAGTTCTTGATGAGGCTGGTTTTGTGGTTACCTGAGGGAGGAGCTTGACACAGTACAAGAAGTACATCCTCATAGCCTGTCACACCATCAACAGTGTTTATTTTCTAGCTCTGTTTTTCTTGAGCTTACAATTTTGTTCACCAGCTGTTCTGCTTGTAGCATCCCTAGAGAAAACCCCATGTTTGGGAGGGAGAGAGGAAAGAAAAGGAATCTCCACAGAAAAGAGCTGCAGGCAGTAGTAGCTGAGGTTGCCGTGCAAGGGTGCTTTCAGGGCTGTGCTGCCATCTCTGGCTTGTGCACACTGGCTGGCAGTGTGTCCATGGACTGCACTCCAGGATGCCTTCATGCGCCCACCAGGGGACAAAGCTGCAGGGATGTAATCTGTGCACACACAAAGTGTGGAAGCCATCCTGTTGTGCTGTCAGGGGTTTTGCACAAGCCTTGCCATACAGCAGTAGAACAAAGATGAGCTTGTAAAGGTGAACATTTCCTCTTCTTTAAAAACCGGTTCTGGAAATAGCAAGTTGGATGCATTTGCTCTGTTACGGGACGTACACTTGGTTCAGAGACTCAGGCTGCCTTTCTCCAAAAATCACAGCAGCCTGATTTGTGGTCAGCTTCTGGTGAGCACTGATGTAAACAGAGGTGCAAGTTTGAACGGATCCACAGGGAGGAAAGGCCACTGGTGGCCCTAGAAATCCTTATTTATTCAGAGTTGATAGCATGCCAGGTCTGACCAAAATGTGTCAGCAGCTGTCTCCTTCCAGCAGTTCCTGGTTATTCTGACCTCTGTCCCAGGAAGCAAATGCTTTACACAGCCATAGAGCACTTTCAAGACTTGGAACCATTACAGTGGTTCAGTGAAGAATCCAGCTGTGATGATGACCTACCCAAACCCTGAATGCAGTTTACAGTTCTGGGCAGGAACAGATGCCATGCAAGTTATGATTTATGGTGCTTCCTGCTGCCAAAAACTTTTGAACTGCATACAGGGCTAAACGAAACTGAGCAAGGTTGCAAGACAAATTGACACTTAGCGTATTTTGTTAATTATCTCTGTATGGTTGGGCTGCTCATGGCTTGTTACTAGTGCATTGTTCTCACTATTTCATGGAACACAACCTTCATTAGTGTTCTGGAAGGGAAAGTTGTTTGTGTAACACTGTGCCACCTGGTACAGCTCTGTTCCACAGCATGTGCTGAGAGAATGGCAGGCTAAATACTCGAAAAGCTGCAGAAGCCATCCTACTTTGCTGTTAAACACTGAGAACTTGGAAGAGGCAGCAGTGAGGGTGAAAAGAGAGTCCAGGCAGAGTCACGCCTGGTCTCTGACAGGCTAAAGAGGTCTTGGAAGGTCCAGAAAGCACATTTTCCACAAGAAGAAATGTTGCCTAAAGCAGGGGAAAGATCACTGGCAAGGCAGAATGGATAAACAGAGGTGGAGTTTGCAAAGACCATGAGCAGTGGGGAGCTTGATGTCAGCCTGTTAGTTGGCTGCCTTTGTGCAGTGTGCTGCAGGGACATCTGCCCTTTCAGTGCTGATGTCAGAATTTGGGTGTGGATGTTTCTGCAGCTAGGGGCTGACAACACCCCAGTGTGCGGTCAAGTTCAGACACCTGCAGGTCAGAAACAGGCAGAGTTTCTCCAACAGCTGTGGTGGGAGGAAATGTGTTAGTAATGACAGAAATGGGAGTCTACTGCTTCAGAAATGGTGCACTGAAGTTTCTGTGAGCCTTCAGGAACCTTCTAGTGCGAAGCATGTAGAAAGCCATGAGGACAGATATGGATTTTAAGTATTCCTTAGCAATCAGGAAAGTCTGGGAAAAATGCACTAGGTGAAAATGGGGTCACATGGAAAAGCTGGTAAAGCTTTTGGTAATGGTAAGTGGACCTGATAAATGGACTTCCTATAACTGTTTTAGGAAGATTGACATGTATGCTTGCTTGTAAACCACTGAAATAGCCTGGAGACAGGTGGTTTAAAGCTCCACAGCCACAGCTGGGATGGCCGTGCTGTTCCCAGAGGAGCTGGGCAGCCCAGCAGCTGATTGACAGGTGACCCTTTCAGCAAAGAAAAGCTTGTTTGGGCAGGTAGGACCCAAGGTGTGTCAGCGAGCTTGCATCGAGGGTGAGTTGGCTTGAGGGTGTCCCCAGGTGTCTTGGGTGCCTCTCTTCCGGTAACTTCTCCTCTCAGAAGTGTTCTGAAATGATCAACTTGCTTTACTGAGAGATGCTATAGGAACTGCACAGGGCCCACTCAAGAGCTGTAAGAAGGGATTTCACTGAAGGGGTGGGTCAGAGGCTGCCCTGCATGCATCCATCAGAGTCAGTGTGGAGCACAAGCTGCATTTGTGCCACTGGTTCTGGTGCTGGCTGCTCTAAGAACTGGCCCTAAAAAACACCAGGGTTTAAAACATAAGGTCCTTGGTTGCTGCTGCTGCAGTGTGGCAGCAATGTAACAAGTCCTCAACATGGAGAAGCTACAGAATAATTTCCTCAGCAGTCTGTTGTGTTGCTGTTGAACAAGTGGATGTTTGGGGCATGGATTCCATGTCTCATTTTTGTACAGTCCAAGAGACTGCCTGCCTAAGAACAGAATTGCAGCGCCTTCTCCTGTCCCAGCAGCCACACCTTTGCTAACGAGTCACAGCTGTGGCCACTTTTCCTGATAGACTCAGGTTCCAGCTGGCACCATTCGCACACTGCACAGGTCACATCAGAAGGCCATGAACAACCTCTAGTCTTAACACAGCTCTCCACTGCTGAAGCTGCAGGACAGCAGGACAAAGGCTGACAGGTTTCTACTCTATTTTGCACTTGGGGTTGTGGGGAATTGGTTCTCTCTGGTAAAGCCAGCCCTGGGAGGAGGGGGAGGGCAGGGAATGAGAGAAAAGCCTTTGTGAGCCTGGGAGCAGAGTCCTATATTTGGTGAGGACCTCTGGAGACAAAGTGGATGACATCAATTCTCAGAATCTCTCCTTGCATGCTGTTAAAGTAAGACAATTTGTCTTATTTGAATTTATGTCAGCAGAGTGCTTAACTATCCTATCCAAGGATGGCCTTATAAAGTTATTATTTCAACTTTTCTTGTGGGCAGTAGGTTTCTAAATAATGAATTTGCAGTGTCTTGGGTTATCCTGAACTGGAAAAGAGGGAGCATTGTATAGATTTTTGTGGAGTTTGTTTTGGTCTTGCTGACTTTGCAGCCCAGGTTTCCACATCAGGATAGTTTAAAGTTAGTTTTAAATTCTAAAGGACAGGGGTGTGAAGGCATGTTAAATAATGCACATGGATCATAAGGGAAATGGGTAAAATGCCTTCACATGATTTCTCCCCAAGGGAAAAAAAGTTACTATTGGAGTGCTGGAGTGCACTGTGCTGGCTGGAAGGAATAGCTTGTGTGGAAAGGGAAAAAAGATTGAAACAGGCAGAAAATAGTGAGTGGGAACAATGAAAGGTGTTAAGTTTCTGTACCTTCTCCTAAGACGTGCAAATACGTTCATTTCCCCCACACATGAAAGCACATGTGGCAATTGCTGTACTGTGAAAATATCCTCAGTTTCCCATGGTGGTGGCAGAATCCTTGTCAGCCAAACCCTACCCAGGGCTGGTGCTCAGGACAGCTCATGGGCTTGGACCCTGCAGAGAGTGCGATGGCTCCTGTTTAACTCTGGGGAAACTCAGTTCTGAGCAGTGTTTCAGTGTTGCTTAGGGGGAGTGTTAAGGAGAACCCAGAGCAGCAGCAGAGGTTAAGCAAAGAACCAGATCTATGAGCTTCTAAAGGGCTCCACCTGAATCTACTTAGTCCTTGACGAGCTTTGATGTCTGCTTTTTAAGCTAACTTAGTCCTTGAGGGGAGGGGCTTTTGGGGACAAGGCACATTTCTCTACCATTATCTTTTTTTTTTCCCCAAGTGTGGACTATCATGAGGCTTTTTGAAGGATAGCAAACAATCTGACAAATTTACAAAGCCAAATTTGAGTAGTCTCAGAGGTTTTTTCACCCCAGTAGAAAATTTGTCTGGGGGGGAATGGTAGAATTAGGCCACCAAGCTTGCAAAGAGATGGTCTCTAAACAGTACAGCTTGCTTAAGCTAAGCAAAGAACAGCAGTAATAAAAATGATGAAAAACTATTGTTGAAGCAGTTATTTCTAGATCAGTATTAACATCTGGTATTTTCTGCTTTAGCCAAGAGCATGCATGAAAATGGATTCCATGCAGGAAGTCAGTGTATCCTGACCCCTGCATTGAAATTTGCTTTTGTTCATGATTTGTCATCATTTTATCTACACCGTATTTCAGCTCAATTGGAGTTGTCATGTCTGCCCCTCCCAGTTTGTTCCTAAATCCAAAGGTAGTTAAATATATCCAGGTAGGTTTTTTCCTGATTTATATTGCATTTGGAAGCACAGTGTTAGAAAATTCACCCTGGGATGTAATGAAACCAGAGAACTACTGCTTTGCAAAGGAAGTCCCACACTGTCTTCCCCTCTCCGCAGCCTCCAGGTCATACCAGTGACCATTCCTCAAACACTAGGCAAATGGGGCCAGGACAGGGGTTGGAAAGTTCTCCCTCTAAAAACAAAATTACTGAATTCTGTGCCACCTGCTGGATCTGTGCTTCACATAAAGCTGGCCTCTAGTCTCAGCTTCACTTGAGCTATTTATCTGACTCTTCAGTAAAAAC
This sequence comes from Geospiza fortis, assembly GCF_000277835.1. NCBI lineage: Eukaryota > Metazoa > Chordata > Aves > Passeriformes > Thraupidae > Geospiza > Geospiza fortis. The sequence goes on along the minus strand of NW_005054304.1, from coordinate 337,523 downwards.
AACTGAACACGCTTTTACAGCAAAGGAATAAAACGCTATACAAAATATTCCCCAGCCCTCAAACAAGCCATGGATAGCTTCTCTCCACACTGCAATAGGCATCAAGAGGCTAAAGCCCTTTTTTGGAAGCAAGATCCTCAGCTAATGTGAACTGCTTGGCTTGCAGCGAACTCTGGGCTACATTCTTTCCTAAGATCTCTGTTGCTGCATCTCATCCAAATGCACGTCTCCATTTTTTAAAATACCACTTAATTTTTAACATGGGTTTTAAAGCACTAAAAGATGAATTTGGGCACAACAGTTTTTGGGGAGAGAGGCAGCACAGGAAGTGTTCGGTGAGGCAAGATGCTCTCTTTCTTGGAGCTTGGCGTGCTTCTTGTCAGAACAGTGCCCACATGATTGTTTCTGCTGGGCCTGGGTATACAGCAACAGGAACCACTGGGAAACATCACAGAGTGTAAGGAGTCCTACTGAGAGGAAGGCAGGAGTTAAGAGAGGACATGCCTAGGAAGTCTGGGGCAGCTCAGCAGCAGGCACACACCTGGCAAGTGGAGACAGAGAGGGGACGGTAACAGGACTCTCCGTCGTGCACGTGATTGCAGGGCGCTGAACTGATGCCATGGAATGTTTAGGAATGCTTGCTAAAAATACCACATACAGCAGGGAGAGCTGAAGTGAGATCCCTGTCCAAGGGCAGGCAGTGCAGTCAGGAACACCGCTGTCACTGTGCCTCTCCACGCAGGGCAAGGTGCCAGCAATCACAGTAATGTGCACTTGGCTGGACCAGGTTCCATTGCTGGAACACTGCTTTTCACTGAATTAGGTTTTGGATCAGGCTCCTTGTGATTCATTTTTGGCTTACACATTAGGATTGGGGTTCATGGAAAATCAGGATAGGGATCTGGACATAATTATATTCTAAAGGCTCTCGGGGTTTAACAAACTAATCCAAGCCTTAGGAACTCCTAGACTTGACTGTGCAGGTGTGCAGGAGCTGCTCATGCTCCAGGCAATGTCCTGCAAAGTCAGACTTAGCAAACCAAACTTATAGCTGTATGTGTGTTCTAGGGAAAAGCATTTGTTTTAAACTAAGATTGCTCATTGAAATAGTTCTGTGAAAGCTATTTGTGACTATTTCCTCCTTTGCAATAGGTTTTGAAACAATCGTGCACTGAGATTTTATATTTGGAGCCATCCAGTGTCTGTGTAGGAGGTAAGGTTTTATAATTTCAATATACTATTCAATTATTATAGGACTATTGTTTCCCCCTGTTTTATCCAAAGGAAAACTGCATGTCTCTAGAATAAAGCATTTCTAATTCAAGTCCTCAAGAAGTTAAAGAAACATGAGATTTCTCTGTTGCCTTCTTGTTCTCCTCAGAGGAGCTGACCACCAGGGCCTGCTTCCTAGCTTGGGTAATGCACATGGAAGTTGGAGAGCATTTACTTGCCCCTCTCCCATGAGTCTGCTCTGCACTTGTCTCATATCTGCCCCAAAATCTGTGGCGTGTAAGAACAAACCACATGACTGCATTTTTGGGCAGCAAGAGAAATATATTAATGAAATAGAAGAGCTGCATGGAATTTTAAAGTCTTGTCTTCTTTCTAAGCTTCATAATCTATGCATAGTTGGAGATCAATCAAAATAAGGTAGCTGCAAAACATTACTTGGATATTTTTATGAAAATGTGGATGCTCTGGATGAAGTCAGTGGCCCTGGTAAAAAAACTCTTCACTCCTCCTCTGCACAGCTCACAGATAGTGTGGCCCTTAGGCAACTTGCAGAGAAATAGTACTAAGGAGAAATGTTTTCTTCATCTGGTACTTCCAGTGAGCCTGATCTGGGTTTGGGGAGTCTCCTTGTTCTGACTCCCCCATTTCTCATTCACTGAGAGACTGTGTCTTACTGTGCAGCTGAGCCCCGGATCATGCTGATAGCCTGAATCTGCTTCCAGTTTCAGAGGGCTGTCTCAGTAAAGATTTGGGAACAAATTGTGCCTCTGCCAATTTATAAGGAGAATTCAGTACAAGGGTTCAGGAAAAAGGAGATCTCACTAAGTTGGAAGCATTACTATGGTGTGCTTTGTTTATTGCAAACTAAATGAAATTGCCCTGGTCTAAGTGTAGCTTTCTGCAGTGCACTGCAGTTTGGTGATTTTGTGTGTTTGCTTTCCCCTCCAGAGGAGTTTCAGGTTGTTCTCAGAGGAAGCGGCTTAACCCTTGGTGGGAGAAGTGACAGTGTGACCTGTACCTATCAAGTGAACGGAACAACAATCCGTAAGTGCAGGCATTTGCCATCTCCTGCCTCTGTAGCCCTGCAGTTACCTCAGCTCATGACAACTCAAAGAGAAAAATAGCCAAGAGGAGGAGAGCAGGAAAGCTCTGAGGATTAGTAGAGGGAGGAAAGCTGTTTCACACTCTGCTCAATGGTTTCAATTTGCTACCAGGTGCCTTCAGCTGTGAGTGGGCATTAGCATGGTGAGAAGTGTTTGGCTCCTGATGTTTGGGCAAGCAGATGTTTGCTGATGAACCAACCCGTGGCTGCAGTGTACTGACTGAGGTCCCTTTCTGCACAATAATCCTGGCCAAGACATCTCATTGCAATTCCCAGAGGCACTTACCTTGTTTTTTGCAAGGTCTGTGCTGGTCCTGGGTGGTGTGCCAGGTGTGCTGTGGGGTTCAGGGGCGCGTCAGTCCTCCTCCTGCAACAGCACAGAGAAAGGCCAGGTCAGAGCAGTGGTGTATTTTGTCCTGGTCCATGAGCTCTGTCTGCCCAGCATCAGGGCTGACTGCAGCCATAGTGCAAAGCAATTCTGTTTCAGATGTGACCACGACACCTTGTACTGGCAGTTCCCTCTAGCTTATACGTGAGTTTGCTTTTTTGTATCCAGAAGTTCAAATGGATGGCTAGGATAAGTACATCAAACCCCTAGCTCTAAACAGAATTCCATAGAAGCTAGCTAGACTGGAAAAAAACCAAAAAAGAAGTTGAAGGAAAAACTACAACTGATTTTTCCCTGCCTACTGTCTGATTTCTGTATTAGCCTGTCTTAAATTCCTTCACAATCGAATTTGTTTTTCCAGTGCAGTTTCTTCCTTACCCTGGATATTGTATATACTGCAATGGGTTGCCAGTTTCTCCTGCCTGTTAAATAGCTACAATAATTTGGCAGAATAACAGGGTAACCCAGTAGTTCGGGACGCAGGCAGCCTTTGTAAGTCAATTCCGCTTGTATAAATTCCCCTTCAGTTTCCATTACAATTGTCACCTCTGCTTCCCATTGCCCACAAACACGTGCTACCATCTGATGTGAGAATTGCCAACTACAGCTCTGGGCTGCTTGTTTTTTCTTGGCTTCAGAAGGGGTGTGCTGAAGCACATGAGGGTAGGAGAATGGCACAGTGATGTATTGATTACGAAAACACAATCTGCTCTATGGGGTCTTGCCAGGGCCTGCTACATCCCCCTGGTCCACGTCTTCAGCAATGGACAACAGCGAGCTGCTGGAGAGTAGTACAGGAAGAAGGCAGGGACATTTTAAGTGGGACATTCCAAGTGGTCCTTCCCACAGTACACGAGGTCATTCTCTACAGCTCTGTGCTGGACTCTGAATGCCTGGTTCAGAGGAAGCCTAAAGGGGGCCAGTGGAGCCAGGATGAACAGGAAGACAGGGAGGGCACTTGGAGCAGTAGCAGGAGGAAGGAGATGGTCCCAAGAGAAGGACAACCATCGTCATGTCATTGCAGTCTCCTCTACATAAGACTGGCAGTCCCTCTGCAGAACCCTCAGTATGTGAGGGCACTCGGGCAAGGATCTGCTGGTGTTGGAGTTGCCCTCACTGAGAGCGTGGGCTCTCTCTGGGACCAGCCTCTGAGCACACCCTTACTGTGTCAGCTCCCCAGCTTTTAAAGGATGCATTTGGCATCTTTCTCATTCTGCATTTATAAAGAACCATTACCAAATGCTAGAAAGGAAACCTGCCAAATGGAGCTGTGGGATAGAAAAATAATCTATGAAACATACCATTAAGACAAAAACATATGGCAATGTGCTAATCCCTCTTCCCCACCTCACAACTAGCCCCAAATCTAGGCCAAGCAGTCAGTGCAGATTATAGCACATATGAAAATCTCATTTATGCCAACAGCTCCTCCTTCAGCTGCCCCTGAACTGCTTGTCTGTCTGCCTGTTCCTGAAATGCAGGACAGAGTCATCGCCAAGTTGATCTGGCAGATCAGTTATCTGCTCTCACCCCACAGTCAGGAAATAGTCCTTGCACAGAAATCACCAGTCCTGTCATGGGGAAGTACAGGCTAATGGTGCTGCACACAGGAGCTGGATTTTCCCCAGCTTACCAAACACGTGAGGCAAAAAAGCTCTATCCTCCCTTCCTCACATCTGTAGAACAGAAATGCTGTACTGGGCACAAGACTCTACAAATAAGTGCTTCATGTGCTCTACAGATAGGTGCTTTGTAATGTAAGAGGTTTGCCAATCACACAGACTCAAAAACAGAAGAAACACTGGAGAAAAAGACTCAAGTCACAGCTAATAAAACAGTCCTGCAATGCAACGCACAGGGATGGAGCCAACTAGAAACAAACCTTCATCTTCCAGCTACCAGGAAACTACTAATAGTGTTCTCACTCTCCACAAAGACGGTGTTGATTCTAGGAAGTGTTCTCTCTGGAAGAGCATGAGCTGACTTGAGTAGCTCCAATAAGCACTGTAACGTGGGCTCACCTGGCATTTACAGCTGGCTCTGGGGCTCACTGTTCCTTACCTTGGGCCTTCTTTGCTGCCAGTTTCAGCCAGAACAGACTAGTAAGGAGCATGGGAACGGAGGGAGCTCACAGCATGGCAGATCCTCACCTAAGCTGCACAGCATAGTAAGCTCATGTGATTTTTGTTTTTCAGATGAAAGGCCTAAAACAGTAGAATCTGATTTTTTGCTCTGCCCTGCACCAATCCTGTACAAAAGTGGCCAGTAAGTACTGAACCAAATGCGAGCACATGTTTTGCTGGAATTTGGCACCATTATAGCTGACATTAACTGGGAGGGGTTTGGCTGAAGGCAATATTTGGTTGCTTTTACAGGGGGTAGTTTGTTGCTGCATTTTTCCTCCCCTTCTTGTGTTATTTCCCTGGTGTATATGCCAGCTTTGGAGTGGACTTAGAGTAGTCATCTGTGATCAAACCCATTTGGACAGTGCCTTAAAAATAAATATTCAGCCAGTTTATGAAATACTGAAAAGATCTGGCTTGTCATAAGTTCTATGCAGATTAGCTGTTTTAACAGGGCATAATATGCTCTCGTCCAGATCATCTCCAGGCCCACTGTTAAAGAGATGACATTACCACTGACACTTACAAGCTATTATTAAAATTAGGTGCCAGGACATGTATCCCTGCTCCACACATCCTGATCCAGTGAGTTAACAGCTCCAGCACTGGGGCTAAACTGCAGCTCTGGCCTTATTCTCAGTGTCACCGGCCAGGGCTGCACATTACTTCCGGACCTTGGAGAATTAATCCTTCCCTACTCCTCTCCAACTCAAAGGTGCCTCAGGGCCTTATGATCACTTGGACTTCATTGTGCACATTTCTGAAGACCCTAGGCTAATCTGAAATCAGAAAACTGCACATCAGATCTGGGTCCTGTGGGAGGGCCAAGGCTTTGGCTGTTGGCTTCCTCCCTGCTTGTCAAGTAGTTATTCCCAGAGACTTACTAGGCATGAGGCTAGTGCTAATCCAATGGGAAGCATAGCAGCTCTGCATTGGCCTTGATCTGTGGCACTTCAGGAGCTGAAGAAGTAAGTGTGTTGTATAGATGGCTGGTCTGTAGCTGCATTTCTGACTTGAGCAACAATCAGCCGCCTCAGTTGTGCTGTCAGATGGACAGCAAAGCTCCAGAAGCACATCTGGTTTGTGTGTTGGACAGCAGGCTAGGGGAGGGAAGCTGGAAAGCCGTGGAGCAAGAACGTTCAGTGCCTGACCCCAGTGGGCGGCTGGGGCCAGAGGGTCTGCCTCCCGAGCTGTGTCATGGCTGGCAGGGAGAACAGGCACAGAGCAGAGCTACATGCAGAGCAGAGGGAGGGTGAGGGACTCAATACTGATCTGTTTCCTGATGCTGCTTTTACATGGCTGTGTGACAAATGCATCTTGTGCCACATGCAGCAGGGTGTCAGACCCCTGTGCCTGCTGAGCGGCCTGTGCATCCCACAGTGCTGCAGCTCTGCAGCCTCTGGCTCAGCTAAAACCAGTCAGCACCACCACAGTTGTAAGGGAACTGATTTTGTCATCAGGACAATGCCAATCAGTCAGGTTTAAACCCCTCCTCCCCAGGCCAGGTATTTCAGGGCAGTTACTGTACAACAGAAGAGCAGTAGCAAACCACATACACTCCCAGTATGAAGCATGCATGACATACAATCCCAGTATGAAGCTCCCCAAAAGGTGATGCTGTAACGGCTTTTCCACACACAGTTTGTCCCAGAGTACATAAACAGCCAGTCCTGCCAAAGGCATGTGAAGTGCATGACATGTCTGCATAGGTTAAAGCCATGGAAGTTAGTTGCACATTCTGCATTTTTCCTTACACTGTGGAGTGGTACTGAACCAGACAACTGCCACCCTGGAACTGCAATGTGGATACTGCACCTCAGCACAATGCAGTTGGAGTTCTACAGGTTCACAGGAAAACACCTTTTCCCAAGTTACCATGTGAAACACAGTTCCCTGACATACTATTGAAAGAGTTGGAGCTCTGCCCCAGAGCTGAGCAGTTTACTGTGCAGAAGACTGACAGCTATGAAAGATATGTACGTACTTGAACTCTTGACTTCCCATTGGCACAGCCTAGACTAGTTCTGGATATCTCCCAGTAATTCCTCATGTAGTGGAGCTAATATTAGTCACTAATGTAGCAACAACTGCTCTGTTCTTTTCTAGTGCTCTTTTGGGTGGATTTAAGAGAACACAAGCAAGTCTGAGTTAGCTGCAGGTTTAAAAGCCACACAGCAAGCTTAGTTTCTGGGTGAACAGTCAAGACTCACGTAACAGGTTTCATTGTATTTTTCCCTAATTGGAGACACTTCTTGTTGCCTGATGAATTAGCAGTTTTCACATGCAGAGCAATACTAAGCTGTGTGAAATAGATAAAATGCCAAAGTATTCAGGATGTTGGGATGGTGAGCCCCTACTCTCCTGGAATTGGGCCATGGTGTGTTTCTGCTTCCTTCCCAGCTGTTGGCTACATTGAGTCTGGAACTTCCCAAGTGCCAGCTGTAGATTAAACCAAGCATTTTTTTCAGTCTGCTTTTCCACAGTACCCTTGTAGCAGATGGATGTATCATCCTTAGGTTGGGTGACAACATGACTGTGCTGCCTGTGCCATTTAAAATCCCTTCTTGTCATGCTGCTTCTAAAGTGCAAAATTCCATAGTCTGCTTACAAACCCAGCCCACTTACAAGGCTCCTGATCAGCTAACAGCTGACAATTATTCACGATTTTCACAAAAGCACCCCATGCCTTATAAAACACATTACAAATTTGAACTAAAGCAGAAAGGGAAAGTACACATACACCTGGCAGGAAGGTGAGGAGGCTAACCCAGGCTGAATTGCTTTGAGAGATCACCTCTGCACTGTGATGGCAGGTGCAACAACACAGTCAAGCTGGTTAGTAAACAGAACTCTGATTCTACTGCACTGCCCGTTTAAAAGTCACATTTTGAAGGGCTCAGAATATTTTGAGAAAATCAGTTCTCCTTTTTAGCAGAGACTTGGATTTGTTGTCCTGCCACAGCTTGAGAGAATCAAACCAAGCCAGAGGTGGCTGTGACCTCTCCCTTACTGTACATCTTTCTGTAGCCATTCTGCCTCCGAGGGCAACCAGAGCCCTTGTCTCTTTCAAGAGACTGCTAGTGATCACTAGCCCTGAACACTAGTACAGGAAAAACAGTGATATTTACAAGTCTACATTCCCTGCTAGTTTCACTTCTGCTCTCTCACTGCCCTAAGCTCTGTGAGTTTGCATTCAGAACAATCTGTCTGTAGGCTTGGCTTCACCTCCAGCTGGCTTCTGCTCGGGTGAGCCATTGGTGAAACCCCCTGTGCCTTGCATGGAAATGCCAGTGGGAAAACCAGCATTTCTTGCACTGCCTGAACACTTACAAATTCGCTTTTATTAGGTGAGTGGGTGACAATAAATGCAGTTCAAACTAGCACAACCAAACACTGAAATGCTTCTACTCAATAGTTATATGACTACTACTTATCTCAGTCTATTTGAACTCTCATTTCTCACTGGAATATCACAATAACATTTTGGTACTGATGGTGCCTACTGCAAACATCCAATCTTGTGCAGACTCTCCTCTAAGCCAGGCAAGAAAGGATGGACGTAGGCCAGGCAGTGGATTATTCAAACTGAACCAACAGGCTGAGGAATTGTCATTGTTCTTAAAATAGTTCAGGGAACTACAGAAGGCTGTTTTTTCATGCAGCTGCAGTGCTGGCCAGCTTCCATCTTTGTGCATCCTGCACTTGAACTCAGGTTTTGCTAGGACAGGAGAATGCAGCACCCTTCTCCTTGGGCTCAGAAGCTTAAGGAATAACAGAGCCAAAAAAAAAAAAATCCCAGCCTAAACCTGAGTGTAAGTGAAACTTTTCTCACAGGTACCTCAGCTTGCATGCCAAGGTAGGACAGTCCACACTGCTGCTATTAATGACCTTATTTGCCCTCTATTCAAACCCTGCTGTCTTCAGCTTCCATTTATTGCTTCCTACATCCTGTCCAACACAAACAGCTGGTGGCACTTAAAGAGCAAAGATTCAATAGGAGTTATTTGCTGGGTGGTAGGAAGGAAAATGACTACTGCATTGTCAAATTCTCGGTTACCTGCAGTTTCCAAGGAGCTGATGGAGTCTGGGGCACCTCACTTGGCACAAAGCACACAGCAATGCAGGAGGTAATCTGCAAAATGAGGTTACCCCTCACATGCCTCACATTCAGCTCTAGGGGCTCTAGGATTTCTAGGTGCAACATGTTTCCATGACAGTGGAACAGGGCTCCCTTGAATCTTGCTTCCCATTTTCTAAGTGCCATTTTAATTAATACTAGCACCAGATTTAAGGGGAAGAGCATGGACACACGAAAGCAAACAGACACAGAGAAGATGAACAGATTGTGGGCTCCATCTTTCAGATGACCTCACTGGGTTTCTAGACAGCTGTCCCTTTGGAGAGCAGCTGGAAGGTGCTCTATGGAATGGTTGTCATGGCAGGCTCCTAACCAGGGATCCTGACTGTTCCCAGTACCCAAAGACAGATCCTCTTCTGCCCTGACTCCATGCACTGCTGCCTGTGACCTGGGAGTCAGGAACTGACCAACTGCTTTTGTGTCTCACATCTTGAGGAACCAGAGCCTGTTCCCTTGGGACAGTGGTGGTCCCAAATCCATTGTGCAGGCAGGATGCCAAGCAAGCACATGCACCCCCAGGCACATACCCAGTACACAGAGCAGCAGGGAAGCCAATCTTTGCAAATTTGACTTAACTATACCAAGGAATAATTTTTTCCACTGTTACTTCCCTTTTCTTCCCCATCAGCTGCAGCCTCTTGAGTCTCACTGCTTCCTCCCCTGTGGCACTGTGCTGGCAGCATGGATAGGCACTCAGCTAAGGCATTACCTGTGCACTCCAGCATTCATTAAGACCCTGTGGACCCCTTTCACACATTTATTTCTTGCTGCAGCTCCTTTATGGAATTGGTAGTATTCCCCTCCTGTTTCCTGTGCTTGATAAAGGCACTCAGGAAGTAAAAGCAGTGTTGAAGAAGCGATGCTTTGTGAGGTGACTGATGGTGACTATGTTTGCCTAATTAACTTGTGGCTAATAATTCTAAGTCATTAAGTAGCTAGTTAGTACATGCTCCAAATAAACACATCTGGTGCTGCCCTGAGTGGAGGCTGTGGCTGTGTGTGGGTGACAGATGTGCTGTTTCCCCAGCGCTCCCTTTTCCATGCCGAGCAGCATGGCAGTGCTGGAGCCAGGCAGCCTCGCGGCAGCTGCGCACTCCCCGAGTGGCTCCAGGGACTTGTGCCTCCTCTCCTCTGCTGCCCAGCCACTGCAGCCTGCTCTGGTGCCTCAGAACTGGCGTGCAGCTCCAAGGAACACCCTTCCCAATAGCTTAGAGACTCCTGCCTGCTGGGCTGAAAGGCAGCAGGAAAAGGGCATAAAGTGTCAGGCCACCCAAGGAGCACAGAGTTTAGAATTCCCTAGCCCTGCAGATTGATCTTTTGCTGAACAGCGGACACTGGGAATGATCATGCCTTGCTGTGTCACTGCATGGAACTGGTGGGCTGGGCTTGGAACAACCTTCCAGGGCAGGAAGAGTCCTCCCATGGAGGACAAAAGCCTTCTCCTTTCTATGGGCAGTTACTGCCTAGGTTTGCAGAGCTCATAACTCTCATCAGTCTTTGAAACAAGAACAGCTAGGATTGGTTTCATGCAGGAGAGACCCTTTCTTCCACTGAGGCTGTTGCCTGGTTTTTCAGGTCTTGGCTTTTTGTGGTGGGGCTGTTTAAAGTTGGGTGTTTTCCAGACAGAGGAAGGAGTTATGACAATGAAGTAAACAAGCAGCAGAATATTTTGCAAGAGGCTAATTTGGCAGGAATTACATCTTAAAAGTGAGACTTAAGTTGTAAGTTTCCAAGGGGCAAGTTAAGGTTTATTCCTAGTTCTGAGGGCACAGGAACCCTGATTACATTGTAACTGCCCCATAATGTCCCGCACAAGCTGTCATTAGAACTAGAGCTGCAGGCCCAGCCCATGACCTCTGTTTTGTCAGACACCAACAATAGCACAGCTGCCCCTGCCTGGCTGGGATCTCAGACCTGCCATTTGGCATGAGGAACAGAGCAAATGGGATAAATACACATAAACACATTGGGAAGGGAGGGAAAACAGAACAGAATGAACCAGAGCAGCAACCCACAACTTGTTTGATGGGGATGATTTAAGTAGGCATATGGTATAGTTAAATGTGCTTTCAAAAACATTGGCCTGATTCTTCAAGCAAACACAAAATAAATATCTGAATAGCATGCAAGCCGATCCGGCACCATTAATGCTCTCAGAGGATGCACTTCAGTGCTGGGGCTGACACACTGACATTCCCACACCAAGTGCCAGTGTCTCATGTTAGCATGGCACAGTTGTACCTCCCTCTAACAGTGCAAGCCTCAAAAGCAAGCAGGCCACGAGCTCGTAATTACACCTGACCTAGCAGCCAGTGTCACACCTTACTGGCCCAGTGTTGGCAGCACAGCCCAGCCACACCTCTCCCAGCTGGATTCACCCAGCAGTCCCACTGCCCTCACACACATCTAACTCTGGAACTCGCTGGGTACTCACCCAACACCCCTCTGCAACGCCAGGTTACTTGGTACCTCAGGCACACCTGCAGGTTACACCTCACGTTTATCTCACCATGTTCTACCACATGGACAAACAACAGCAGTAACCTGAGACAATCTGTCTTACCACAAAGTCCAAACTCACATTTAAAAGATGCCCCTGACAACTCCCCAGGTGTTTCACCCACAAATATTGAAGTACACAAATCCTCGTGATTTCCAGTGCACACAGGTACACACACATGTCATCATCTGTTTAGTCAGACAAGGCCAGAACTTGGTCAGGGTCATGGAATTGTGAAAAACATCCCTTTGCCTGTCTGAACAAGTGCTGAGAAAGGTGTGTGGAACTTAAGTGAGTTTTCTGATAACATGGAAGTGAGTGGCTGAAAACCAGAGTGAGGAGAGCTGTTGCTTACTATGGCTACCTTTACTACTGTTACTTTTGTTTTGTCACTTTTTCTTCTGCTGAGAAAGGTAAAAATTTAGAAAAGCTGTTGTCAGCAAAGGCAGAGTTTGCAAGCTGCAGCTCAGTCTCGCATGTCATTCAGGGTCACTCAAGAAAAGATTAATATGCTGTGGCTGTGTTGAGGATTTCTGTTCTCTCTCTAACTAACAAGTGACACTGAGCTCTTTCTGTAGTGCTGTTCACTCACTACCCTTAGCACAGCCTTTGTGGCAGTGCAGATAGGGGTGCCATTTGGCCACAGAGCTGAATTACTCACTGATGTAAGGGGCAGTGCTTGTGTTGAGTGCTGAGCCACTCGAAAGCTTGGCAGCTGGTGTCAGCATGCAGGCATGGGTTAAAGGACCAATTTTCCAAGCCTCATCCTCAGTCTGAAACCTACATGGCGACCACATACCACTTGGAAAAAAACATTGTTCACAGACAAGGGAACCAATTAAAAGGAGAATTCGATAAGATTGGCAAGTTAAGAGGCAGCTTGTTGACTAAAATATTTCCCATTCCACATAACACTGGTCGCTAGTGTGAGAAGGCAAAAGCACAAAGAGCCCAGTTACCTCTCAGAAGCCAGCTGTCCTTTGAGACACACTGAACAGAGGAGAGCAGGCAGCCTGCTGCTGCAGGAGTTCCCAATCCCCAGGATGAACTTTGGGCTCTCTCAGCTGCTCAGTCCTCTTCCAGCCTTGCCAGCAGCTCTCTGACATGGGAGTTGCAGCCATTCCCATCACCAGCCAAAAAGGAAGTCCCTGTGCTTCTCCCTTTTGACTTCCTGCTGCTTAGCAATTGGTAGGATGCCAGCTCCAGGTCAGGCTGTTTTCACCTGTTCACTGTTGTTTTCAGCGTTGCAGAGCCCCTGTGCTCAGGTGAAGGCAATAGCCCCAGATTGCTGCTGTGCCCATGGCCAGTCCAGACCTGGGCAGGATATTGGCATTACCCCTCATTGCAAACAGCTAGGCTTCCCCTGCAGCCCTGGGCAGGCAGCTAGGGGGTCAGAACTGCTCCCACCTGCACAGATTCTTCCTGTTGCAAACTCACTGAGGTGAAGTGTTTAATGTAGGCATTGTCTTTTATTTCCCTTCACAACA
>NW_005054304.1:309559-324482 GCF_000277835.1 Geospiza fortis | reverse complement strand
AATGTAGGCATTGTCTTTTATTTTCCTACACAACATTTTATTCCCACAAAAATAAGAGACAGTATGGTTCCCAGTGTCTGGTGCTCCCATGGGACATAGTTCTTATGTGTCTGGTGCTCACGTGGGACAACCTCCCCCCTCCAGAATAGCCAGGGAAATCAACTCAGGTGGGGGGGAAGCCAGAAATAGGGCTGGAGTAGGCTTAATGTCTGTCATAAATATTAACTTCTGCAAATATTTTAGAAATACATTTAGTCTGACACAATTAGGGTGTAATGGGACCTATTCACAGATGGAAACATCCTCAATGAATTGTACAGGCTAACAGGCCCCTCAGCCATATGGATGTGGTGTTAAGATCAGTAGTAATTTCTGGCACAGTCCTTCATGTCCCTCCTAGGGCACGCAGTGTTCCCAGAGCATTAGCGAGGACTGCGTGAGCAGAACTAAGTGCTGCACATCATGCAGTGGCCATAGGATCCCGAGCTGAATTAATGATCTACTTTAACAGAATAATGACGTTTCATATCCTGCTACTGCAGGTTCCCATGATTCCTCAATATCAGAGCTAGTTCCTCGCTGCCTTCCAGTTCTCTCACATTCCCTAGGAGTTCCCAGCAGTGAAAGTTTGTGTCTTGTTCCGTGGAAAATCAAGCCCGGACATGTGGACATGTGGCTGGAAAAGCTAGAGGGTTCTGAGCTAACAAGAGGGAGTCCTAAAGGACCATCATCTGAATTTATATCAGTGCTAAGCTACACCAAGAAGGGCAGGGGGATGAGTTTGTACTCATTCTTTACCAGAGTCCCCAAACACTATAATGAATTTCAGGATGAGTGGGTCTCGCTATCCTCAGGAAAATACTCAGTGCTCCTTTTTATGCCTGTGTCTGATGGGAGGAAAACACTTCTGCCCACTTCTCCTAACTGCAGGCTATGTCCTGCCCCCAGCACTCAGTTCCCACTGAGTGAATGATTGCAGTGCTCCCTGGGCACGGCTGGCCTGTGGCATAGTGGCACTGCACCAAACAGGACAGGCAGGGCTGGAACCCTGCTCCAGGAGAGCTGTCCCTGTCTTTGTGCAGCTGTAGCTGCTGTCTGTGAAGAGCACCACACCCAGAAGCCCGGGCTGGAAATCCCTTCCTCTGTGTGTTGCCTCCTCCTGGGGCAGGGATGAGTCCCTGGATGCAGAGTCATCATTGTGGTCCAGGAGTGTTTGTTAGCAGAGCCCAGGGAATGACTGGGTCAGGGAGAATGGAGGGGTAAATGTTAATTGCACCCCAGCAAGCAGTCCCTAAAGACATCAGAGTGAGGTTGGTCAAATGGAGCTTGTATTATAAAGCTATCCCTTATTTCATGAAGGCAGAGTTGGAAGGGAAAGTGCCCTTTAAATACACAGACCTATTTTTTGCCTTCCTCCTATGTACAGCATTTTTGCTATTTTAGTGCAGGCATTTGATTCTGAAGTACCTTTGTCACCGTAATTTTAGTAACTTTTTGAGCAGTTGCCAGTTTAATTTTCAGTGTGTGAAAATTGGAGGTAAATTATTTATTACTTACAGCAAATGTCTTTCACAATTCTATTTAATTTTTTCATCTTTTTTAATGGGTCATAAAATAGCAGTCTTTTAGTAGCTTCCCATAAAGTAAGGAGCAAATGAATACTTTGCAAATAGGTTACCGTAGATGGAAACGTCAGCTGTATTTCGCAGGGAATGGGAGGCTTTAGACCAGAGTTGCAGGGACATATGGCACTGGGCCACATCCCTCTGCTGTCACAATAAACCAGCAGTGGGCATGAGGGAAGGAATTGCAACTGTTTGGTCTCCTCAAGTTACATTTTTGGGTAAATTGTGTATTAGGACGGGCAGTGGGCCAGGACCGAGGCAGCTTCAAGTTGCAAGAGTCTTGTGGTTACCTTTGGTCAATAATCAGAACATTTTTAAAAAGCTCTTTTCAGACTTAAGTTTTCCAGGATTGGTTCCCATCCAGAAAGTGATACTGCACAGACAAAGGATAGGAAAATCCCTTCCACGTGGAGGAAGGGCCATGAACTGTAAATGGAAGGCAGTTTTTCCTAGTACAGTGAGGCGGGTTGGAAGTACAGACTGCTGGGAAGGTGCACACGTTAGGGCTGAGGTAGAGGCAGAGCAGTAGGGTTTGTGCTGCACACCGCTGTCACTACTCCTGCTCCTTTGCCAGCTCTCTGCTTCCATCTTGCTCAGGTGCGGTGTCAGGAGGGAGCAGAGGATGGGAATGAGCACCCTGCCTCAAAGCTCTGGAAAGCCATGGTCTGTGGGCAGTGCCGGGCTTGTGAGGAGGTGTGAGCAGGGCTCCGCTGCCTTTCCCTGGAGCCTGGCCTGTGGGATGGCCCCAGGGGGCTGTGGCAACAACACTGCCCGACTCTAGAGGGGGTTCATTTGAGGGGCCCTGAGGACATATCCCACTCTGTGGCAGCTTTCCAGAGCTCAGCCCTCAACTGGTATCTGTGCTGGGACAAAAGTAGTACAGCCTCACCCTTCTCTGGTGAACCAGGGCTGTGTCCCTGCTGCAGGGACAGGAATGTTCTCTTGACTGGGCTGTTCTGAGCTCCACGGACTCAGCCCTCACACAGCAGAGACAGTCACCAGTGGGAAAAGCAGGGGCCCGAGAAATGGGATGGCTGCTGCTTGTCATTTTAATCTCAGAATATTTTCAGTTTCGGCAGAATGCCAAGCTGAAAGCCTCACACATGTGGCTGGTTGCTGGTAAACACTGGGATGTGTTTGTGTATGTGTCTGTCTCCGAGCCATGTGTGAAGGAGCAGCAGAAACAGGACACCTCTTTCTGGGACTCCCGGTTTAGGGGGCAGTGTTTGTATGAATCACAAGTACCCACAGCCCAGCAAACAGGTGGCTGCTCAAGAAATGAAAGGACATACTGAGTATCCCCAACAGCCATGACAGTCTCAGGGAAGGAGTGCTTTAATGTGTTGACAGGTTCATCCTTTTGAAGATGAGGTAATTATCTGTGTGAGTTCACTCTGTGGCTTCCAGAACAGAATGGCTATGATCAGCTCCAGTGACATCTCCAGTGGCTCATCCCTGCAGCGGTGTATCAGGGTGGAGCTGTGTCCGTGCTGGAGCTGATTGCTCAGTGAGCCTGCTCCCTGGGATCTGTCAGTGGGCTGACAGCGGCAGCGGGGCTGCAGAGCTGCGGGCACGGCGTGGGCTGGGAAATGCAATCCTGGCTGGTACCTAGTACAGGCAGGAACTGGTACTGTGTTGCAAACAGCAAGGGGTACTATGGGCTCCAGCCCGCTGGGAAATCTTTGCTATTTTACAGAATGTTTCATACAACCCAGTGAGCTCAAGAACATGCCAAGGTCCCCAGGATGCCAGGGAATATAATTTGATTTAGTGTGGCTTATGTGTTTTATCCAGGTGTGTTTTGTGTCCCTGTTTTGCTTCATCTGCTAGCAAAGACCATCTCCCAAAACAGCCTCATTCCTCACTAGTGGCATTCCAGGCAGGACTCAGAGAGCTCCACAGGGCTGGTGGGGCAGCTGCAGGAGTGTGTAAGCAGCTCAGCCTGGGGGTCCTCCTCTCCCCCAGGGGAGGCAGGAAGCCCTCCTGCCCTGCAGTTCCAGGAGTATTTGGCCAAACCTGAGCAGAATCCTCATGCTGCGATTTCCCCCAGCATTCATCATGACAATGCCAAAACAAGTAATTGGAATTAAAAATAATAAAAAGCACCACATCTTTTAAAAAGTTATCATTGACCAGAGTTTCACTGTGGTTTGATTTATTGCTCTGCAAGGGAATCAAATAGGTTTGGTTTTTTTATTGGTTCTGATTCACTTATTCCAGTGAATTCCAATTAGAAGGAGATTAGAGTTATTCTTTCTGTTGGATCAATTATTCAGAACAGAGATCATGTAAAAATGAGTTTAGTGGAAGCAACTCACTTCATTTTTGCTAAAACTGAAGAAGAAATGAGCCAAATTAGCTAAAATGGTTTTGAACTCCATATTGACTACAGTGTTTGTGCCAGAATAAAAACTCATGACATGTAAGAATAGTGTAAATGATTAATCATTTTAGTTCATGGATATCTACATTTTTATTTAATTACATCTATGCATAACATAAACTGTCTGAATCCTGGGAATCCAAGCCAGAGAAGCTGAGGAGTCTTATTCTGTTTAACATCCACCATGTGTTGTTTTCTTGTAGGGTTAATTTGTAAAATGTAAACCACATACTATTTGTATGCAGTGTTCGGGGCTATTTATAGCAAGTCCTGACCATTTATAATTATCCGACATCTTTAACCATAATGTCTGTGTGTGACTAAGGAGATGGTTATGGAACAGACAAAACAATGCTACTTTTACAGCTGAACTTCAATTTATTTTATGGAAAACTTCTGGGAGTACTTTCTGCTCTGTGGAATGGGGAAGGGGTATTCTCTACTTGGACAGCTCCTTGTCAAGGAGACCAAACTTATTCCCAAATAGGAATAAGCACAGGCTTCCATTTCCCCTCTGAGGACACTCCCTGTGGAGCAGAGGCTGTAGGTACAAGGGCCTGCACAGCAGGTATGAGCCCTTCTTGGCTCTTCCATGGCTGCTCATGTTTCTTCTTTGTCTCTTGGCAGAACCCTGGAGGTTTTGGTGAGTTTGAATGAAGGCCAGTCTTTCATGTCCAGCTCATTAACCATCACTGCTTCCGAGTGTGTAAGTGAATGACTTCTGTCACTCCTTGTAAAATCCCCGCACCCTGTTTCTCTTTGGACTTTGCCATTGCAAGGCGTCAGAGCAGCGAGCCTCTGCTTCCACTTTGCTGTGCAAAGCTGTGTCTTTGCAAGTACTGGGAGGCTTTCCTGCCCTCAGAGACCTGTCCTGAGGGCCAGGTGTGACAGTCAACTGGGTGCCATTGCGGCATGGCTGTTCCCTTACTAGGACTGGAGGGAGCAGATGGGCACAAGCTTGGCCCTTGAGCCTGTGTGTGGAGAGAGGTTACAGCCTGCAGAGGGGCTAATGCTCTCTAACTCTGGGGCCTGAGTGAGGAGTGTAGGCTCCCAGCTCTCTTTCATCCGGGGAGACAGCCTGTCCAAGCAGAGGCCAGAGTGTCCCACTTACACCTGGGAGTCAGGCAGTGTGAACATCCTGCTCAGTCTGATCACAGGTTATAGAAGAGATAAAAACTGCTTCTGGAAGAGACCACACACTTGTGCAGCCAGTGACTGATCTAACTTAACATATATATTTTCTACTCTCACATTTTTGCTGTCCTTTAATTCCTTTTGTATTACACAGGACAGCTGGAATTTGTGGAGGGAGATATGAGCCCACGCTGTTGAGCACATGCTGTGCACGTGCGTCTTTAAATGTGTCTTACCTCACATATGACTGGAGAGCAGCTTTTCCATTGGGCGTGGAGCACAGAGAGAATCTCTTTTGCCCATCACCACACATCGCTCCTAACAGGATTTCTTTGCTCATAGATCACTAACTGAAAAGAGAAAAAAATGACATTTTTATTCTATTCATTTAAAACCTCACCATTTGTGCAGCTGTAGAGATCAGTTATCCTTGAGGAGGGAAGCCTGACTGGGCTGGGAGCCGAAGGAACACCCAGAGCCTAAATCACAGTTCTGTGTTCCAGGGCCTCTGTCAGTCGGCAGCATGCCAGCCGTACGCCCAGGCAGGGTGGCTGAGGGCTGTGCAGCACAGGAGCTGCTGCAGCCCAGCTGCAGCCTGCTGCACCTCAGCCCTTGCAGAGAAGGCAGCACATGGTGCCACTGTAGGAGCTGCCAGGAGTGCACAGACAGGAACAGAAAAGCCCTGACACAAAGCAGCTCGGAGCGAGGTGCTGGGCATGGCCTTCTCACTGAGCCGCATGGCAGCTCTGCTGCTCTGTGCTCACAGCCTGTCCTGGCAGGAAGCAGAGAGCTACAGATGTGCACAGCAGGAGGAAGAGCTTCTCAGCAGCCTTTTTTGTCTCTTTCTGGTTTCTGCTCTTGGCCTGTGCTGCAGCAAAGGCAACTCCGCACAAGAACTGCTGTTTCCATAGTAGCAGATGGGCACCTCAAGAAATGGGTCACTGCTAGAACTGCTCACTAATTCTAGGAGCTGAGCAGGTGATGGCTGACTGGGACATGAGTTACAAGTTACAGCCTCCCAACAAACACACGTTACTGCAGTGAAAACAAACAAAATCACACGGCATTAGGCACCCAGGCACCACTGTACCTGTGGGCCTCACTGCACCTGGGATATGGCTCTGTTCCACTCCCATGTGCAGTGGAGCACCTCTGGGTCAGGACTGCTCACACAGTATTCCAGTCTCAGTGGTCTTCTGGATCTCTCCTTTCCTTTCTTTCCCAGCTGAAGTCTGAATAACTTTTATTTTCCTAGAGGTGCTGTTGTGTTTCTGTCAGTGTTGTTCTAAAAGCCTAAAGTGTAGGAATAAAGACACCCCCAGGAAGTGGGTTGGAGGTGTGGGAGGTGGGCTGTAGTTCAAGTGTCGCTGGAAGCAGGAACACTCCCTCCTTCAGTTTCAGGTTCCCACAGGATGGCTGCAGGGAGTCAGCATGCCACAGTCTGTGCAGGAGTGTGGGCAATCAGCATCAAAGCCTCACAGGTGTACTGTTCGTAGAGATGCCGTAAAACCTCCCTGCGTGCTCCCCAGTCCATGTGTGAAACCTGGGTCCTCATGGAGGAGAAGGGCGCCTCTGTGTTATCCACAGGCTTAGGATGAGACTTCCCCTGTCGGTGTCTGATGGCTCATTCCCTAGCAGGCAGTGGACTCTGTTTCCTCAGGCTGGGCCTCACTGTGATCTCAGGGCTGTCAGCTGTACAAGTTTTACATCAGAAGGAAGGCCCCGAGCTGAGCAGAACGGTCGCTGGCTTGTGGGGCAAGTGGGTGGGGCAGCACTGATGCTGTCCCTGCTGTCTCCGCAGTCCAGTGGCGTGGGAGCGCTCATTGCTGTCCTCGTGCTCCTGCTGCTGGTGGCGCTTGGCCTGCTCTGGTGGTTCTGGCCCCTCTGCTGCAAAGTGGTGAGTACAGACCCTGGGAACAGCCCCTGCACCCTGAGGCACGGGTGGGAAACAGATCCTGCAGGAGATGGGTGAAGTGATGGGGAGGCAGCTCTGGGGGGCCTGTGACAGGCAGGAAAGGGCTGGGGAGAGCAGCTCCAGCACTGGGGCTCCTCTGGGCACAGCCCCACCTGTCTGAGTTATACACACAGGAACCAGCTCCAGCACGGTGCTCTTACTGGGAGTGGGGTGGCCTTAATGGTGTACAGATGTTGCCCTGAAATCAAGGACCACTTTAAAACTGCTCTCAGGAAAATTGGTATTTGTAGTCCATTATGGGCTGTCAGGTTGAAATCCCTATTTTTTTTCATAATCCCTGCACACATCCATCTCTTTATCTGAGTGTGCTCTCTATCCCCATCCCAGCAGCAGTGCTGTTGGTCACTTGCCTCCTGCCATTCCTTTCTGGGGGAGCAGGAAAGTTTATTATTCATGCAGCTCAAGGACAGCATAGAGGACTTGGGAAATGGAGATTGCTTCCCTGGTCTGGGTTCCTGTTCCTGTCTGGGGCTTGTGGAATGTGGGGCAGAGAGGAAGTGGGCTTCTCACCTGACTGTGCTGCAGCCCTTGTGACCCAGAGGGTCCATTGGGCCCCTGTCTGTCCAAGGGCAGGAAATCTCAGCCTCCATCTGCACCCTCACAGTCTAGGCTTCCTAAGGTGAGAACAAAAAGCCTCTCTTGTTCTCATTCTCCACAGCACAGGCCCAAGAGAAATCCAGGGAGCTTCCTCTTAATCACCTTACCTCCACTTCGTTTCATATGGTGAGCCTCCCTGTGGAAAAAGAACATTGTAAATCAGTAAAAAGCAAGCCCCTGGTTTACTTATTATAAAAAACCCTAACCTTGATTCATAAACCAGCTTCATAAGTTAAAATTCCTACATGAAGCAGTCCAGTGAATAGTTCTATATTATCAATTTTCAGCCTTATAAAAGCCATAGTTCTTCAAATGTTTGTGCCCTTTGTGTTTCCTCCTACCTCCTGTGGATACTATTTTGTTACTTCAAAAGAAAAGGTAACCTTAGGCCTCTTTGCTACAGCATCCCTGCGTTCCAAGCTCACACGCTGTTGCACTGAACCTACTGCAGAGCACCGAGCCTTCCTTCTGGTTTTGCTGTCCCTCAGTTCCTACCTTTCTCTCCTGCCCATGAGGCTTGGACATCCATCACTTGGAAGGGTCACTTCTGGCTCAGTAGCATCCCTGAGGAGAGAGGCAGCATTAGGGCCAGGCAGGGCCTGCTCTTCCCTTCCTCTGGCTCTGCTTCTCTGGTTTCCTAGAACAAGGAGCAGGAGCACAGGAGTCAGGTCCCTATGGAAAAGAGAGGTCCAGGGTGTTGTGGGCAGAACAAGTGTCCGTAGTCAGGCAGGTGGGATTCCCCCTGCCCACGGGCCCAGCTCCATCCTGCCTGGGGCTCGGTCTCACAGCATTCCGTGGTGTGAGTCCCATGGACACTCAGAGGGTGGGGCAGGGGAAGTCCTCTTCCTTTTCCTTCCTTGTCCCCCACTTCCAAGGATTTCACTGTGACAGTTCTGTCACTTGTCCCTTGCTGTGGAACATGTGATTGCAACAAGCTGGCTGTAGGCTCTGTGCTGACATCTCCTAATGCCCACATCATGGAGCAGCAGAGAAGTGTTAATGAGTGGATCAGAGGCACTGCTGCCTCAAGCACCAACTTCTTTTTTTTAATGATTTTTTTTTTAAGAAATCAGCTCATCTCCAAACTCAAACCTTCATTCTTTGCAACTTGCTAAATGACATGGAGCTTTGCCCGGAGAGGCTGATGATAAAACCAAACAAACTGAGGAAGCAGCCCATCTCTCCATGAGGATAATAAGACAGCATTATTATTCAGAGGCTTCCTCATTGAAACAATCTGAATCCAGCTCTGGGAAAGTTAATTTACAATACTCAGGTCTTCCTCTCTGCAGTTCTGTGTGCTGCTCCATGCAAAGCTGCACGTGTGCCTTGGATTTCTCTTTTTCATAAACAGCTTTCTACTTATTTCACTTGGAATATCACACAATTGAAAAGAATCCTTGTGTGTGCACGTGTGATTCGAGTGTGTGAGTGTGAGAGCCTGTGGAAGCATAAGGATGCAGGCATTGACATTCCAGTGCTGTCAGCAGGGTGAGGAGCTGCTACTCAAAGCAGATTATTTTCTCACACCACTGTCACTTTTAAAACAAGTTTCATTTTCTGAAGCCATTAGAAATAACAGCTAATTAATGGATTGCTTGGCTTTAAACTGAATTTCCCCTCAAACTTCAGCGAGTTCAGGAGCTGGCACAGGATTAGATCCTCCACTGACAAGATGAGCAAAAGCTGCCATCGACTATTGCCTTGGGAAGCCACAGAAAGCTCAAACAAGTCAGGTTTCCCTTGATTGTCCGGGGTGGGAGTTGTGATTCCTACATCCCCAATGGGCTTAGGGCCCGCAGGAATTCCATCCCTCATCGCGGAGAGGTTTGCTGGGCAAAGCTGTCTGTGCTCAGACAGATGTGAGGCTTCAGAGTGGCACAGCTATAGATGGGGAAGGGCAGTGCCATTTCATATGGGTTCATACAGACCCACCTAGGAGCACTTTCTCCTGTACAGCTGGCAGGCTTGACAGAGACAGAGACTGTTTTGGGATGATGGTTAGGGACAGGTGAAATGGAATAAGGACAGAAATTAAATAAGGTATCCCTTCATTGAGAGAAAGCACTGCTCTACTGTTTCCAGTCTCCTAATTGCTTTCAGCGAGAATTAAATATCTCCAGGCTTTGGCAAATCCTACTCAGCATCCAAGTATCTCTCAGCATCTGTCCCACGATCCCTCTGTGTTGCTGTTTCATGTAAAGTTAGGGTAATGATTCCAGTGTCGCTCTCAGGAGTTTTTAATTAAATAATTACTTTCTGTTAAGTATGCTGGAAACTCCTGATGACTGGGAAGAAGAAGTGTTCAGAGCTGTTTAAAGAAAGTAACGTCTGGCATGGTTTTGCAACTTCCTAACAGCAAAGGGATGTCTCAAAGTTGAAATCCACAGGTTACTTTCCAATCTACCTAAAGCACTCTGAGCTTGACATGAGCCATTCCATAATTTAAACCTGGAGGGCTGTGGAAAACTGGCTCCAGGGGTGCCATAAGTTATTTATCCTATTGGGCCGAATTCCTTTATGCACTGCTGAAAGTCCACAGCCTGTTTAGGCAGTCAGTAGTAACTATCTGGGTGGGACTGATAACTGAAATATAAATCAAGACGGCAAACTCTACTGATCAGAAAAATATGTTTCTTTCATGTATTATGCTGACTGTCTGCAGTGGTATTTTTCATAGGCAGTGTTTAATGAAAGTACTAAAATTAAACAGCACAGAGTGAATAAAGTAAGGCATATTTCAATTAAGTTACTTAAAACCTGTATTAGATTGAATTGTTTGTCAACATGCACAGTTTTGGATATGTTTGTGTAATATCAAGGCATAGCAAGAACAGACTCCTTGATATTCATGGTGTATTTTTTAGTCATTTCCAGGCAATACCCAAGCCCAAAACATGGCCCAGTTTTACCAAAAAACTTACCAAGGTTAGCTTGCAAACCTGCTTTTCTTGTGGAGGAACGCCTGTGCATTCAGTTTTCAGCTGAATCAGTGAAGAGGGTCCCTTGCCTGCCCCTCTCCGGCTGGGACTGTCAGTGCTGGGCATTCTCTCAGCTTTACAGTGTGGATGTGACAAAGGGAATGGGAAGAGACTGTAAGGAGATTTAAATAGAGGTGTAAGAAATTCTCCTGGGAGTGGGCTTCACCCGGAGCAGTGTCAGAAGTGTGGGAGTGTGACTGCAGTGCAGGCACTGCACAGTCATGGAGCTGGGAGGTGGGAAATGAGAGGGCTGCGGAAGTGTCCTGGACATCCAGAGGTGAAGCCTGAGCTGCCAGAAGGCATTTCACACTTGTCACTGGGCCAGAGACTCCCCAGCAGCAGCGGCAGCTCGGCCCACGGCTGTGCAGGACCTCACACAGGCCTCAGACGCTTTTCCTCCGGGATTGCTGACGGACTCTGGGGGATCTCGGCACTGGCTGTTCCTCACAGTGGCTGAGACTCATCCGTCCAGGAAGCGCAGTGACAGACACGTCTGCCCAGAGTGTCTGCAGGCTGGGGATGGCAGCTCTGGCAGACGGATGGTGCTCATTTCCAGAAGGCCTCGCTGATGGATGCTCAGGGGAGCGGGCAGCACAGGCTGCCAGCTTGCTGGCCCTTGTGGGGGCTCGGGTGGAAACAGGTCACTCTTACCGTGGTCTGCTGCCTTGGGCTGCTGCCAGTGCAGCACCTTATTCTTTCCTGTGTTTGGCTCTTTCAGGTCATCAAGGATCCCCCTCCACCTCCACCAGCCCCAAAAGAGGTATGGTGCCCTCGCATGGAACCAGTCCCGTGCTTCCCTGCGTACTGCATGTCTGGCTCCTTGTCCGAGTGCTGCCGGAGAAAGGACTGCCCTGGGGGGTGCCTTCACTGGAGAACAGGGTTCCTAAAGTCCAGATCTCTGCTCTCACAGATCTGGATGTGTGGCTCTCTCCACAGGCCTCAGCTCAGTGTGGCCTGAATTAAGCCCAGATCTGCAGAAACACTTAGGGCCTTTATTCCAAGACAGCTTTGTTTTCCACATTCTGCACTGAAAGCAGAAAGCTTGAATAGCCCTTGTCCAACATCTAAAGATTCATGTAGGACTTAGGCAGTGTTTTCCCCCTGCTCTGTCATTCCAGACACTGAGGAATCCCCCTTACAAGGGAATTCCTCTCCCTCTTACAGGCAGTAACACACTGGAGGCTCTGCTGTCCTCAGTGTTTGCACCCCTTTCACAACCAACAGGGTACGCTCCGGGAACTCCAGTGAAATACACGGAAAAGACATTCAGTGTGTGGGTGTGGAAGCATCTTTTAAAAGTAAACACCATTTGAATGTACTTACAGGAAGAAGAACAGGAGCCCTTGCCTTCCAAGAAGTGGCCCACGGTGGATGCTTCCTACTACGGTGGGCGAGGAGTTGGGGGAATTAAGAGGATGGAGGTTGGTATGATTTGGAGATGGCAGTTCCTTCAAGCACGAGCTCTCTGAGGCTGCAAGTGTGGAAACAAAGACTTGACAGTGCACTGAAAATACAAGGCCATAATGTGTGCTTGTCTTCCCACTGGCATAAGCCTTGGAAAATTCGTTACCATATCGAACAATTCTGACCTTGCCTCTGAAAGAACAGCTTTCAGTAGTTCCATTTGACTGGGACTTTAAATAGCTGCCTCAAGACATGCTCTTTCCATCACGCTAATGAGAAAGAGAGAGTGAGAGCCTTTTCTGTGTGTTTTGGAAGGAATTACAGTGAAACATAAGTCCCCCAAGTGTGGGCCAGCCAAATGTGCTGACAATGGTGACGCTGAGGAGAGGCTTGATCCCAGAGGGACTCGCAGCGACAACAGAGCCTGTCTTTGAAGAGACACGATAGCATCATGTTAATTAAAACAGAATGAAGAATGTGCATCCTTATGGGCACATCCTTATGGCAGGTTTTGTAGTCAAGTCAGCCTATATGGAATGTGCAAAGCAGTTCCTAACTGCAGTCCAGGAAGCTGTCTCTGTCTGAAACACCCACCTAGGCCATACTGAGGTGTCTTGATGAAACTTTAAAGGTATTGGCCTAATCAGCTTTGCTCGAGTACTTTTTAAATGCAGAGGCAGAATATGCAGGTTTGAAGCTGTGTCACTTATATGCATTTTCTTCAGCAGTTCAGAATTGCTAATTTAGAAGAGCTTCAGATTTCACAAAAAGCAAACATTTTGTGCAGTGTTTTTCAGAAGCAAACTAAGAAATGCTTCCCAACATCAAGAATTACAAGCCTGGATTTGAGGGAAACTATGATAGCCTCCAGGAGGGGCTCCCAAATGGGATCCTGCACAATGGAGCAGAAAGCTCGTGAACACAAGTGACATCAGGACCACAAAGAAAGACATGTTCAGCCCATGGCAAAAATGCAAACGAGGGTAGAAACTGATGATTAGGTTAGAAAACCTTTTCGTCTGTGGTAGGAATTTTGTGCAGGACTAAGGGCTAAAGAAGTTAACCAACTGAAATTCTTGCCAGCATAATCATGGGCCCTAGAAAAAAGCCCCCCTTGTCTGGGGCTGTGTGGCTCTGTCTGTCCCTGAGACCCCAGAGCAGTGACAGGTGTGGCTGGGCACCGATGGTCAGTGCCTCTGGCCCTGCTGTGTCTGGGACAGGCTGGGAAGATGGGCTTAGGCTGTAGGGAGAGCAGGACAGGCCTCACAGCTCTCTCTGGCTCAGAAGAGCACGCTGCTCCTTTGGGGAGTTGGGGAAGAAGCGAGAGAAAATAGTCAAAGGGAGGTTGTTCCTTACCTGGCAGGTAAAGGTGGTTTCTGTGCCATGGCCAGTGACAAACTTGCTGGCCCAGTCATGACATTTCTTCCACGTTTGCAGTCCATGTGGCAGTGCAGTCATCTAGTTTTTATTGCTTCTCTGGCTTTTTTTCTTCTGCCATTCCTTCAGCAGCCTGATTCATATTTTTTTCAGTGAGAGATGCACCAGCTAATGGTTTTAACAGTGTTTAAAATACATGTTAGCAGCCACATGACAAGCTCTGTAAAAGTACCACCGATCACAGTGAAAGACACAGGTGTACAGGGGCCTCCTGGCAGGCCACATCTCAGCAAATGGCATGATTATGGCAAGTCTTGCTGAAATGGTCCAGGCCACTTTCACTAAGAACTCTCAAACTTTCAGCTGTTCCTTTTTGGATGAGAGGGGAACAGCCTTGCCCAGGCTTGTTTCTGTGCGCAGTACAGCAAACACCCCTGCTCAGATTGCTGCATGGTGCTTCCAGTTGCAGGTGAAACAGGATTCCTGCAGCAAGGTGAATTATCCCTCTTAGCAGGGAGGTTTTTCCATGTATTTAATCTCCAGAGCATAGTAAGTACTGCCTGTATGGAAGTGGGAATATGTGTCTCCCTGGCAGTGATAACCCTGGTTTCCTTCTCTTTCAGCTCTCTATATATTTTATACACTTGGAGCAGTGTAACACATTTAACGTTATCATACACAGTGCCACATGTTCTGCATGCACTTAGGCAGGGTAGACAGTTTCACCTGCACTTCTCCAGCATGTATCTTCCTGCAGGACAACATGGAAACCTGAGCAGGTTCAGGGAGCTTCTGCTTAAACCTCCCTAGGCATCACATTAAATCTACACTGGGGTTCTTGAAAACTTTCTGGGCTAGGAGACCTGGGTTCAGAAATCTTACCTTTCATGGGTGCAGGTTAAGGTCCGGTATTTTAGGATAAATAAGAAGTAGAAATTATATTTTTATATCATTACTTAGAGAAGATTTCACAGATCCCCTGTCACCCGTGTGAAGCAAGACAAGATTTTTCAGTACTGAGACTTATTTACAGACATTTACCTAAGACTGAAGAGGTAGTGTTCTACTCAGTACCTCCTCTCTTGTTTATCCAGCACCTCTTCCAGATTTACTCTCTGTTGTTTGCAGCAGTTTCCCTGCCCTGAGGTGCACTCACACCTGAACTCTGCCTTTCCTCAGGTGCGCTGGGGCGACAAAGGCTCCACAGAAGAAGGGGCCAGGTTGGAAAAAGCAAAGAATGCTGTGGTGAAACTCCCAGAAGAACCAGAAGAACCTTTTCACCCTAAACCACCTAAACGAAAGCCTACCTCACCAGCCATACAGCAGAAGTGGTACACACCAATCAAGGTATCTGTTCAGTCTTTGGTACAATTTGTTACTAAGGGCTGGGTTCTTTGTGCCTTACACAGGCTGAGCTGTGCCTTACTTTCCAAGTGTTGCCATTCAA
>NW_005054304.1:307063-309510 GCF_000277835.1 Geospiza fortis | reverse complement strand
GTAGCCCTAAATGCAATACTTGATCATTACTGCCACGTTCTGTTTGCCTCCCCTTAAAAAGGGACATATTGTACAGTGAGAGCATTAAAATCTATGGGGGCTTTGTTGGCTTAGTAGAGCTAATTAAACCCAAAACTGCACAGTTTATAGCTGCTACATTAAGTTTTAAACACACATTGTCATGACAAACCAAGAAAAGCAAAAAATTACATAAACCAATGTAATGCAAGAATTCTGATAAAAAGCAAATTGTTCTATCTGGCTCATATGGATGGTGCTCTGAGTCACCTGCCAGGAGAGCACAAGCACTGCCTACAGGCAGAAGGTAGGTCTGTAAATACCTTGCCTTGAGGTGTTAAGAGCTGCAAACACCCAGGTGTAGCTGGGACACTGGACACTGCTGTCTTCCCAAGTGCCTGCCACTCCTTTCTGACCCCCAGAAAGCCCTGAAGCCGTGATGTCCAGACACACAGGCAAGGTCTGGAGCCATCTGTGCAGTGTGGGATGCTCCTAACTGGCTCTGCTCCCCGGGCACTCCAGGTGGGCAGGAGCAGCACCGCAGTGGTTGCAGGGGACGCAGGCCAGCCTTAGCTCTGCTTGCCTGGCTCCAGGGCAAGCCCCCGTGCGGGTGGGGGTGCTGCTGCCTCTGACTGAGCCCCCGTGTCCCCGCAGGGCCGGCTGGATGCGCTGTGGGCGCTGCTGCGGCGCCAGTATGACAGAGTCTCGTTGATGCGGCCTCAGCAAGGAGACCAGGTGGGTGTGTGGCGCACGGCCGGCCAGGGGCCGGGACACGGCCTGGGGGGGAGCAGAGCGACACCAGAGTGGCACGGCGGGAAGGGCGACACACCGGGCGATCCGGGTGGCGAAAGGGGCGTGGCACCAGCCTGGATGCGCAGCACTGGCACAGGGCTGGCGGAGGCGGAGGGAGGGGTACTGGATGTGGTGTGTGCTCAGGTGGAGAGCAGGAACACAGCCTCGTGCAGGGTAAACTCTTGTCACAGGCACACACATCGCTCTCAGACCCAGCTGTTTGTAACAGCAGAGGCTGGCAATAATGTCCATGCAAGTTGCTTCCTAGAGCTTTGCACTTGCACACCAATGACACCTTTCACAGAAGAAGAAGGTGAGGAAATATGTTTCTCGGACAATCCTTTCTCCTGGAACATCTCTGGCCACTGAAAAAGGGGCCTCTCCCCCAAATGCTGCTGAGGATGCAGAGCTGCTGTTTGCACCTCTGATAGTGAAACCAGATCAAATATTTTTGATTGCTGCTCCTCAGGAAAATATCACTTTGATTGTCAGCATTTATCTCCTGCATCCACTCAGCTTCCTGTCTGTGGCACTTGGGAAGAGCCACGGGAGCAAATGCTTTACTTTAAACAGGATGGCAGCAGGTCACAGTCTCACGAACTCCAGGGAACTGTCTGTGCACCATGCAACATGAAGGCCACATAAAAGGATGAGAGGGCTGAAGGGGAGGGAGTTGCATGTCGTAGAGTGGGAGGTAACGGGAATTTTGATTATTTTCCCGGGATGAAGTTTGGTGCTGTTCAAAAGGATGAAGAGGTGAGACTAAGGTAAGGCAAGTGTTGGAAACAGCAGAATGGCCAAGTGCCGTGCTGCAGGTGGAGAGCACCGCTGGATACAGCTGTTAGCATTGTTACCGTGGCAGGTTAGTCACTGTTTGCATGAATGATGCATGTGACATGGAGCAGCAATAACAATGGCGATCTACACACAAAATACATGGCACAATACAGTTTAACAGGTAAATGCAATGTAAACAGGAAGATAGAAGTGGTGCCTTAAAAGGCTAAAAAAGCGTCAATCAGGGCCTGTTTTGGGGATTTCTGCCCCTAAAGGCAGGGAGTTACTGTAAGGATTGCCGTGGGGGCAGGCTTTGCTGAGCCATTGTGCAGTCAGATACCCTCCTTCCCTGGGTCTGACAGAAGCAACACTGGCCAGCACCTCAGCTTGTGAAAAACAGAGCGGCAGCTCAAGGGAAAAGGAATGGTGGGTCAGATGTGACCTGTGTCACTGCAGAGTGCCACTTCTGTCTGCACAGTGTTTGCCGTCTTGGGGAAAAAATGGTATCTTTTTCCTTGTTCCTAACACACTGGGTAGAGATCCCATGGTGGGCCCCTGGGGTGTGTCAGTGCACGAGTGTGCACAGGGAGACACACACACAGACACACACACAGACACACACATACATATACACACACAGAGCCGTGGAGTTGTTCATCACCTTTCTGTTACTGTTTAGGAACTTGTTAGTTCCATTTGTAAAAGATCTCACTGCTGAATTGGAGTGCTTGATGAGGCAGTTGAAATTTGGGCATGCGGTATCAAAGCAGAGTGAGCAGTTGGTGCATCCCTGCACTGTCCTGGCTGTGCGGCAGGCGGTGCCAGGAGGGCCTTAGCAGGAGGCTGCCGGGGAGGCCGGA
>NW_005054304.1:300939-306965 GCF_000277835.1 Geospiza fortis | reverse complement strand
GGGGGGCCGAGCACCCGCAGCCACTGCGGAGACAGCTGCACGCTGCGGCAGCTGCGCTGGGCTCCCAGTGAGGGATGAGGACAGCAGGTATGGATCGAGGGCCCCACAAACTGCCTCCATTAAGCCACGAGCGCTTTTGAAGGGCTCCCATCAAACAGAGCAAGTCCGCAGCAGGAGATTTCGGCTGCAGAGCCATGTGGTGTTTTCTGCACTAACAAGGTAATTTATAAATGATGCATTACCCTGTGTCTGTGCTCCTAGCTAGACTTCCTTCCTTTTTTTTTATTAAAGGGGCAAAGAAGACTGAGCCACAGCCGTCTGGGCTGCTCTGATAACCAGTTCAGTGTCCAAGGATCTGTACTGAACTTCTTTTGCCAGGAGTCTGGGGCTGCCCAGAACACAGCCTGGCACAGGGGCACAGCACCAGCCTCAGGGGCCTAGCTTTTCCTCTAAATCCTTGTGTTTGTTTTCCAAGTCACAGTTTAGCACCACAAGGTGATCATCAGCAGTTTGGATTCTTTGTCTGAGTTTGCTGCAATGTGATGGTGGCTGAGACTCTGATCCTGTGTGCATTTATGCACACAAACATCTTTAAGTCCACAAATAGCCTATGGCACTTGTAGTGAAGATTTTGCCCTATCAGGATGGAAATAGGAGTCAGTGGTAAAGGAAGAGAAAGACTGTACTTCATTCTAGGAGCATCAGAAGAGAGGAGAATATAGAATGCTTCCAGCTTGTACTTCCATATACAAACCAGCCTTTTAAACAGGAAGACACTGGTACTTGTTTTTAAGCCTGTTAGTTTTTTCCTGCTTCAAAGGTCTTTTCTAATAATGGCTGCAGAGTTACCACAAACATCTGTTTAAACTGTTACTTTTGAGCGTCTCTGCATAATACAAAAGTAATACAGTCTGCACGTGCAAGATGTGGCTAGCAGTGCTCCCTCCAAAAGAAAGCTCCTGGTCACCGGAGTCATGCCCTCTCCCTGTAGCCTGAGATGCTTTCAGGAGGGTCTGGCTGGCTGCCTGGCAGGTGCCCATCCCAACTAGAGTGGCTCTCCTGGCAGTCGGATTTGCTGTCAGTCAGTGGGAGCAGGAGGGACCATCTTGCTGAAGAGAGGATGTTGTGCTGGTGTCAGGAGAAACAGGGATATCTTCCCAACTATGTAGGCAGCAGTTCTTGGCACTGCCTCCCTTGGTGCAGATGAGTCTGCTGCTCTCTTGAACAAGCCTTGGGGACTCATCCCTCTGTGAGCAGTGGTAGGAATGAGAAAGCAGGAAGAAGCCAACCTGCCTGTCAGTTCCAAGGCCATGTGGCATGGGATGGCAGCCGTGGAGGAAGGAATGCCAGTGCTGGGGGCAGCACGGATGTGCCATAGGTGTCCCACAGCTTCCCTGCCAGCACACGAGCAGAGCAGCCCCTCAAGCCAAGCCAAAGGAAACCTTTCCCTGGGCAGGACAGGGGCTGGTAATCACAGAGTGTTTCACTGCACAGGATTCCCAAGGAACAAGCACATTTGTTTTCCTCATCTTCACGACACCTTTCCCATGGAGTGAGC
The DNA here is from genome assembly GCF_000277835.1 of Geospiza fortis. Classification (NCBI taxonomy): domain Eukaryota; kingdom Metazoa; phylum Chordata; class Aves; order Passeriformes; family Thraupidae; genus Geospiza; species Geospiza fortis. The sequence continues at coordinate 305,407 of NW_005054304.1, read as the reverse complement.
TGCAGTAGAGTGATGCAGCAGGCCTGTTCCCCTGGCCAGATTATTCCTCCCCTGTGAGCTGGCGGCGCAGGGCAGCTGTCCGAGCGGCTGGCCGGGATTCAGGAATGGCCGCTGAGCTAATCTCCAGGCTTTGCAGATGAAGGAGGCAGCAGATAACAGGATTAAAGTTTCCCAACCCAGGGTTTTCACAGCCCGAGACGCGGGCGGAGGGGGAGACAGAATGACTTCTGTCATTAATCTTAATTGATTGCCAAGAGGTTTTTAATCTGGCTTATTAATTAGGAAGGTCCTTAACACACTGTCTACATATCAACATCAGATGCTCTTTTGGGACTTTGGGGACATATGGCCTATCTATATTTACATTCACACAATTTACACATACATACATCGCTGTATGGGAGCTGCTCGCACGGGTAACGCGCACGCAGCGCCGAGGAAGCGTTTGCATTCACACAGTCTTCAGCAAAAGGGGATAGAAATGAAAAAACACCTCGCTCAAAGGTTACATTCCCACACTCTGAACTCCCATACCTCTGTTTATATTGATATGTGTATTAATCCAGATCAATTTTATGTGCCATTTATCTAGATTAGCATTCAAATGGCATTCTTGGTTTGGCAGATTTAAGTGAGAGGTCCCAGTGTTCTTCCACAGTGACATGGTACATTTTAAAAAGTCCAGGCTGTGGTTCCACTGCCATTTTGGAGGAGATCAGCACAAATACTTGATAGAACAGAGTCATGTGATGCTGGAAATAGTGACCAGAGCCAGAGAGGCTCTGAGATGGGAGGTGGTGACAGAATGAGGTGAACAGAACTAGGCTGGTTTCCCTGTCACTTCACTGGCCTCTAACTTCACTCCTCTAACCAACAGCAAAGGCATGTGAAAACACCTTGGAAAAGCTGTTTCTATAAAGTGAGTTTCTGTCTCACCTGGTAGGTGTAATATCACTGGCCATAGCTGTGGCAGCCCGAGCTCGTTCAGTCACCCAAGGTGAGTTGTTACAAACCTGTGGTAAACTGCAGCTACTGGGGTTCAGGGGATGCTCAGATGCACCCACCCAAGCCCTGCCAACCCAGGGCTCTAAAGCCTGTAAGCAGTTGCACACATTAATCCTTTTGTGCACAACATTATCCAAAAGAAGGCAGGGGGAGGGAGCTGTTTTCCTCTACAGCTCTTCAAAAGTTGGGAAGAACTACAGTGCACATGCTGCTGGATGTGACTGCTGCATGGGAGAGGCAGACAGTGGGGAGAGGGAGAGGAAAAGTGATCCAAAATTACAGTTATTGCCTCCAGTCTTATTAGTACATTCCCATAATTCAAAATTACTTTTGTTCTGAAATCAGTTTTTGCATGTTTAAGTGCATTCTGACCTACAGATCCATAAAGTGTTAAAATAAAAAACCCCCGTAGCACTTCAGTTGTTTGCATTTTAAACTGGGCGGGTGTTCCCCAGCCAGAACATTTCCTGACCACTGGCTGTGCCACAGCCTCCTGCAATTTAAGCACAGGCTCCAAGGAAGGCAATGCAATGCACAGCAGTGGTTACCAATGCTGCTCTCTGTCACAGAGGGTTTGTGGTGCACACAGGTCTGTCCCCTCCCAGTCACTCCAGAAAGAATTCTGTAACTTCTAGGAACTGATGGGCAAATGCTACATGAGATCAACCACTGCAGTTCAGGTGGGCTCAGCTCCTGCCAGGCTCCAAGCCTTGCTGGACAGGTGACCAAGGAAGGGGAGCAGTGTCCCTGGCCTGCAGCCTCAGGACAGGTGACACATCTGGCTGTGAACACAACCTTGGGGATGGGGTGACTTCCCTGCTGCAGCTTCGTGGGTGATCTGGGGCTCAGTAATGCTGCTTCCTAGGTAATGGTTGTTCCTCAGACACATTTCTGTCTGCAGTTTTCTCCCACAGCCTTGCCCTGTCTTTATTTGTTAGTCGGCAGGCCACACACAGCAGTGTAAAACAGTTTGATCCAATGAAAAAAGGGTAGATTTTCTTGGAGTTCATTATCTCCTTTTTCCAGTGAAAGAACAGAAATTCTTTACTAGTGTGAAATAGAAGTTCCATTTCTGGATGCAAACTGTGCCTGTCTGAGCAGAGAGGAAGTGAGGGTGCAAAGCACACAGGAGCTTGTAGCATGTTTTGTATCTTTCTGTACCTAGGTAGATGGATGATACTTTATTTTACATTATAGTAAAACATTGAACTTACTAAAATCTGGAAAGGCTGTAAAATGATCAGCAGAATAAGCATATTATGATCCAAAAGAAAATGGTTATTTAGAGTTGAACATTCAGAGCAGTGCCCAAGGGCTCTGAGAATATCAGTCCATTCTGGGAAGGATGTTCCCAGCCCAGCTGAGCACCCCTGAATTTGGGAATCCCCCAGAAACTCTGAGTAGTGCCCCCCTGCTCGCCCAGGAGACAGAGAGGATGTCTGAGGGCACCCCCTCTTCCAAGGGCTGCTTCCCTGCCTCTCAGGACTGCTTGGCTGCGCTGTTCCCATCTCTGTTTGCCCCCCTGGGGAGCTGTGGGTGCCTGCCTTGAACCTGGAGTATCTCCCACAGCCCAGCCACAACAGTCACAGGCCATTTGCTGCCATGCCTTTACTAAAACAACATCTCTAGACAAAGGCTCCCCAGTGAAGTGGCATGGGCAGTGATAGGAATGCTGGGAATACCCCTCCCAGCCCACCTGCTCCCACAGTGGAACAGCCATTGGTCCCCTCTGGTGACATGGCTGTGCCCCAGCAGGTGGTTATAGGTCATCGGGGCCAATCTGCTCCATGATTACTGCAGCTCAGTAAGGTTTTTTCCTCTGATACCAACATTTACAATAAAAAGGAAAGGTGTTTGAAGGATTAGGGGAATATAATGGATGTCATTTTTCCATTATACTTAGGAATCTGTGCATTAGAACTGTGAGAATTCTCTGAAAGAACTCTTCCTCCTTCCTTAAATTTTTCCTATGCTGGTTGTAATTAAGGCCCTTCCCTCCCAAGCCAGCCACATGCCCAGCTGGCACTCTGTGAATGCTCCAAGGCACTCTCAGGGCATGTTTGATGTCAGTCTGTCCTGATTTATAAACCCATAAATGCTCTGCTGAGAGAGAGGAGAGTAATACTAGGTTTTGGCTCGAAGAAGTCAGGAGTAACGCAGTGTGCTGTGTCCCCCCCGCAGCAGGGAGGACATGCCTTCCCACTGGGCCCTGGCCATACATCCCTAAATGCAGTGTGTCCTCTGGGCAGAGCAGCAGGGCTCTCCTGAGGGACAAGGGGAACTGAGGCACATGAGCAGAGCTGATGTGAGCCCCACGTAATGAAACAAGCCCATGGCCAGAAGGGGGAAGGAGAGATGCCCCTGGTGAGCCTTGAGTACCAGCTGGAAGCAGAGGGTCGTTGATGTAGTCAAAGGGGTTCACACTGCATTTTTAGGGGGTGAAAATGGGAGAGTCACACTGTAAAAACAGTGACAAGGGTATTTGGGGCCAAAGTGGAGCAACATAAAACAGGTTTTCTCCCATGAATACACTCATTGCGGAGCTTAGGGCGCAGAGATTTCGCCTCGTACATAGACACAAGCCAAGCCAAGTCAGATCTTACACCAGTCTAGAATGAGCTACACAAAGCCCCTGCATCTATCAAGGACTGCACTGCTTAGGTAGGAAGTTGTGGCACAGAGGCTTTGTTCTTGAGATGGCTCTGAAGAGCAGTTTTATGAATAACTGCTTCAGCTACTGAGCAGTTCAGGCTGAGCCACGTGGCACCCCCTGTCAGCCAGGAGAAACACTGACACCACTGATCCCCTGGTTTGTCCAGTGCATGCTCAGGAACAGCGTTTGCCATGCATGCCAAAGGCTGCTGTCACTGGAGATGGCCTGGGAAGGCCAGGTTGGTGCTACTGAGACGGCTGGGAGAAGGGAACTCCACCACAGTGGCGGGAATGGTGCTCTGAGCTCGTTGCCACTCTGGGATTAGGGTCTGTCCCCAGCCTGTCTGACAAGGCCTGAGCACCCACAGAGCCCTCAGCATCTGCAGCTGGGCACCTTCCTGAGCGTCCTCCCACTGGGGACCCTGTTCCCACAGAACCTGCAGGAGCAGCAGGAGATGTGCCTGCTTGGGAGGTGACACCGGAGCACTGCACAGGGGTGACCTGACCTGCTCACACCTGCAGTACAGCCGTGAGTACTGCAGTACAGTACGTCTGGTGTGAGAGGAAGGGCTGGGCTCCCTTTGGCACCAGGGCTACAGGTCTGTCTGTTTCCATGGTGCAAGTTTAGTCACATGCACCCCAGCTTCCTGAGGCTGGTATTTTCAGATGTGCTACTCAGATCTATTTTAAGGGTTCTTCCCACTGCAAGTCTGTGATGAGCATTAGAGCTTTAAAGCACTGCTGTGGGAAGCTATTATCAGTAGGTATTAATTATTGAACACTATACCTTCTGGAAAAGTTGTTTCATCAC
>NW_005054304.1:265253-300907 GCF_000277835.1 Geospiza fortis | reverse complement strand
CTGAGAGCAAGTGGAGTGATGCGTGGCAAGAGAAGACACTAAAGATTTATTGTCTGTGGCAAAAGAAACACAGATCTCTGCTTGTGCAGTAAGTGTTTTTGACATCATACGCCATAAAGAGTGATTGGATGCTGTAGTTAAAAAGTGTTTCACTGAAGGGAAATAATAGACATTTTCACAGTGCTGTGTCTATTAAGCGTCCAACTGCGTGGCTGTGCAGCTGAGCTGGCCCTGATAATTCCAGTGCTGGAGTTCAGGCAGTTCTGAGTTAAAAGGCAGCTGGATGATCCTGAGAGAGGACACTTAAAAATTTATCTCTCTTGAAAGAAGATCCTTTTTGACCTTGGCTGGTATAGGTTGTTGCCTGACAGCACACCACTGAACAAGTTCAACATCAGCACTGTTTGGACGCCTCACATGGAAATGTCATTTATTAACCTGGCCCTGGCCTTTTCCCTGGAATTTCTCTTTTTCCCAGCTGTTAGTGCAGCAGTGTGCTTGTCTCTCAGTGACACTGGGAGTTGGACTTCTCCCTTTGCTCCAGTGGTTTAAAAACCCCAAGAGAAACAGGCATTCAATTTAAAATAAAAGCTGGGGAGAAGCCAGAACTCAGGCTCACCTCTCACCCTGTGGCTGCCTCTGCCAGGCTGGAGAGTGAGGTGTGGCCAGAGAGCTCCTCGATAAATCATCATTAAGTCCACATGCAAATACAGCAGCCCAGCCCAGGCGCACAATTAGGCACCTAATTACAGTGAAAACGCAACTGCACACTTTGCTACAACAGCCCCGTGGCCCTGGGAGCCGGCTGGGGCCCGTCCCTGTCCCAGGAGGCGCTGGGATGGCACCTCTGGAAGGGGTCCTGTGAGGGGCAGAGGTGCTCACGGCGCTCAGACGGGGACTTGAACACTTAGCAGCTGAGGGAGGAGCCCAGTTCCCAGTCAAGAAAAATGCAGTGCACGTGTCCTGTGCCTATTCAACATCCTGTGATGCATTTTCTGTATTCTTAAGTCTTGTAAAACCAGCAGTCCCTTCTCCTTCATAACGTGCTGGTAATTTCTTGGAAGGAATTTGAAGGAATTCCTGATTTGGAATTGAAAACTTACACTAAAAGTCTGAGAATAAGAGTTGTTGGAGAGAATCTACTAGCCAAGGAGCGAAGATACAGTCCTACATTAAAAAAATCATAGAACTGCTAAAATTACTGCAGTTTTTAGTTTTAAAATGCACATAATTTGTACAGTCTGAAGTGCTGCTTGAAGGAACGCTGTCTGTGTCAGGGGATCTTCATTAGGTTTATTCTGTGAGCACAGTAAAACCAGGATTTCTCTGCGGATTCAGGAGGAGAGGCTACCTGGGCCTCATTTCTGTCCATTTTCACCCCGCCTGCCATGGTCAGGCCATCAGCTGAGAGGTGTTTGTGTTTTGTTCTTGTGCTCACCACCACTACTTAATCCTAAGGAAAGCATCATTTTGCTTAGGAAAAACACAGTGCTTCACATGTTTTGCAGTTTCTCACCCATGCTTCCAAAGAATGGGTCCATGTCCTAAAATCCCACCAAAAAATCCAGCACCAGAGTTGGGAATATTACTCATATTTGGGAAAGCCAGTTTCCCTGCTCTATGATCCACAGGGTTATTACCTGGGTTACAGACACACCTGCACTTGTAAGCTCTTGCATCCCTGTCTCAGGATTTCCCATCATTTATACCATCTCTGTGACAGAGGAGGAACTGTATTTTCTGATTGTCACTACCAAGTCTACAGTGATTTATTCCTACAGGCTCTAACTGAATTAAAATCTTAATTAAGCTTATGCCACTTTTTCCTTCTATTTAATTAGGAACAGCCAAATCACTTATCTGGGGGAAGGAGAAAGAAAAAGATAAAGAGCAGCAACACTTTTTTCTGTTCTTAGTTGTATTAATGAAGGCATGGTGAGAATGTGCTCCCAAAGAGGTACCACAGGGCTGGACAGGTAACACAGCACAGCCAGTGCTGTGGTACAGGAAACCTCAGTCTTCCACAGAAATGCTTTCCCTGAGTGTTTCCTGTTGTCATTTCACACCTAACTTCTACAGTCCTCACTTCACTAAGACACCAGGAAATGACCCATTACAGTGCTGAGTTTTTCGTGCAGTCACATTGAAAACCCTCTCAGATCATCAAGTCTGCCCACCTGCCCAGCACTGCCAAGGCCACCACTGACCCAAGTCCCCAAGTACCACATGCACAGGCCTTGGAACACTTCACAGAGAAGCATCACTTGTCCGTCCTGCTCATGTTCCACCTACAGCAAACCGTACATAGATCACACAGGCTATGCCCTGAGCACATTAGAGGTTTGTACTAAGCTCTCCTAACTTACCAAATGCTGCCATCAATTAAGTGTAAGTCCCTCACTTCTAGCAGCAAAGGGATTTTCGTGTGCTCCTCTTTCCGTGTTTTCTGTTCCTTCCTCCCCAGCCAGCCTCTCCAAAGGCGGCAGCTTTGCACAGGCGCAATCTGGTTCTTTGTGTGGCAGCCCTGTCTGAGTTTGTATGCTCCTCCGCAGGGTGGAAGATTTTTTTCCACACACTGCCCCACAGGGCCTGTGGCAGGGAAGTGGCCATTCCACGAGTTCCCCTGGTTTGCAGGGGAATGTGCTTCCACCAGCAAAGCTGCTGTGGCAGGGCTGGGGGCTCAGGCTTTCCCAGGGCTTCATGGGGCGGGAACTGTCCCAGGGGGACCTGGAGGCTCCCAGTGCTCCTTGAATCTCCTGCTCAACATTTGCATGTTGACATTTTCTACTTAAGGGGCCTTTTGGCATCTCTGGCATTAATTTATAATGCTGTGGTAGCAGGGCTGCAGCACTGCTGGAACAGCCTTTACTTTAGAAAGACTTTGCTCTGGAATCCGACTGGAATCAGTGCAGACACTGACCACATTCCAGCTGCTCCTGCTGGGATTTTTGGTTTGTTGGATTTTAGTTTGTTGAATTTTGAATTTTTTATCCTGATTGTTTGGCTAGATTTTATAAGTGTATTTCCTAACAGTATTTCCCAGTATCTTTACATTTCACATGTTCTAATGGAGAATTACATGACACTGCTGGATTTTGTGCACCTTCCTGTGTGAACTGAGCCCTGGGATCAGTCCAGGAAAATAAGGGCTTGAATTTGTGTACTTGTTTGGCAGATGTAATTCACAGGTTCTGAAACCTCCTCTGGTTCATGTGAAGGTACAATTTGAACCAGGGGGTTTTACACAAGCAAAGTGGGCTTAAAAGTCCCGTTTATGTCAGTAAGGCCTTGCAAGGGCCAAGGACAGACCAGCTGGATTGAATTTTATTACAACTGGTACAAGGCTCCTTACAACATGCATGGGTCATTTAAAATTTTAGAAATCATTTAGCTTCAATCAGCCCTTCATTAACTGCAGTTAAATGCATGTAAACCATCTGAGGACAGTTCACAAAGCTATTTTTACTCATTCATCTACACCTGTTTGAAAGTATAATTTGAAATATGCAATTAATTACAATAGTTGAACCTGTGTTTCATTTTTGCCAGAGAATTTTTATATAGAAGTTTCTGATTTGTCAGTGCAGGCTTTGGTTCTGTTGTGCTTTCAACTCCAAAGAGCTGACATGCTCGTCAGTGAAAGGATGTAGAAAAGGCACCGATCTACCCGTGTTGCAATTAAATTCAGGCTTCAGTCCATGTGTGGCTGCAGCTTTGGAAGGTAATTGTGCACACCTCATTGCTTTTTAGTTCTGAATGCTGCTGTGGTAATTTACCAGGTAATTCCAGAGACAAGGTCTAAATTATCAGTGATTTCATAAAGTTTAAAATATCCATACCTAGCAGGAGGATGCTGGGGCATTGCCTCCTGTCTCCCAGACTGTGAGTCCAAGAGTCCTGGAAAAGCCCCAAACCCAGGGGGAGCAGGGTGCTGGGCAGCCCACGGCTCAGTTCTGTGTACAACAAACACGGCATTGCCATGGCAACCACGCTTCATTCGGCTCTGTAATAGCTGTGACAAACCCCGACACCTTTCCCAAATTCACCATTTATCACGGCCTTCCTACACTTTGCCTCCAGTCAACCGTTCCCAGCCATTTCCCAGCTCTCACACAGGGATTTTTGTGGGAGCTGTTCCTTTCCTTTGTCCAATCAAACCAATCTGATCCCTCAGGCAGCTTGACTCTCTCAGGGTGGGATAATTCGAATTTTTGTCAAATCCTTTAGAACTCCAGTGTCCTCCTCCTGGTGGCATTCCCAAGTGTCTCCTCAGGCAGGAGGCAGCTCAGAGCAAGGCTCCCAGTGACACTGAGGGGGGTTGTGCTGTGCCCACACACCCTCTGGAGGGTGCGCAGCTCCTTTGGGGAGATCTGACTGTGCCCTTCCTCACAGCCAGGGCTCAGGATGGCCTCTGGGAGCAGCCCCCAGCCTTGCCCCAGGCTCTGGGAATGCCCCCGAGCACACTGTCCCTGGCAGTGCCATCCCCCAGCCGCAGCCAGCCTTCCAGGCCAGGCAGATCTCAAACAGTGGGGAGTGCATTCCTTGGTGTTCAGCACTGCTGGATGGATGCCCATCCTGGCCTGGCCCTGTGCTGTGCCCAGGTGTGTGCCCCCCCAAGCCAAGCCATCTGCACTTCCATGCCCAGGAGCAAATCTGGGTCAGCCCAGGTGGGAGGGGAAGGGCACTGGGCAGGGACCTAAACACCCAGCCACATGCTGCTCCTTTTCCTTTGGCATCAGTGCAGCTTCTCAGGAGAGGCTGGCTCAAGTACTACCCAAGTACTCAAGGCCGATTCCTCAATGACCTGGAGGAGCTTCCTTCCTTAATTCCAAAGCTGACAACTCCATCACCACCTCAACCCGTCTGCGTACAGCTCTAAGCTCTGGCCAGCCTTACCCACGCTTTAGTGAGGACCAGATGTTCCTCTCTCTCCACAGCTCCTCTGAGTTATCTCCCATTCTGACACTGGCCTCAAGGGTGCTTCCCCCTGCCTGGTAAAAAACTACAGAAGCCCAGAAGCTTTGGATAATGAAGCAAACATATTTTTGTGGTGTGGTGTGGTGTGGGCAATTTTTTTTCAGTCTGCTGCTGCTAGTTTTTAAATATAAAGTATAGCATATGTTTAACACAGAACATATGGAAAGAATGAAAAAGCAAATCTTGAATTCCAAGTATCGTATTCTAAGTGGAAAAGACACCACAGTGTGAAAGTGGTCATTCAGAAAAAATAATCAGGAAGATGTACTTATTATATGTTAATACTTATAAACTCAGTTACGAGGAGGAAAGGTCCCTCACTCTGGGACCAGGCACACACAGAGGTAAGTCCTGCTTTGAGAGGAAGGTATGACTCCCCAGCCTTGTTAGGAAGGGTGCTCAGCTCAGGAGGCTGCTCACCACCCCTGCCAGGAGGTCGTCTGCTCCTTCCCTGATGAAAGCTAGGCTGGGTAAGGTACCTTATTTGTCTGGACAGACTGACACTGCAAGATTTAATTAATTTCTAAACCAGATAATTCACTTCTAAATTCTTGGCACACAGTTATGTTCAGTGTAAGAACTCTTGCATCTGTATTTCTATCTGCTCTTGTACTTTGTACCTGCCTGTGTAGGACAGATCAATCCATACTTTCAGCTGGGAGTTCATGATCTCTAAGTGCCCAGACTCCATCCACATGGGCCTGGGTGCTGGGAGCAGTTCAGCTCCCTGCACAGGAACAGCAGCAAACGCTCCCCTCTCTCGTTATTGACGGGGAGAACTCCTCAGAGGCCATTTCACACATGAGGGTTTTTTACCAGCAGAGACCCCGAACAGAAGGCAAATGGATAAACCAGCACGGCCACCCCTGCATTCCCTCCTGCCCCCTGCTCACAGAACCACGGCACCACTCGGGTCCAGCCCTGCCCTGAGGGAAACACTGCACAATGCAAAGCCCAGCATTGTCCCCAAACTGTCCCCAGACTGCAGCAGCTTCTTTCCCCGTGTCCCAGCACTTTGTCTCTCCTCCAGAGCACAAGGACAGGGAGAACTGGCTTGAATGCCACAAGACAGGTATTCTCTGTTACTTAGAGAGAAAGGACCCAGCAGTGGCAGGGAGGGGCCCCAGTGCAGGTCTGTGCTCCCCAGACCCCCCAGCACACAGGAGGCTTCAGGTGCCATCCTTACTGACTCTTCCTCCTTCCCCCTTTCTCTCCCCTCTCCTTTTGTGTGCAGTCCCAGATAACTGCCAGTCACTTGGCCGGGCTGGCTCACAGAAGGTGCAGCAGGCACAGATGGCACTAATGCATAAATGTGATCTAGTGAAGGGATGCCAGCACCAACCCCCCACAGGTTCCAAGGAGCTGCAGTGCACTTAGAGGGATACGGGGATTGGCAAGGTGAAAGCTGAGATTTGCAAGAGCTCACTGTTCCCAAATCAACAACAGAACCCTACAGCAAACGCACAGATTTCTTTATTAATTTAGCAAATGCACTTAATGCCACCGTCTCTGGGTTTATGTGTAACAAAGCCCCTCCAAAGCCCTCACTCATTACACAAATTAAACTGAGCAAAGGAAAAAAGGGAAAAAGGCAAAGGTGGGAACTGAAAATCAGAACAAACTCACCACTCTGCTCTGATTCCCATGTTTGAAACACAGCACTGAGGGGTTGGGAGTCAGGGCATCTGAACAGGGTGTGGCAGCAATGGAGTAAATTCCATAAATACCCTTTCCCTGCTCAGCACTCGGAGCACACAAACACCCCACCAAATCCCTTTTTCCTGTAGTCACTGGTAATGGACATTTAGGAAGAATGCACAGGGAAAGGAGTAAACTCAGCCTGATGGTGTTTCTACAGGTCACCTCTCCTAACTGCTAGAGAACAGGGGCATCTCCATTGGCACATCTGTAGCAGTGACTTCTAGTGAGGAAAAAACATCTCAGGGAATACAGCCTGTACTGCCAGGCCCCCTTCCCAAGGCAGGAAGAGAGGACATCCCAGTGCACCCACACTGGGGGCTCCCAGCACAGTGTGTGACAGGCTAGCCTGGGGGGCCAGGAAGGAGCCCCTGACAGACTGCAGCTTGTCACTGCCCAGTCCAGGGATCCTCCACATCCCTGTGCCATGAGCCTTACGCAGCTGCCTTTAAAGAAACTATTCCTCATTTTCAGCAAGGTGCACAGAAGAAGCAGAGCCTAAAAATTAACAGAGCTACTAACTTAGTGACATTGGCACCTACAGGGGAGTTGTAGCAAATGCCTCGGCAGTACAAAATCAGAGAATGCTGCTGGGGAGTGGGATGCCCCAATACCTGGAAAGTGTGAATTACTAATCCCTTTGGCATTCCAACCAAAGCCTAAAAATGTGCTGAGGGTTTGTCTGCAGGAAGAAGAATTTACTCTTGTGGTATCAGAGAAGCTGATGTGGCTGAGGAGTGGGGAACAGCCTGGCACCATGTCCTTCCTGGCCCCAGTGCTTGGTGTCAGCGGCACGGAATTGTCACCACTGTAGGGCTGGGACAGCTGGGTGACAGTGGCATCTAGAGGGCTGCCATGTGCACTGTGTGTGTGCAGAACAAGGGTCCTGCTGGGCTCTCCCTTCCCATCTGCAGGGCCAGAGCCAGCCCCAGCCAAGTGGGCACAGCCTCGGGGAGCTGCCCCTCCTGCCGCAGCCTTGCTAGTCTTCCTCCTAGGAGCCCCCACTTAAAGCCTGCCTGCTGCATCAAACAGATTGGCATCTTCCCACAGAGTTGCTGAAGTGGATTTTTTTGTTATAGTATTTGTATGATAACTAGCTTAAAATTATTTCCATAGTGTCCTAAATACCACAGAACTGGGCTGCCTTCTCTCCTTACAAGCAATTGCCACATGCCAGTCAGATGCTTTATATATGGGCCAGGATCCGAATGCTGTGCCACCACTGCTCTGTTATGGGCTCACAACATGTGCCTGGATGACTTATACACCTAAAGCCATAGAGCACCTGAGTCTTAAATCTCTGGGCCATCTGAAGAGGAGAGTCTCTCTTCAGAAAGGCTCAGGTTAGAGAGCTGATCAGGAAAAGAACACTGGGAAGTATTCCTAAAGGAAAGGGATTTTAGGAGAGGCCTGAGCTGAGGTCATGATAGAGCAGAAGGGGAGTTTAAGGAGAACGGGTCTTCTGACATTTCTGGTTTATCTGTTCCTACACCTGATTCAGAGAAGGATAAATTGCTTTCTTCTCACAGTGGTTTCACAGAGGGGAAGAAGGAAGAGTAATGGGAATATTTAACTTGTGCTTTAGAGGTGCCATCCCTAGAACTCCGTATTTCTGACATGCTTTGTCCTCATAGATAAAAAAAGGTCCCGAAGCACTAGGATATGCTAATTTATGGTTTCACCAGGCCAGTTCTTGATTCTATGAGACTTGAAGTGTGATGCCTCTATAGTAGCAGATTATCTTTCTTTTCTTCCTAAAAAAGACATACCAAACTCAGGAAGTTGTTTAGGATGCTGACATGAGGAAACTGGCACTAGAGATCCGGCCTGGTGTCAGTCTGTCTAGAGACACCCTATAAGATAAATGGGGTCCCCATTCACAGCAGGGATTTGTCCCAGAAGATTTGGGAAGAGCTCAAAGAACTGAGACATGTCTCAGAGAAAACCTCTCCCCTGTTCTTCCCCACACGCCGCAGTGCTGCACGTGTGGCTCTTGGAGCTTCACCTGGAAGCATGAATCACAGTCTGACCCCCCAGTGTCCCACGGGAGGAGAGGGAGCTGTCCCAGGGACAGCGTTGCACGTCACTGTGGAGATGGCAGGAGCTGTGTCCTGGTTTTGGCAGCACGTGCACGAGCGGCTGAGTGTCGGTGCTGGGCAAGGTGTGCGCTGGGCCAGCGCCAGGACACAGAGCACCTTCCCTCGGGCAGTGACACGGCCTCGCACTGCCTTCCAAGGACTAAGGAGAGCTGAAGGAGAAGAGCCCTCCATTGGCAGGCACCTGCAATAGAACTGAGAACGTGCTCTTCAGGAAAGGGTCACGCCCTGCCAGGTCAGGGGGGTACTTCCAGGGAGGCAGCAGCGCTGGGAGTGAGGGAGGCTCACTGCCAAGAGTCAGGAAGAGTGAGCTAGGGCCCTCGCTCCAAAGGATCTGTGCTGGAAAAACAGGGACTCTGCAGGCCATTTCCGCATCCTTTCCTTTTGCATAAGCAATGCTTGCCTTGCATGAGGAAAACAACAAACTTCTGCCCTCTAGAGACAGGAGACCTCCAGCTCTGCTGAATAAAATATTTGCCACAACCTCCTTTTGAAGCAGATGCTACAAACGCAGCCAGTTTTATCCTCCCCCAAGGCCCACGGGCCGGCTCAGCAGCTCAGCACTCCCTCCTTCCAGCCCTGGAAGGCCGGCTCACAGGAGAGGCAGCTTGTCACAACCACTCTCGGTCAAGGCAGGAGTTTATTTGGCCAACTGCTGAATACAGCAGTCATGGAAAACTTGGCAAAGGAAAGAAATCCCTCCCTTTTCTCGCTACCCAAACCTGTCAGTGCTGACGCCAGCCCAGCGCCCATTCCTGCCCACTCCCTGGCTGCCCACAGCCTTGTGCTGTCTCCATTCTGCCTTGCCCACGACAGGGTGCAGGGCACCGGCACACAGGCCAAGTGCAGGTGGCCACAGACACAGGGAGCTGCAGAGCCCCTGCACCCAGGTCCCGCAGGGATACAGCCCTGGTGACATGCTCTGCCAAGACGGAGCAACTGTGCTGACTTGCCCATATGCCCAGTTCCCAAGTAAGTGCTGCTCATGGGTAAAAAGCTGCTCTAATGGCATTTCCTCCCAGATGCCAGCACACTAAAGACACCCTTGGCTCTCAGGGCAGCACCAGCTGTGTGCAGTGCCATCCATGCAGCGAGTACCAAGGGGATATGAGCCACCCCACATGCCAACAGCAGCATTTCACACAAAACATGCCCTGCCCTTCTCAGTGTGTACTCCAAGCACACGTCTAAATCACAAGCACTGAAAAATAAAATCTTCCAACCTAGCATCTTTAAACTACCTCTTTGGAACCTCTCCCTGGCAGGTTTGGTTTGTTGGCCTGTGCTCCAAAATACAGCATTTATCAGGTGGGAAACATAGGAACTACTTTTTAAAACAACTTAGTCCTATCTTCCTGCCCTTTTTTTCCTGCAGCTAAAGCAGGTCCAAGGGGTGGAAGGTGCCTGTGAGGTACCTGTAACTGTGCAACCTTTTTTTGGGTTTCCTTGGGAAATCAGTTCCTGGACCCCAGACCTTGTGACCTTTGGAAGTTGACGTCCAGGACTGTGGGATTGCTGGGAAAGATCATGAGGTTCATGCATGCTATGGAAGCTACATTACATAAATCTGAGGAAAATACACAAATGAACATCTCTTTCCACTGAAGCTGCTGGTAAAATTTGTTGAAGTGAAAAAACAAATTCTTGCTAGGGCCCAAATAGCACCACTCAGTTGTAGTTTATTTCTTTCCATGATGTTGTGTTACTTTAGGAGGCCTTTGAGCCCACCCTGTGGTGTTCTCAGAGCTCACCTCAGCTCTGTCACAGGTGTTTCAGCCAGCAGTTCAGGAATTCTGGGAAAAAGCTGCCTCAAGGAGCCCCAGGAGCAGATCCTGGTGCCTGCAGCAGTAACAGTGGTTCAGGAGCACTCCTCTAAGGAGTTACTGCTGATGAATTGTGTGACAAACAGTCCGTCCAGCAGCAGGTCGTGCTGGGAGGCAGCTCTCCAGGGGTTAAAGTCCTGCTCCCACACCATGGCTTAGGGGTGCCCAACAGGACCTCTGCAGGTGCCACCTGCACAATGGCAGCATGCAGGCTCTGCCGCAGGTGACAGGAACAACTGGCAATGGATTTGCCTGTGGCAGCACACCTGGGCACAGAGGAAGTCTGAGTGCTTAGAGCCTGGCAGCACAGCCCTGGGATTGGTGTCAGCAGGATGGGAAACCAGTTTCAAATGCCCACAACACCCTGATCTTCTCAGGGGGCTGGGACAAGGGATGACCACATTGTGGGGGACAAAGAGAAAAGGGGAGGGAGATGATGCCAGCACCTAGTCCCTGAGGGCTGTTCAGAGCTGCACAGGATGGGGTGGGTTAGCAGCCCTTCTCGACAGTAAAGAGTGATCTAAAAAAAAAATAAAATAAACGTCCCTTCAGCTGTACACTTGTCAGTGGGTATTTATGGGGCAATGGAGTGTTGGAACCGAAATACATTCCAGGCAGCGGAGCCAGGAAGGAGCGGTCAGATTTAATGCCAGAGGGATTTTAGTGCCCACATGGGCCACGTGACACAAGCTGTAGGTAATGCTTCTGCCACCGCTGGAACAGGAAGGTCATTGAGGGCCCTGCCAGACAGCAGGGTTTGGCCCCACACAGGCGCTCTGGTTCTGCTCCCACTGCCCAGGGGAAGTGCCAGGATCAATTCAGCAAGGAAACAGGACTCCAAGGCACGTGCTGCCAGGCACTGGCACCTCAGTGCCCAGTTTGAATCCCTCCCAGCTTTACTCCCTCAGAATTCCTTTTTACTGTCACCATTGCACACAAGTCTTATCCCAGTGAGCAGCAGATAGGGAGGTAATGACTCTGAAGAGGTGTGGAAAGCTGGAAATGGCCTGTTTCCTTGCATTACCAAAGAGGAAGAGGTGCACACAGTCCTGTCTGTGCAAGGGCTACAGGGAAGAACCCACTGCCCTCAACTTGGATCCTTAGAGGGAGGCCAAGTGCAGGCTGGGCCACAGGGTGTATGTGAGAAGAAACAGAATCAGATAAAGCAGGTTCTTGCCTGCTGACCCACACTGCAGCAGCAGCCTGAGTAGGCTGTCCTGGAGAGCTGTTGGGAGCAGACTGCTTCCCAGGGACAGGCTGTGTTCACCGGGATGTGCCCGTGGGGGATGGAAGATGCTCTGGTAGTGCTGTGGCGATGGGGCAACAGAAACGACACAACAGTGTTCAATGTGCGTCTTGGGAGGGACATTATTATGAAGCCCTGTCCTTCCTCGTGGCTTTGCAAGCACTGATGACACACAAAGAGCAGGATCATTGCCAAATCCCAAAAGGGCATGTGCTCCTCATGAGACACTGCAGCCGAGGTAGGAGCACATGAGTCTCAGCAATGGGCAATGGGGATCTCAGTCCTCCAAGGCCAGGAGAAGCCAAGCTTTTAGGACATTGGGTATCACACGGAGCAACGACTGTCCAGGCAGGACAGTACTGTCAAGTGCTCACCTGGGAAAAGCAGTTCTTAGTCCTGAGCCAGATGCTGAACACATCAGCAATGCCACCCATGGAAATTTTTCCCACAGATACAACTACTCAGCATGCTAAAGGAAACATGCAAGGAGAAGTACCCGAGACCAGGCAGAGCAGCTCAGCCTGGAGGCTCAGTGTGGTCACATCCCATCCCAGATCCAGCCTGCTTCACCTGCCCTTCCTGAATTCCTGATGAATATTGGAAGGGCTCCAAAGGAGCCCATAACATGTTCTCCTGCCCCTGCTCCAAAGGAGCCCAGAATTCCACTGGGATGGCAGGACAGCACCATGTGTCTGCTCACACACACACAGACACCCCAAAGTGCTCGTCACACCTGCCTCGCCGCAGTCAAGGGCCAGCTCCAGGCCCAGGGTAGACACTGTCCCAAAGTGATCTCTCCGTCCCCCTTGCCCTCAGCACTGCCCACAGAACCTTACGGCTTGGAGAGGGACACGATGGGGAGAGCTGCTCCTGCAGGCCCCTCCTGGTGCCTTGTTTTGGACATTGCCAGGTGAGGGGCTAACCTGGGGTTTGGTGTGAGCACCCACTCCCTGAGATCCCCTGCCCTGTGACAATTTCCAGCCTGTCCTGTAACTTAGATTCAGTAAGAAATTCAACAACTAAAGAAATGGCTTTGATGTCATATGAAAAAGTTCCTTCTTAGGTAAACCCCCTTGGCATAGATCTCTTTCCTGTTTTTTCTTGCTGATAGAGACCTGCCACATTGTTACCCTGCAGTACCTCTGGTGTATCTGTGAGCATGAAGAGTGAGGTTTTTCCTGTTGGATCTGGTGCATGGAGACAGATCTTATATTCCCTGCAAAGATCACAGAATGCATGCATAACTCATTTTTTAATTACTTTCGTGCTAAACCACTAATTTAGTGCAATTTCATACGGACTACATGTTGGTATTGTTAAGGTTTATGAGCCAGTGATTTACAAGGCATGGTACGTCAGAACTCAAATTGGTTGGATTGATGATTTAATTGAACACAGGGACACGAGTGTAACAGTAACTCCCCATACTGGGGTATCCTGGCAATGCCACCAGGATGAGAATGCACTGGTGAAACTGGTTACATGGAACATGCTTGTTTTAACTGGGAAGTCCGAAACCAGACTGGTGAGACTAATGTTTAGTAAATAGTGCTTCTACTTAAGTAAATAGTTGTCTCTGTAAAGGTCAGATTAATCAGAAGAAGAATTTAATATTCTGTTTCTAAAAGCTGGTCTCAATGACACAGATATTGCTGCATGGGAGGTTTTGGATGCCTTTCGAGGAAGGACTTGCATGAGGTCCAGAGCTTTTTCTCCACACCAGTTTGCAGGAGACAGTGCTGTTGGTCACATCACTGAGTTTCTAGTAACAAAAACCAGAAGCTCGTATTGGTCTGAAGTGATAAACCCCTAACAAGTGAACATCAGCCTTTCATCTTCTGCTTGCCTCAGTCTGCCCATCTAGAATGCAAATGGTTGAACTTCCCACTTAAACTGACAGTCTGTTTGTTATTACATGTTACATGTCTGATGCTGACAGTATTTGGAGAGCTGGTCTTTCTTAGGGCTCTGAGATTTCCCAGCTCAGGGTGTTTTCCCTGCCAGTGACAGGGGCAACAGTCTGCCTGACCACACAACTTCTTTCTCTCCTCCCTTCTCCATGAGTCATGGAATAAAGAAGGTGGGGCCAGAGATATGGGAGAGAAGAGGGGAACCAGAAAGGGCAGTGCTTGTTTAAGGTTCTCCTGTCTCCCTGCTCTGCCTAGAACCACTCATCCTGGCAGAAAAGCCATGTGGATATGGCACTTGGGGACACAGTGGTGGCCTTGACAGTGATGAAGGAATGGTTGAACTAGGTGATTTTAAGAGCTTTTCTAGCCTAAAGGATTCCATGATTTATCTCTCTGCATCTCTTCTACATTTATAATACAGATGGTGGCAGCCAGAAGTTCCTACAGTTCCTGTCCCCACCTTTTCACCCATTTTATATTTCTTAAACAGCTGACAGAAACAGAACTGAAACATTAGGAGACCCCCTGATGAGAACACTGCCCCTCTCGTGCCAGCCAAGACCCACCTGAGTCATGCCAGATAACTGTGTGCCATCACCCTCCTTGACACCCAGAAAAACTGGAGATCAAACTCAATGAATGACAGGAATATGAAACTCAGCCCAAATTTAATTTGGCAATTCCATAATCTCCCAGGTTGGAGCAGAAAGCAGTAATTTCCCTCCAGGAGCGCATCTCTTAAAGCAGAAATAAGGATTCAGAGCACAAGCAATGCTGCCTGCTCCAAAGCCAGCACTTTTCACGTGGCACCATCCTTGACAAATGCCCGTGACCAAAGGGAAGGAATTGCTGCTGTGCTAGAGAGCTGCTTTGAGGCAGCACACCCTGCTCCAACACCCCATGACCCTGTAAGAGTTCAGGCATTTAAAAGAGTTCCAAATGAATAAAAAAGGTTGAAGATTTTGCTGTTGGAATCGTTTCATTTCAGCTACACTGAAAGCTGTCAGGATTCACCTGGACCCCTTTATGGATATGGCATCACAAGAAACCCCTTTTCCTTCTGTGCACAGCAATTTACAGATCCTAAGTACAGAGTCTGTAGGTGCAGAGCTAGGGTTTTTGCTAATAAAATGCAGTTTCAGATCAGCAGCAGCTCTGCTAACTAACAGTCACATCTATCCATGTTACTGCGTGAGGACCTGGCTTAGGGGAGATTTGGGGGCATGCTCTTCCCTCCCCACAGTCAGATGGGTTTGGGTTTGCTCACTGCAGCTTGACAGAATTTGTGAATTATGCTTACAGAAGGCCTGGGAGTGTCAGAATGTGTCGCCCGTGTCCTCGTGCTTGCCTAGAGCCTGCATTTGTAAGGCAAATGTGGTGCCTCACTCTGGGTAATTTCCATTAATTCTTAAAAGGTTTTTCATGGGTTTGTTATTTTCCCAAACATCTGAATTTCAACAGCCTCCTTCTAGCATCCAGCAACCTCTGTCTGTGTGCTACTCCACCAGTAACAGCTTCTCTCTTCCCTCAGGGCCGCTGTATCAACTTCACCCGAGTTCCCTCTCAGTAGAGGAGAAGAAGCGGATAGCAGGAGGAGAGACAGCCACACTGCCACTGTCCTACCCAGCTGAGAGAACCGAGCCCTTCCTCACATCCCTTGGACCATCTTGCAGCCCAAGCTCCACAGGCTCCTGCATCCCTGCTCCGGGAGCCCACGTTCTAACTCTGCACTGGTGCTCTACCCGCGCCCCGGAGAGCAGCACTGCTATGTGTGCCTGGCTCTGTGCACCACCGAAGGGACAGCACAGACACCAAAGATGAGAATGCTTTTCTATTTTTCGTTATTTGCTGTTTTTTTAAGGACTACAGATTCTCAGGACGCAATGTGCTTTTAGCGGCAACACAGTGTTCCTCAGCTGCACCGGAGGCACGTGGTATTTACACAGGGACTACTCGCCACGGGCACAGGATAACAATTCCCACCAGGCTAAGCAGGCGCAGAGCCAAGTGCCTCAGAGCCATGTCAGATCCCCAACCCTTGCCAGCTCCCTCCGTCGTGCCTTACGGGAACCTTCTGACTGGAAATCTTGTCACTCTAACACTGAAAAGTGCACACACATGACAAAATGTAGACAGGATGCCTCGAGGTATCAGTAGCGAGAAAGACTTTGCCCTTTAGTTTTTGAAGACACCTTTCTTTCATTATGCACCCGGGACAGCAAGGAATTACTAGAGCGTTATTCCGTGGGAAGACAGCCTGTAAGCAGAGATCTCGAGCCGAGTTGGAGGGACTGATGCTTCAAGACCTTGACACTGTGGCTGGTGGTTTTTTCCCCTTTCCTGCATTCACAGTTCAGTAGTGCATAAAACATCATCATCTATAAACATACCTAGCAGTTGTAGGCTTGTGTATTTTTTTTTTAGATTAAAAAAAGCAGTAGCCACTACGCTGGTATCTCAGGGTTTTTTCCCCCCGCAAATCTCCAAGGGCTCTTCAGCGTCACAAGCCAGCAACCCTCTTTGCATGAGAATTTCAAAGTTTAATTAATATAATTAAAGGCAACAGCAAGCAGCAGCCTGTGAAGATTTTGCTCATCTTTTTTATGCCTTTTGACATTGAATGACCTATTACTGTATGTGCGTTCCTCAGTGGCGGAGGGGGCGCCGAACGTTGGGTACGAGTCCGAGTGGGAAAGACCTCTTTCCATCAATTCGGAAATTAAATTTATGGGAGCGCCGGCCATCACCAAACATTGACAATGTATGTATTATAATTTTTTAGAAAAACCAGTGTCGTGTCACGTCGACGATGCCAAATTATGTTAGCGTGAGCGGAAACACTGTGGGGGAGGAAGGAGGGAGCAGCTGAAGAAAAAGGCTCAAATGATCCAGTCACTTTCGATACTGTACTTCAGAGGCAGAATGGATATTCGAGTCGAAACCTGACAAAGCGCGCCCGCTTTGATGGGAACTGGTATAGACAATGACCAGTGGCTGGGTCAGTGGGATGTCTCTCTGCGAGCAGGGAGGCTTATCAAATGACACTAAAAATAAGTTCAACAACCATCACGTTGGAGGGGAAAAGGCGAACATTTCACATTTGGTGGGCATGAATGTGCACAAGATGGAAAGAGCAATGCAGAGCATCCTGGGCTAATTATCTCCTTTGTGCTCTTCATTGGAATCGCAAGGGACAGAAATAATTCTCTTGGTCCAAGTCCAAATTTGTGGCACTGCCCAAAGATGCCTTCACATTTATCCACTCGCTTACATCTTCTGCTTGAGTTTATTTATGTCACTGGTAGCCTCATCAGCAACAACCATGTCTGCACATTAGACTATAAATAAAATTATTATCTAAGTTTCAGTCATTATTTCCGTCTTCTACTCCCCCATAGGCTCCCCATCATTCCCACAGCTCAGACCTCTGTTTTCCAGTGCCATGGTGACCCATGGTACTGACTTCCAGAGGCAGCCCACTTTGCTTTGCACAACGTTGCACCCAGGGGTCCTGGCTACCCAGGGCTGGGGAGAACCCTTCCAACACCTCAAGGATGCTGCTCATGCCTTGTGGAACATCAGCCACACAACCAGAACCAAGTGCCTGCAGTGACGCCCTGTCACTGCAGCACCACAGCTTGGGTAGCACTGGCCCTGGGCTGGGGACGTCTGACCCACAGAGCCCAGCCAGCGAGCCCTTGACAGAGTTGAAGCACCTGACTAAATCTCTGTGCAGTCTCCAGCCCAACGCAGGACCAAGAGCGAGTGCTGGGCAGGTGTGCCAGGACACAGGTGAGGTCCTGCAGTGCTCCTCAAGGCACCGAGGCGGCACAGCTGGAAGCACTGAGCTCAGCAGATACTACGTTAAAACACAATCGGCTCCCTCTCACTTTTCCTTCCTTTTCCATGTACACATGACACATTCCAAGGTATCACTGGAGCGCTGGCTCGTGTTCTGAGCTGTGCTGTGTAACAGGACAACGTGCAGATGAAGACGGTTTTTCCCTCATGTTTTTCTGCTGCCTCTCAAAGAATATTTGTAACCAACGGAGACACCGAAGTAGAAATCCACTAATCACTCTTTGTCCTTTCTGCCTGTGCCCATTGAAAACCATGAAACGAGCAGTTCTTCACAGAAAGGCTGATCCCAAGCAAAACTGCATTTTGAGTCCCTACATGGATTTTCCCTTCTAACTGGCACAATAGCACAGCACCTTACACTTGGCATTTTGGTGCAGATAATACCTGAGAGTTTCCTTATTACACAGTGTGGAAATGTCCATCACAAATAATTTGGGGGGCAAGAGGCGTAGGGTGATATAAGATCCACTGATTCAGATGACACAAGTGAGACTTCCTTGGCAGGAGTGCTCAGGATGCCTCAGAGAACTCTAAAGAGCTGTGTACAAAGAGCCCAACAATGCCACCAAGCAAACCCGAAGAGCTCCTCTCACCAGTGAGGCAAGGGAAAACTCATGGGAACAAGAAGATCCCCAGTATAACAAGGCTATGTTTATTTTATACATTTTCATAACAGCAGAAATGAATTGGCTGGAGTTAATATGAACTAAACATTAATTTTGCCATGTTCCCTTTCAGTTTTTTGATTTAACAAGAACTACAGCATTCATCAGGCATGAACCTGCTGTGTGTAACCCAGGGGAGCTGGGTCAGCCTGATCCAAGGCAAAATGGAAGGGAATTCTGAGTGCTGTGATGCAGGCTCATCCCAAGCCCTAGGCACTGCAGGACAGTCCTGGCTGACTGGTACTAATTCCTGTTGGGGATTTTCCTGCAGGAAATTTCTGAGCTGCATCCCTCTTCTTCTCATCATCCCTAAGGCGACACCACAGCTCTGCATTTCCCACACTGCAGTTTGTTTGACACACTTGACTCAGCCTTATCACACTGGAATGCTCCCACACAGGGGTGCATTCCCACTCCTGGAGGTGCTGGGGTTTAGTGGCAAAGATAACTTCATCTTTGACCCCTCTCAGCAATGGCACCTCATGCAGGTCATCATGGGTTTGCATCTCTTTCCTGGGATTCTCACAAACTCCCAGGACACAGACTGCCCTGATCACTGTTGGCACCTTACCATGTCCTCATGGTTCGGATCATACTGACATACTCCAGGGAAAAAACAAAGGTCAAAGTTTGGAGTAGGGGAGGTTTTGTTTTTCCTTTCTGCTGTTTCTCCTGCACGTGCAGGAGGAACTTGGGAATTCTATATTATGTCATTTCAAACCAAACCTCCCTTTCCAGCTGTGGAAGAAGTGGCTTTTTTATTGGTCACAATTCAGACTGCAGGGAAACGTGAAAGAAACCCAGTGCTATCAATGAGGGAGAAATCCCCATTCCATTCTCTCTCATTGAGTGGTGCATCATCACTACAGGAACCCTGCTCTGCTGCAGGACAGGTGTTTTCCTTACTTCACTGGGAAACAGCAAAGGCACCAGCACCACCTGCCTTCAGAGTTCAGCTTAGGGAACCCCTCCTTGACCAGAGGAGACACTGAGGGGAAATTTGGGAGCTCAGCTCTGCAGTGCTGGGAGGCAGGACCCATCTCTAACCTCCCCTCTATGTGCTGCTGCATCCAAAACAGGCATGGCAGTGTGGCCCTGGGAGCAGGATGGGCACAGGTGACAGTTCACATGCTGCAGACACCAAGCTCAGGTGTGGTCAGAGCAATGTCCCCTTCCTGCGTGCCAAAGCGAGGGGCTTGGCTGTTGTCCTCACCCAGAGCCAGGGCTGTGGCCCAGGGAGCTGCACCAGAGCAGGACATGGGGCAAACGGCCTCACGTGGCCAAGGGGGCTGGCCCAGCACTCCCAGGAAAAGCCACAGCAGGGGCAGCGTGCTGAGCAGAAACTTCAGAGGCTGCAGTGAGCAAGTCAAGACAGTGCTTCATCTGCTAAAGAGCAGCTTCTAAGCACCTCTTGTGCCCTTACAAAACTAATGTCACAATTTCTAGGCAGGGCCTTATTAGACCTGGCATGTCCTATTTTACTTCACAAATCTGTTTTCCATTGGCTCAATTAAAATTGTTATATATTTTTGGGTCCTGTGTAGGTGCCATCTGTTTAACAGTGCAATTGGGTCCTGTGATGCACTTGTAAATTTTGTGCTGCAATATTTTTTTTTAATATAATGAGGGACTTTGGATGCAAGAAACTGCTTTTACTTGATAACTTTTTTGGGTTTTGGCAGTGAACTCACAATGGTTCTTCCTGTGCTACAAGGATGGCTCCACAGCCCATGGAAAAGCAAAATTTGATTTCCATGTTTGCATCAAAATTGTATTATTTAATTCACACGATTTTTTTTTAATTTGCTTGCTCTGCCTGATTTTGTAAATGAACCTAATTTCCCAGACGGGAATGCACAGGATTGCTCAGCTGGGGCCTGAGGCTGCTGCTGCCTTCTGGGGAGCTCTGGGATGTACCAGTAGTGCCCAGGGGCCCACTGCAACAAACCACAGCTGTCCTCACTGGTACTGGAAACAAACCACCTTCTGAGACAAACACCCCACTTGCAAAGCTGGATGTGTCTACAGCACAGCCGAGCCCAGGACAGATCTGAGAAACAGAACTCAAACATGGTTTTATACTTTGGGGGGTTTGAGTACCATTTTTAGGTCTGCTCTGATGTCACCAGCACCAAAATAACATTCCTGACTTCCAGTGAATCATAACAAAACCCCAAACCCATCCCATTGATTAGTTCTCCTTTAAAAGCACAGTCTCAAATTCTGCCAAATTCTCCAACACATTGTAGGAGAAAGCATCTGCAATGGCACCAATCCTGCAGGTTCCCAGGTCTGCTCCACAGCCAGGAGAGGGGTCCCAGGTCTCAGCATTCAGGTTCTCTAAGTGGAACTGCTTTGTTCTGGGTGGTGAATTGGGCAGTACCCAAAAGCTCCCAGCTCCCTGCAGCTCTGCTCAGCAGGACACTTAGGAAAACTTGTCCCAGACAGCACGCTGCTTCTTAAGCTGCCTTCAGGGACATGGATGTACCTGGAGCACAAGGCCTGCCCATTTCAGGATGTAACAAGACAAGACTAAGTCACTGAGAAATGCCTCCCTGACCACACCACTGGTTTTAGCATTAACTCAAGCCCCACCTTGGCCCCGAGCACCTGCCCAAGCTCCAACAACAGCCTTCACTTCCCTGGAAAATCTCCTGAGGGCACAGAGAGACCCATCTGCTCCACCTGTGGCACTGGAGCAAGGATTTCCCTGGGATTTAGCACAGCACAGAACCTGACTGCTTGATATCTGCTGCAACAGCATGGGTGGGCTGCAGCGGCCCGAGACGCCTCCCCCTCTTTCCTCAAACCTCTCCAGGCTATCCATGCACCCTGTGGCTCCTTGGGACAGCTGCCTGGGATTGCCATCCCCTGGGATAGATGGTGCCTACTGACAGAGCTGCAAGATGCTGATTAAATTATGTGCTTTGGCCAACCTGTGTGGGGAAAATTAATTTGAGCGCCAAGTGATGGGTTCAGTGCTGCCTTGTTGGAACGGGGAGGTTGGGCTCTGTGATGCTTCATCTCCTTTTATTTGATTAGGCAAATTAGGAAACAACAGTGTGAAATGCATTATTGTACTGATCTGATGTCCAAAATGTGAATCTCATTAGAGCTCTGGCCTCGACGCTTTTTTCTTGTTTCTCTGTAAGCTGAGGAAGACCAAGTAGGCCAGGAATAAATATATTTCAAATTACATTGGAATGGCAGTAATAAACATCATATTCTGTACAGGCTTCAATCCCTGGAACAGCTCCTCATAAAAAGCATCTCTCATCTTATGAAGAAATTCAGTACAACATGTGCTAGGAATGGAGGAGATGCACCAGCAAGAGGAGGTCAATGCCAGATAGGGTGATCCACTGACCCAAGTTCCCTTAGAGCATCGTGGGGTGAGACCCTGGGAGTAGGGACACTGTGCCCCTCCAAGGGGATGCTCCATCGTCCTAGAGGGGGCTCTGCAGAGCCTCTCTTCATTAGGGTGCATGCTGTGGTGGTTAGGGAGACGAGAGGAACAAAGCAGGAGGGATGGCAGGGTGCTACAAGCCCAGGGGACAGCCAGGCACCATCCTGCCACAGCATGGAGAGCTGGCCCCAGAGGGGTCTGCTCAGCCCAGCCTGTGCGGGGGCTCCCTGCAGAACCTCCTCACTACACTGGGCCCTTCTCTGCAAGGCTGAACTCAAGGTCACTCTGTAACACCAGGGGAGAATAAATGTACAGTGTAAAAGTAAAACAACACAACATTTCACTGCAAAGGGCTCTCCAAGAAAAGCCAGTGCAGGTATCATTTGGAAAAGGGTCACTTCACAATACAGCCCTTCCAAATTGCAGCTCCAACTCAGAATTAATTATCCTTTCACTGTCTTGGGTTTTCTTTTCTTCTTTGCTTCACATTAACTGCAGCTGAAATTATTTTAAAGCAATGATCTTGAACATCATGCCCTTCAGCTGGCCCTGAAAATCCATTTTCCATGGAAAGCCTCCTTTCTTCTCCAAGATTTCTGAGTGTGTACAAAGCTCATCAAGGCTCTGGTTCTCTAGGGGTGTCAGATGCTTGGATAATACCCAGGTGTCTGCCTGCTGGACGAGCTCCAAGGTACTTTATTAGCATGAAGAGGCCTATTTGGAAGCAGTTTAACTCCTTCGGCTCTCAGGGCCTAGTGTGTGTCCTGCAGCAGCAGACAGACACCAGGACATCGCCTGTGCACGGCTACAAATGCAGACTCTGAGTCACCACCACTCACTGCTACGTCTTGAAGAGGAAACATCTGAGATGTCCTGTCATCACAACTGGAAAGATCACCTGGGTGGTGATCTCCCAGCTACATGAAAGCAGAGGGGAATTGCAGGGACAACTGCAGACCACAGCTCTGCTGTACACCTAAGGCTCAGCCCTTCCCCAAACTGCTTTGAAAAATCCCAGTGGGCTCCTCTTGGGAGCTGTGCCCTCCCTCATGCCAGTGGCAGCATGACAGGACACTGTGGGGCCTGTTTTCCAGGCATGGCATGCAGCTCAGCATTCCCAGGCACGGACTGACACAGGATCCTGAGATGCCCTTGTCCCTGGCACCAAGCAGGGCCTTTGCTGTACCAGGGCGACCTGGAGGGGCAGGGGGAACTTGTCCCTGATCCATCTGAGCACACGCACACCACCGCAGCAAAGCAACAGAGCACGTGAAGGTCCTGTCAACATACACTTAAAATAAGAACTGTGAGCTGACACCCTTGGATTTCCAGGCACTGTAGGAAACTTCTGCTCCTGGCTCCAGCAACTTGCCCCAGCAGTGGCAGAATGTCTCAGCACGGTCCCACAGAAGACACCACACCCACTGGAACAATGCACCCTGCTCCAGCTTGCTGCTGAGATCACATGGTCTGCATCCCACCCTTTTACACAAGATATTTCCTTTAGTTTCCAGAGTGCAAAATTGGACTATGCAAAACAAAGACGCAAAACACACAATTCCCAGCCTTAAAAAATCAGCTCCCACTTAAAAAGCAAAACTCCTTTTAAACTGCACACTGTGTTGCCTCAAAGCTTGCAGCAAAGGGCTAAAAATCCAAGCCACCGAGATACGGTAAGATTGGAACAAATATGGTCCCAAAGGCTCTGTTTAAAATTTTAAAAGCCCAAGGTTTAAGTTATTTGTGAGCTGTTTGAGGCCTTTTCTTGGATTAAAGAGGCAAAGCCTTCCTTGAAGTTTGGGGTGTTTCCAAGCAGCAGTTGGCAGCAAGAAAAGAGTGGCACTCAGAGCCAACTGTGTTCTCCTTCCCTGTGCTGCCGACCAGGCCACAGGACAGGACACATGCGTCTCTTGGAGGTGACTCCTCCTTGAATGTCACAGCCACGTCTATGCAACCAAAGAAAACATGTAGTGTTGCCAAAGCATTACACAGCATAGGGAGGC
The DNA here is from genome assembly GCF_000277835.1 of Geospiza fortis. Lineage (NCBI taxonomy): Eukaryota > Metazoa > Chordata > Aves > Passeriformes > Thraupidae > Geospiza > Geospiza fortis. The sequence continues at coordinate 277,222 of NW_005054304.1, read as the reverse complement.
TGTGAGAGAGTGAGGTTCCTGTAGCTGGGCTTCCAAACACACTGAGGAAACATGGATTTTGGTAAGAGAAAGGAAGTTCAAGCCCTCTGTGGAATGGGGCTCCAGAGCCCACAGCAGTTGAGCAGGGAGGAGAGAAGAGAAATTGTTAGCTCTCATCCCAGCTGGAGGGAAAAGCAGTGTTGCTGGTCTGAGCCACAGAGAGCAATCAGGGGCCAAGGAAAAACCCTCTCAGTGCTGCTGCAGCATTGTACCCAACACAGTCCCTTCCAATCTCCATGTCCTCCTGCTCTCAGAGATGTCCCAGTCCTCACACAGATGTCTCTGGGGATGTCAGCTGAGCCCAGGGATGCCCCCAGCCCTTAGGGAAGGGCCATCATGCTGTCTGGTACAGCTCAAAACATCCACAGCTTCATTCCCTGCCCAGACAGGACTGCACAGAGTTCCTCGACAAGGACCTGGACATTCCTCAGGTGAATTGCCCTGATGAAGCCAATGCGAGTACACTGACACTGGGAGGTGTTTCTTATGTCGTCAGAACATCTGGACACCATGCTGGGACATCCACTGCCACTACAAGGCCAGGCCCACCAAGGTGTCCATGACCAGGGTCCTCCTCCCAGAGCTGCTAAAACCGCACTTCCCTTTTCTCTGCAGAAATGAAGCTATGCCTCTGACATATGTACCAGCTAGAGGAACTTCACCTGAAGGGAGGTGATGAGGACTATTTCAACTGTGGTACTGGTTGTATACAGGGTGGCTGGTGGCACCAGCTGCCTGCTTTTCCCTCCAACCCCTCACAGCCCCATGGGATCAGTTTAAGTGACAAAACCTTCATGGGACCAATGAGACTCCCCTGTTACTTCTATTTGTTTTCTGTTACACAGCGGCTTCTCCCAGCAGCTGAAGTTGAAACAGGACTGGCTTCAAAGGTAAACATTTCTCACAGCTTTCTCATCAACTATATTAAATACAGTCATAACCTCCCCCCCAATATTTTCTGTATTTGCTGAAGGATGACGTCCTCCTTGCCTTCAGCGTGTGCCAGATTACTCATAAACCTGGACCATATGCCACTGCAATTTACTGATGGGCCCAAGCTGTTTTGGTAGATACAAAATCCGAGGGATTAGGGAGGCTCGAGCCGTGCTGAAAACAGAGCAGCAGCAGTGGGGCAGCTGCTTGCTCTCTTTGCTCAGCCTCAATTTAGGTCAGTGGACAAGAGCTGCCCCATGCCAGGCTGGAGGGCTGGGCTGGCTGTGGGGGCACACACGGAGGGGACCCCAGCCATGGGTGTCCGCCCCTGTGGTGGGGCTCACCCTCTGTGGGGCAGGTGAGACCATACTGTTCCTGGGATCCAGAGCCTGGCTGCCACGCTCCGTGAGGGGCCCTTAGCTCAGAGCCAAAGAGGGAGTGCCTTCCCCCCATCCCACGGTGACCCCTGCCTGCCAGTGCGCCTTGGGGTGTGGCAGAGCACGGTGACAGCCCCCGGTGGCTAAAGCAGAGCTCCCTGCTGAGACCTGGCTGGTGGCCTGTCCAGAAGGTGGCCAGGTGACTGGCAAGTCACCACAGCTGTGTTTCTGTGTCCCTGGGCCAGGGAAGGATGTGCTCAGGGAGGTAAAGGACAGCTCAGCTAGAAGCATCACCTGAACCAGGGCCTTTCCTAGGTGGGGGCTATCCAGTGCAAAAGTGCTCAAAGCCAGCCTGTGGCTCCCAGGTCTGCACCTTGGCTGCTTTCTCAAGAGCCTGAACTCACACAGAACATGGAATGACATAACAGATCTGCTGACTTGAGCACTGCCCATTTAACACGCAGCAGGACACACAATGCAGCTGCAGCAAGCAGCTAATTATTCAACAGCTTCTTCACTGCTGCACTGGAACCATCCTTCCCCTCCACAGTATCTTACATGAGGACCTCCATCACCTTAAACAAAGCCGCTGCCTGTCACCAGGAAACTCCAAAGGTCTGCAGAGAGCACCAGGGAACAGGGACCAGAATGGTTGAGCACAAGCATCCCAAACTGCCCCATAGGAACAGGAAGCAATCCTGACTATGGCTGTTGTGCATGGAATATCAAACTTAAGTCATGGGAACCTGCTTTCCAGAATATTCCTCCACTGGGTATAATTTGGGATTAGAAGATGCCCGCAATCCACGTAGCCTGACTGGATTTCCAGCTGTCGGAGCTGCCCTCCAGACCACAATGTATCCCATTGCAAGGAGTTGCTCCTAGGGATTACACTGCTCGGCATGATTAAGTAGATTAGAGTGCCGATTATGACTTTTAAGGAAGAGTTCATGATTTTACCTCTCATGTCTCACCTTGACAGCTGAAATGCACCAAAAAACTGCACACTTCTATCTGCTGGTCTCCAGAGGGTCAGCAGGGCCTGACTTCCAGAGCCTGGCTCAGGCCCTTTGTCCAGGTCCCTGAGAAGGGTGGAGCCATGCTGCATCCCACTGGCTGCCAGACCTGGCCCCACGCTGGCAGGGACATCCCTTTGTGCCCACCCAGCAGAGCCCAGGGCCTGCAGGGCTCTGTGCCTGTGAGCCATGAGCACCCAGTGACAGCTGTCAAGAGACTGAGCACAAGTGTCTACTGGAAGGGTATGGCTAGGCTTTTCTGTGTATTTTACAGATTTTTCTCCTCAAGTTTGTCACTGCTGTGTCCCAGAGTGACCCCAGACCCCCCACACCTTCCTTCAGAGTCAGGGCAGGTGGGATGGAACATGCTGCTCCCTGCTCCATGTGCCCAGATGTGCCATGCAGATGGGTCTGCGGGGAGGGATGGGGTCTGGCTGCTGATCACTGTTTACAACTCTTATTAAACCCATTCTCCTTTCCTAATTATTATAATAGTTCCTGAAAACACCACCCGTGGACCTTAAATGTTTGATGTGTGCTCTAATGAAAGCTGAAGAATTATCCAATGCTCGCTGCCACATGGCCCACACAGCAATGGAGATGCTAAATAATTTTTAAAAATTTATAGTTTACAAGATGTATGTCCCATCTGTGACGATGCAGCAGCTCCCAAATGCCCTGAATTTCACCACATTGACAACACCTCTTAAAACCAACTGGCTGCGCTCCACAGGAAGGCTCAGTAACAACCCAAGGGGTGCATCACAGTGTACACAGGTTGGAGACTGACCTTGCTGGGACCGAATGCCATCCAAGCACACAAACTCCATGGCCAAACCAAGTGCTTTACACCTCCAAGTACCCACACTGCTGTTAAAAGCATTAATCTCATTATACCAGAGAGAAAGAAGCTCCTTTCAGCATCTCTGCCAAAGCTCAGCCTAATCACGGGCATGACAACAAAAACCTGGTGAGTTCAAGTGCAGGGTCCCTGGAATGATCGATCCCTGAGGTGAGATAAGGAGTCACTTTTTCCTCCTCTCCCAAGAGATGTTCTCTGTCACAAGGCAAAATCACACAAACTGTGCCCAACTTAAAAACTGAGTTTGGGATGGGAGCCAGAGCAGATGGTTAGGAAAGCTAAACACCGCTGATTTATTTCCTACCCTTTATGCAGCAATATTAGAGACAATGGCCCTGATCAGAACAAATGAGAACAAACACAGGAATGCAGACTCAATAGAGAATTAACAACCAGCACTACCAGATTCCATTATGCTGTGATTAATTCTGAATTTGTGGCAGGATTATCAGCAGCAAACCTCTAGCTTTATCTAATAGAAGCAGTGCCAAAGCATCCAGCCTTTCAGAGAGGGCTCTTCAGTCTGCAAGGGACTCCAGCAGGAAAATGGTGTGGAAGATGTCAGGCTCTATGCTGTAAATTCAGCTGAAAAATTAATTCCTGTGCCTCACATCCACCCCAAACCCCAATAAAATATCAGAAGAAGTCTCTGAGTCAGGGAGGTCTGAGGGATGTCACCTGCAAACATTAGAAACAAAGCAACAAGGCTGTCACCCTCCCTTGTCTGGTCTCTCTTATATGAGCACCGGCTTCAGCCCCCCATTTCCCACTAGGCACACTGTGAGGCTGGGGAAACATCACCAGGTACTATCCAGCCTTGCTCTTCCCTTGCCATGGCTTCCTGGGTGCTCCAAACTCTGTTGCACAACATACAAGGCTTTGGTCACATGATGCCTCAGTTTCCCCATCTCCAGCACACCACAGCCTCCCCACAAAGAGCACCCCTCCCTTGGCTGGGACAAAAAGTTCGAGACACCCATTATCGCCTTGTCACCATCAGCATTCCCATAAACAGGATATATGAATACTTCACAACTGTTCCCCACTGCACCATGTCACCCCTGGCTGGCCTGTCTGTGCAGAGGACACCTGGCCTGGGAACTGCCTCCGCAGCCACAGGAAATGGCCTTCCTGACGAGGGTGCTCATGGCCATTATTTGTGAGATGCAGCCGAGGTGGGATGCAACGAGTTCAGCCCTGCTTTGCTCCATTTCCCATAGCTAAGCACACAGGAACAGCTGAGTTTATACCCAGCGCTGCCATGCATGAATATCTCATTATAACTGCAAACACCTTTTATTTGTATCGGGCCCCGCACCAGCACTGCACTGCATTAATCACCAGAGCTGGGCTCTGGTAATGACCAGCTCTGTAAATCAAATGCAGCAGGTTTGGTTCCTTCCATCCTTGGGCCTCCATGATGGAAAGCAGGGGGTTGCTGCCAGGCTGGGATTTTGGCTGGCACATAGTGGATTATGGCTGCAGTCAGTGGCGAGGGATTCCTGCCAGTCACCAGTGGTGAGACCACAAGGTGACATCATGGCCGGAGTTGTGCTCAGCACAAAGAATCCCAGTACATTAACACAGTCTGCCTTTCAAAGAACTGGTTTCTTATGGCACTTGATCATTCTCAGGAACAGGCATGAGAGAAAAGCCAGTGTCACTGGTTTGATGGAAGCTGCTTGGGATTTTTTTAGGACCTTGCTGAAAGTTGGGATTTGTTTCCTCCCACCTCCAGGTAGGGAAGCTGCTCTTTTCCACCTCTGCGGAAAAGGGCTTCTGTGCACAGAGCTTATCTGCCTGTAACTCCTACAAGATCCCATCTCCTAACTCCTCCAAAACATTCCTAAAGCAGAGCCAAAAGAGAACAGAGCAGCTGGGAGGAGGTGGGGAACATTTAAGGGTGCTTGCAAAGGCTAGGAACTGTTCTTCCTTCAGGAAAGCTGAAGGCTCAGTAAAAAAAGGACAAGAATGAAGGCATATGGGAGAGAAATCCGAACACAAAGACAGAGCCAGGTGATGCAGTGAAATACCAGCACACGAAACACACAGATGCTTATGAGGTAACACAAACCTCCAACCCAGATGTCTTTTACGAAACCAAATCCTTAAAAACCTTCAGCGCTGTTTCTCCTTTCACGAACATTCATAATTTGGAAAACTCTGGGCTGGAAATTGCTCCAGCTGTTCATGCTCCAGGGGCTGTGGCTGCAGTGAGTCAGTGCCATATGCAGGGACCTTGTGGAAAACGCTCTGCAGAGCCCAGCAGTGGCTGCCAGCACAGCACTGAGACAACACAGCAACTCTGCTTTTTGAGGCTGCTCAGACCCCCCCCTATGGGACCCAAACACCTTTCTCCTTTGCTCCTGGGTTTTGGTTCCAGATTAAGAGGCCGTGGAGCAAGAGAAAAGCTGAAACAACTTTATTGCTCAGCCAGGCCAAGCGGGGACCTTGCCTGAAACTCCTCCAGTTTGCTGGACTTCTAGTTTGGTTCCAAGCTTGTAGTGAGCTGTAGCCACAAGCTTGGAGCCAGCTCTGAGATCACCCAGAGAGCCAGGCAGTGGCTACACTCCGTATGGGGTTACGCAGCAGTTACTACACCCAGGGTCACCTCTAACTTGCACCCAGAAACTGGCCTCCACACCTACATTCTGGAGGTTTGTAATGCCTGAATGACTTACCATGGAACATGAGCACCTGCTTTAGCAATCTGTGGGCAGATCTGGCAGTGCTTTTGGCAAGGAAGTGGTGCTTCAGAAGTTTGGGGTGACTGTTCGAAAGGAACAATTAGCACAGCTCTTCAAAGTGTACATGGAATGACAGGAAGGAATGGGATGTCTCCCTACAGCCTTTAGCAAAACCCAAATCTAACTCACGCCTATATGAAAGCTGCTGCTCTTAAACCCAGTGCTAATAAAACTGGTGGCAAGATGCTGAGAAATGGCAATGGGAAATGTGCTCTGAAGTGTTTTGAACTGGAAGTCAAGAACACCTTTAGAAAGGGAATTCCCAGCTCACAGATCTAAAAAGAGATCCCCTTTCCCAAGATGCAACAGTGGCAGCAGGACTGGAGATCTGCTCTGTGAGAAGGGACTACATGGCAGTGGTACAGCCCACACCTCAAAAGCTTCTGTCATGGGTGTGGGGGGCTCCTAGCAAGTGGTTCATGCTCTGTTGCTCCTCACTCCCATCTCCTTCTGTTCCAGGGGAAGTGGGATGGATGCGACGTGCTGGGAGAGGGGATAGTGACACGTGTCTGGCTTTGGCAGACACCCCATGTGTTTTCTGGCCCTGGTAAGACAGAAAAGCTCAGGCTCTCTCCTTTCTAAGGGGCTGTGGAAGGAGATCTCCCCTGGGAAAGCCAACAAGAAGGACATGGATTGAAGGAGAGCTCTGATTCCACAAGGAAAATCCCACCAAAACTGGAAAGAAACAGAAGTTACATTTGAGTCACCCACAGGGGAATCTCACATCTGGAAGGCTTCTGTGGGCACTCCAAGTCATCCACTGACTTTACACCAGACAGCAAACAGAAGCAGCAAAGGCAGTGCCTTTCTCTCATGGGTTACAAACTGTACTAGCTTGGGGTATTCATCAATGAGCAATAAAGCCCTGCCTCCTGCTAGTAGGTACAGAACGTGGTTCCTATCTTAAACCCAATCCCATTCACTGGGATTCCCCATGCTGGGAAGTGCTGACCAGTCACCTCTCTCTCTCCACAGGCACTGATGGCAATTTTGGCTTGTCACGCAATGACACAGGAGAGTAAAATATGGAATACCCTGGGAACTCTTTTTACAGCCAATGCAGTATCTTTCTGAGGGTGGAAAACTTGCACATCTTTTCTCCAGTTTCTCTTTTATAAATATTTAATCTTACTCATTTCCTTCCCCAGGTAAACTTGGATATCAAAATAAATGAAATAAATGCAGCTCCACTGTGGGCTTTGGTAGAATCCCCAACAACTGTGGCAAACACTTCCTCTTAAAAATCCCCTTCTTAATTCCTGCTTACATGATTAGGTCCTGAAGCACAGATATATTCAATCACCACCTTGGAGTACCTCGTAAATCTCTGCTCAGTATCAGAGCTGTAACAACATGAAGGACCTAAAGTGCTTTAGGCAGAATATTCCCATTTGCTGCGCTTTGAGCATGGAGTGTGCTGGCCCACCCCAGGGTGCAGGAACAGCCCTAAATTCCTCTCAGGAAAGCTGGGCTCTGATAAGCACCTGCCAGCTATGCTGGACAGGGCACCCAGATACCTGCACCATCCCTTTTATGGGGCTCTCACCTCTGGGCTCCTCACCCACCACAGCTCCCCCCCACTTCCCTATCTCCCCAGCTGTGCCTGAGATGCCCTAAAACTACTTTGGAAACGGAGCTGGTTAAACTGCTGCGTCTGTATGGGTGAATGGGAATCCATTTCACTTCATGTCAAATACAGCTCAAATCCCCACAGGATCAGACCAAGTTACGTGAGTAACCACTACACATGGTTATAATAAGTGCCCCTGAGAGTTTCTCCACCAGAGCGGTAAGATACAAGAACGCCAGTTTTATACCAGGGCTGCCCTTGTCTGAATCACACCTTTCTACCACTGATACTCGTATCTGATCTAGTGCAGGGCGCCCCTGCCTGCAGCAGCTCACTCAGCCAGGGACTGTGAGGCAAAGCCACCAGTGCCAGTAAGAGAAGAGTGGCTTTAAAGGAACGACAGAAGCAGAAAGCCTCCCTATGCTGACAGGGGCACAGCACATTCAGCTGCCAGCTCTGCAGGTAACCAAGGGTGAGTGGTTTGGGGGGACTGTGGGGAGGGCAGCACTGGGATGGAGGTTTGGACAGCAACTGACAGGGAAGGATGCTTGGTGGCCCACAAAGAATTGTTTGATCTGACCAAGGGCCTCTCATGAAATGGCTGGCAGGTGTTAAGTGAAGCAGAAGAAATGTGTATGAAAATACAATGCATATTGGTTTGGCTGTAAATGCCATTTGCAGTTTGGGCACAGAAAGGACCTTGCATGTTTACTTCCTGTGAAAGCAGATGTGGAGCCTTGCTTTAAGAAAACACGGAATGCCGGCCTTAAATTCTCACTCACATCCAACTTCCAAATGAGAAACAAACATTTAACATGGATAAATTAAGTCAGCACTGATTCATTAAGACCAGCAGAAACACAAGCCGTGCCACAAGCAGTTCTCAACTGAAATTTAAAACCTTCTGTAAGCAATTTGTGTGTGGCCAGCAGGCTGAGGGAGGGGTCTCCCCCACTACTTCACTTATTTCAAGACAAGTAGCAGCATCTCCTAGGGCAGCCATGCCTGACCGTGGCTGTTTCGAGATGCCTTTACTCTTGTGCCTTGGCCCAGAATCTGTGTGTGCTTCCCAAGAGGAGCATGCCCGTGCTGATCTGGCCATGGAATCAAGGGCACCAGCAGGCTCCAGTGACAGGCACGGTGGCCACGGTGCACTACTCTGGCTCCCTACCTACGACAGCCGAGCTCCCCTGGGCTGTGCCCATCACCCCTGCCCGCCCTCCCCATGGTCCAGTCACCTCCGAGGTGTGAGAAGCAGCAGCCAGAGCCATGCAGAAAATCAGAGGTTCTCGAGGGGCACTTCACACCCCTCTGAGTGCAAACGCTGCCACTCCAGGCGCAGGAGGCACACGCCGTGACACCTCCCTGACGCAGGCTCCCATGGCTTCGGAGAGCCCAGCCAGCCTGGTCCCCTCCCACAGCCTGCAAACCTGACAACCCTGCAGCGGCTGTGACCTTGCTGCTGTCCTCTGGCTGCAGCCCCCTCGGGAGGAGGCACGCAGAGCAGGGATACCAGCCAGGACTGGGCTGCGAGACACGGAGTTGGACACGCTCAGGGAGCAGGCGCTGTGCATGCATGGCTGGTGACCTGTGGGACTCAGGCTGGCAGCTCCTCCAGGGCCCAGCACTTGGCAGGCTCTGCTCCCAGCCCCTTCTGTGCAGCCACAGGCAGGTGCCAAAATGCTGCCCAGCCTGCATGCGCTTCAGAAGGTGAGGGGAAGGTGGAACTGGGCTGCACCAGAGCCTGTGGGCTACCAGGACTGACTCCCAACACCTCCATCTGCTGTCTCCTCACCCCATGGAAGGAACTCGCTTATCAGTAGCATCAAGTTCATAACCTCTTTCCTACCATTTCACACTGTTTGTTTTTTTTTTCTAACAGAAGGTGATAGTGAAGAACCAGAAAGGTTTCAGTAGCCTCCTGACCATGAGGCCAAGACAAAAGGCAAGAAGGCACCCTAGCCAGAACTGCACACTCTAATAAGCCAGGGAACTGCCATTGGACACAGAGAGACTGGGGTAAAACATGGCAAACGCCTGAAATCAAGGCACAAAAATGGCAAATCCTGAATATGGAGCAAAGAATTAGTATATGCTAAACTAAATAAATGCAGCAAGACACAGACAAGGCAGAGGGTTGGGACACACAGAGAAAGTTTCCAAATGGGATTTACTTAAACGTCCCAGCTACCTCGATTCACCAGCATAAGTATCTCCTCTGTGCCCCAAAGCACAGCCAGTTGTATTCTGTACCCTATACTGTCGTTTGCTTTTAGTTGTATTTTTCCTAGGCTTTGGCATCACAGTTACTGCTCCATTTGACAGCCTTGCCCAACAACAGCCTGGACAAGAATGTGGTAATTGTGCAGTGTGTGCAGGTGTTTAAAAATACAAAATAAAACTCAAACAATGGTTCGCTGCTGAACCAGCTCTGCATCCAGCAGCCTTTCTCCCAGCCAGCACAAACCCACTTTGACATGAGGGCAATGCTCAGCTAGGCACACTCCATCCACCCAAGTACCAGCAGACAATGCTGTTCTCTGGAGCGAACTGGAAGGCCCTTACAGACCCATCTCCTCACCAAGGGAGTGCCATGGGAGCACTTGGGGGGAATGTGGCATACCTGGCACCTGCTGCCAGTTTAAGCAACATTCTTCATGACAAAGAACAGTTGCCATAGCAAACATCCATCGCCCAAGCTCCATTCACCTCCCCGCATACCGGGCCAGGGCTGCTGGCACGGGGAAATGAGCCGGGCTCCCTAAAACAAGGTAGCTGGCTCAGGGAGGGTTATTGCCAATGTTATTGCCATCCACATATAAATATGTACATGGACCATCATTTTCTTGTAACAAATGGTGAAAGCCACTGCGGTGACAGTGAGGCAGCGCGGGAGCAAGGTGACTTTATCACCTACCCATGACTATGTTTCCCAAGCAGCCTCCTCACCAATCCGGAGCCCTCCATGATCATTAGTTCCTGCACATGGCAGCAATGAAATTGTCCCTTAAAGTAAATCATTCACGGATTTTTATAATCCGAAATAAAATTTTCTAATATTTTTTTCCTAAGTTTTCCAGGTTTAAGGTTTTAATCTTTTATTATTTATTGTGCAGCAGTTGTGAAGGGCATGATGAGCAGCCCAGCGTAAATAGTCATCGGTGGAGGGTCGGTGCCTGACAATGCTGCATTGAATAAATTAATTTCTTTTCTTTTTCTTATTACTCCACATTCTCTCCGAGGGGGTTTGAATACAGCCAGAAAAATGAAAGAGTAAAACAAAACAAACTAAATCTGCACTTTGGCTTCTGGGTGTTTTCCTGCCTGGTGGCTGAGGCTGCTGATAAATATTCCCTGGAAATGGTACTGAAGGAGGAAATGGCATATAGATATATTTTCCTTTCTTCCTTCACACTCAGAGCATCAAATTCAAAAGACGACAATTTTCTGCTGCTTGAAATGCAGAGTGTTCCTCTATTTCTGCACTCTCCAGGATTTATCGCTCTTTTAAACTACAGGAAACACAATTTAACCTTTGCTACCTTTACTTCTGGTCATTTCCTTTGGCCCACCAGAGCCTGAATTAATGCTAATCACAGCAAAACACTGGACATTCTCCTAACTGTAGGCTTAAAAAATAATCCTCTTTCCACAGAAACAGACATAAAATATCTCATTAGACCAATAGCACTACCAGGCATATTCCAGCCTAGAGGATAAAAAAAATTATGTTACGTATAATTTCTTTCTACCTAAATTCTCTGACTCCTGGAACTCTGAGGTAGAACATCCCGGTGTGCCTGCAGGACCCACTTCTCTGTGGCACAATAATGGTGTTAATAGAGGGCTCTCCAAACTGCACACTACAGGTGACACAATAATGCCGTGTCTTGTTGGCACTCTGAGGCTGCCACTTGTTTTCTCTCGGAAACAACTTCCCCTTTAATTTCCCTCTGCATTCAAACCATACAATAACACCAGGAACCATTTCCCTGTACAAGAATCCTACAGTATTTCAATTAAAATCTCTCATCTTTAGGCCATTTTTTTCCTGGACACCCCTCCAGTTCCACTCACAGCCGAGGCGCAAAACCCAATTAGTTATTAATTGAGGCACGTTAAAATTCATTAACTCTGCTTGTGAAGCTGAAGCTATAATTAACTGTCTGCCCAGGCTTTTGTTCTTTCATCTCCAGGTAGAAGGTCCCACAGTTAATAGGATAAGGCAGCATCCCACCTCCTCTCTGTGGCAGACAGCCCAGCTCTGGTGCAGTGGGAACGTCCCACTCTAATGCCATCCTTGCAGCTGCTGCCTATCCTGTGCCTCAGGTCAACCAGGGCACATTTGGAAAGAATGGGAGCATTAAAAACCTTGTGGAAATATTTTGCAAAAGGCTGTTTCCCACAAGCTCACCATCCTGCTGA
>NW_005054304.1:231912-265209 GCF_000277835.1 Geospiza fortis | reverse complement strand
CCGCGCCCCCAGCAGCCGTGCAGGCTGCTGCACCTCCACTGGCTTGTGAGGAACATGGCCAAATCTAACAAAAACCAGCCAAATCTAACCATCTAGCTCTTCCCAACTGGAGCTGCTTTGGGGGTTATTTCACAGACAGATCAGTGGAAGCAACTTCCCGCTTCTGGTATAAACCGTCCTTGGCAGAATGGGAATAATTTGCACTTATCCTGGAACGTGGTGGATTCTGTGCCTGAAAGCACCATCAGTAAAGTAAATAGGAGGAAATGGTGTAAACCAGGAAAGAGGAAAGAGGGATGTCTTGTCCTGAATGTTTTTCCACCCCATGAAGGCAAGGCCATCAGGGGCCATGGCAGGTCAGAACAGAGGTGACGGAGCCAGGACTGTTTCCACTTCTTTTGCCCCACACACACATTCCCTGTTCCTGCAATGTGCCAGCCTACACATTGGAGCTGGCACCAAGGAAGCTGGTTGGTGCCAGGAAACAAGTCTGGTGCAGATTATTTCCCAGCTGGAGCAGCAAGGGAGCCACAGAGACTCTGGGAGTTGCAATATGGTTGCTCACCCCACTCTCACTGCCCCATGAGTGCACTGGTACAGCCCCTCAACCAGCATCCACACAGCCTCTCTCCTCAGGCTCCAGCCAAGCTCTGAGGGCAGTATGAGGATCTGGAAAAACTGCATGAGTTCCAGGTGCCAACTGGGAGACATTTGGGGAAGAAGCCTCTTCTGTTCCCACAGCCAGAGGCAGCAGTAGCAAAGGAAAATGAAACCGGAGATGAGAGCACAGACAAAACAGTCCAATTTCTGCAAATTCTGCACTACAATTTGTCAGACAATTCCACCTCACAGAGCACACAGAGTGTCTATCCCCAGAGATAGCCTTCAAAGGGGTTCCCTGCATCCAAACCCTGATGGCCCAGCAGTCTCAGAGCTCTGTTCAGACCCACTCAATCTGTCCATCTGGCAGAGCCCCTGGGGGTTCCCGACTCATCCTGCCAAGTGACTCGCAGCAGCACCAATCAATTCATGTCCCTGTGTGAGAACTCAGGGAAGCAAACGTGGCCTCTGTGAAAGCCAGGAAAAAAATGGCAGTGACCTCACCCAATTTCTCACATGGCTCCAAATCCACCACACCCATCCCATCCTCATAAGCTGTACAAGGAGCTCTAACGCCAGTATTGACGATGCTGTCAAGCCTTCACAAAAGGTGCCTGACAGCCCCGTGTAAGGCAGAGATATGGGGAGCTCAGGCCATCAATAGCTGCGGAAGTCTCACACAGAAACCTCTATTAGTGCAAGCACAGACTGGCAACAGCTTCTTCCTCCCTTTCCCTAATCTTTGAGGATAAATGCCCACAAGAGTCAACCACCTTACACTCTGCTACAAACACACTTATTTTCACAAGAGAAATCAAAACCATTAAAGGCCTGTTGCTGTCCAGGAGCACCTGGGGCTGGGACCTTGCCACTCTCCCTTGAGCAGCAGCTGAACAGGACATAGAGGGTGGTGACAATCCACCTGCACGTCCACCTTTCAGGCTGGGAATGCTGCTGTGCAGTCTCACCTGCTATCACTGGGCCTCCTTGTCTGGGTCTGGGAGCTATCAGGCCCCCATCCAGCAGCCTGGCTCTGCCCAAAATCCAAGTGGCTTCAATACTTCCTCAAAATATTAATGGCCATATTTTAAAACCAACATTTGTTTTGCCAGGAGCGATGAATAATGTGAACAGCACCTACTTCAAATCATGACTATTTTACTTAGATCAGAGGCAGAGAGCCACCCTCTGATCCCATGCCAAAACTGAAGGAAAATAAATGCCTTTGGAGCTCATGAGAGGGAACAGGTACAAAGGCACAGGGAATGAATGGCTGTGTTTATCAACAAAACACAGAGTCAACACAGCCCCGGGTCCCCAAACTGCAGCAGCCAAAGAGCCCTGTATCTCCTGTGCCCTCTGAGTCTGTGCCTCCAAAGCTTGGAATGCCTGTTTCTAGGAGAAACAACTTTCCTGGTTTGCGTCTTTCCAAAAGCAGTGACCCAAACCCTCTATCATCAGTAACAATAATTAAAAGGTGCCATAAGAGGGAGTCTATGGTTGGTTGCCACTACAAGGAACAGTCTCATTAGTTTAGTACAGATTTTTAACTTCTTTGTCAGGACATGGCTTTGTGAGGACATGGCTGTTGAAGGCCATTGAGGACTCACGGCATACTCTATGCTTCAGGCTCCCTCAGGACTGTCAGGAAGAAGGGAGGCAAAGAAGAGCTGGTGGCTGCTGTGTAGTTTTGCCCATGCAACCAGAGAAGCTATCAGTCTGTCAGTGCTTCAGACAAGAAAAAATGTCCTTTCTCTGACCTTTCTCACCAACATACACTCAGTACAGCTTTTCTTAGCTGGACACAGCAAAGACTCAACAGCCCTAAGCTAACTGATAACTCAGATGGGCACTGGGGAGAAGTTCCTGTGTCAGACAGCATCCACAAAGCAGAACTAACCAGTAATCACAGACCCAGCAGACAGGGAAGTACCCAGCAGCCTCTCCAATGGAGCAAAGACAGGGAGATAGGAACACAGCTCTAACAGCCAGCTTGGGAATGCTCTGAGAGCCAATTCCTAACATCACACACAATTGGGAAGACAGATTTGTAATTTAAGTCTACTGTAAAGTAAACAGAAAAGCCCTGTCATTAATCACAGCTTTATACATGTTATGCAACTATTGTATCTGCCTGATTTCCCTGACTGCCCTTTCCTGGCAGCCCTAGAGCTCCCAAGGACGTCTCTGCAGAGGGGCACACAGAGTCAGGAGGAAAAAGCCCTTGGGAAGCACCATGGGAAGGAAACTTCCCAGAAGATGGGGCTGCGGGCTTCCCACCCTCCTCACAAGGACCATCAGCTGAGACGAACAACCACTTAATGTTTCCCAGCTATAGAACAGTCAGAGCATGCGGCGGGGGCTTAGAATGACAAGCAAGGCCAAGGCCTACAAACACAAGATGTGGGCTGCCATGTAGAGGCTCTCTGGCCCACCTCCAACCTCCCGAAAAAAGCAGCTTTAGGAATCAACATAATAGTATTTTTGCCTCAGAAAAATACTTGCATCCAAGCACACTTTTATATCATGTTGTTCTTACTTATCATAACATTTCTGGGATGCTTTGAGGTGTGTACCCCAAAGAAGGCAGCTGTGCTTTTTATTTCACATCTAGGAATTGTCTCTGCTCTCCTTTACCAGCAGCAGCTTTGTGCTGTGTTAGATTTTCTCCTAATTGCAGTCAGAAGAACAGGTTCGGGTCTCTGAACAGAAAACATCCAGAGTGAGGTAGCAGGGTTAAATCCACTCTGCACAGCAAAAGCAAATTACTCTAGGCTGATAAAGTGTGACCCTTTAGTTGCCAGGAATCCACTAAAGCCTGTAGAGATTTATTCCTGCACTGCATTTCAAGAGCACAGCCAGCCTGGGTCCCCCCAGCCCAACCTCACGGCACACGGGTCCAGATTAGGTTTCTCAGCTAAATAAGGGGCTTTCTACTTACTGCTAACATTGTATGTGCAAATAACAGTAAAGAATCTTTAATTAAGGCAACCTCTGGTGCACGGATTCCTATGTCACCAAAGTAAGACCTGGAGGGCCACCAGTCTTGTGAACAAGTGCAGATCCCCAATGTTTAAAAAGCCAAGCAACAGAGGAAAGAGTCACGTGTTCTACATTACTGCCTGCGATATTCTTTTTCAGCTTTTTATTGTACAGTTCTTCACATACCCAAAGATTTTGCTCACTTTCAGAATTGCCCCAGCCACAATCTAACCACACCTCCTGTGCCCACGCTTGCCACCAGGCACAGCACCAGGCACCCACAGGCTGTGCTGGGATGAGCCAAGGCAGAGCTCAGGGGTAGCAGCCCCTCCTTGCCCACCTGACCCAGCAGATACATGGAGCCTGACATTGCCAGGAGATCTGGCAGCGACCAGCGCTGCCAATTGGACACCTGTAGTTCCAGGACCAGGGAAAAAAATTAATGTTTTACGACTAGGATCTAAAGCAAATTTTATTGGGAGCTTTTATGTTGGTAGCTTTGAGTAGTTTTTATAGAGAAGAGTTCTGAAAACTGCCATAAAATTTTGCCTTGGGGGTTATGATTACATTTGTATCGCTCCCAAACTTAGATAAATAAAGACGACAGTTTTTACTGTAGAAGCTTAAAAGGTTAGAGTAGTATTTGGTCTGTGATGAACCTTTTATAGAGATGATGTTGTAAGAATTTATTCTTAAATATCAATAAAAAAATACAACTTAACACTTCTTGATAAAGCTATGGTGATTAGAAGAGCTGTCAAAGAGGTGGCAGCACTGCTGGTGGCTTCCTTCCTGCTCAAATCATGCTTTAGTACATTTTTGGTTGCTGGAAACTATTAACTAATTTGCATTCTGTCAGAGGAAAAGTGTACTTTCTAAGGACAATGCTTTGTGGTGTCCCAGTATTTGAGATCAGATTCACCTCACAGCTGACTTTGGGGTTAAGTTGATACACCCTCCCTTTAGGAGGGACCTTGTTCAGTTCTGTCTCTTTACACTCTTTGCAAAAGGCAAATGAGACACGACCCCTGATTTAGAAAGCCCAGCAGGTGCCACAGTCCTGTCCTGAGCTCAGCACATTCAGCTCCCAACAGCCTGTGCTCAGGCTGTGCCCCTGCCCCACACGGGGATACCTCCAGCCTTACCTGCACAATTCCCCTGTGTGATTCAGCACCTCACTAACAGCAGCAGGGCTTTTCCTAAGAGGCATTTACCAAGGTCTCCTCTCCCAGACACCACACCCACACAGACTGTTAGGAGGACTGTCACAAGCCTACAGGGTGTGGGGTCCAAACCCCTCATGTCACAAAGAAGTCCCAGTTCCAGGAACACTGTGCACTGGTTGAAAAAGGCACTGCAGCTGCTTTCAGGGGAGTGAGGCACACACAGCATTAACACGCTGATTTTCAAACACGCAATAGCTTGTGTTAAAGTGAACACTTGAACAGTGGAAACAAGGATCGTTGAACTTGCTCTCCCCTCCATCAAGCATAGCCATAATTGGGATTTCAACATTCAACAAAAAGTAGTGATAATCTTATTTGTTTCAGACAGGATGACTAATTAATGAGGAGAACTCCCTCAAAGCCTTCAGCAGAGCAGCTCTTGGCTGAGCGCAGCATGGGCACAGGCACCTCCCCACCCAGCCTGGCACCCCCCAACGTGCTCCACAAGGCAGATTAAACCCTGCTCAAAGCCTCTATCAAATCAGGTGGTTTTGAACACACATCTGAATGAAATCTTTGCCCACAAATATGTTAACTGAAACAAACTGGACACCATCAGTGAGAAATCACACACATTGCGACAAGTGCTCACAGTGAACCTGTGCTCTGCAGAACTGGCAATAGACACAAAGTAAAATGGAAATCACAGCATCCAAAAGGAGACAACAAAGGCACACGTGCAGAAAAAAAAGCTGCTTTACTTCTTTTTAAACCCCCTCCCTCCTACCTTAATTTCTTCAGTCCAACACTGCTCAAACAGGATCGCTGTTCTGCGCCAGCCATCGGAGGAAAGGTGGATGTCCCTGAATGCACTTGGATTCACAGTGTTTGCATGTGTTTTTGTGCTTCACTCAGTGTGTGTTTGTGTGCTTCAGGGGTAATCTGTCTTTCAATGTCTTTAGTATGTAAATAAGACTGAACATCTCCTACCTTAGCCTTCACCTCCTGCTGTGTCTCATGGTTGTCACCTGGCAGGTCCACTGTGGCTGTGTCGGGTCACCAGAGACCCAGAGGAGACAGCTGGGCCACAAGGCACTGCAATGCCAGCAAAAGAATGGTGCAGAGTTAGCCAAGTCACAGGAAAATACTCAAACATTTCACGAGGAAAAATCTTTCATTCAACAGGTGCCTGAGCCCCAAAGACACAAGCTAAACATGTGCTGAAGCACCTTGGTCAAACAATCAAGATTCCCCAATTCCCTTGTATCCACAGAGGACAAGCACCCTGGAAATGCACAGCCCCCTGCAAAGCCAGTCACTTCCCAGCAACTAGAGGCTGACCAGCCCCACACAGAGTGAAGAGCGAAAACCAAATGTTTGCACCTCAAAGCTCAGGAACTAATGAAAAATGTTTGCACCCATTATTTCCTGGGGACTTAAAGATACATGTTTTTATTACGAATCCCACATGTCTTCAGTGTTTCTGAGGGAAGTGAAGAAGTTTAAGGCATGAAGTGATTTGTTTGTTATGAATTACCTCTTTAGGTCTCGTGTTGCTACAGCTATTAATACTTAATTGTGTCCATGTAGGGCTTAAAAATGCCATTGACAATGACACAGAGTTTCATCTCAAGCCAAAATATAGGAAACCCAGTAATTTAAGGGAGGTCTTGGTGCTGCTTTAAAGCAGAGCTGGCTGGTAGGACTAGAGCCTGTCCCCAGCTGAGGACTGCTCACTTCTGCAGGCTGTATGGTTGCTCAAAGTGCTGCCGGGCCCTTGACACCCTCCCCCAGACTCCCATCTTCCTGCAGGCTGATCATCAGCTATTCCAGTAACTCCTGCAGGCACTCCAGGAGCACATTTCACATCCCCTGCCTGGCTTCCAGGATGGCAGCAGGTGGATATTGCCCACGGGTGAACAGGGTTTCAGAGGCAGCGGAACGTCGCCAGCAGCTGGAGGCTGAAGGCAACAAGCCCGATCAAAGGAGCTGCTGTTACCTGAGGCCATCCCAGAGCTGCGCCTCCGGAGAGACGCTGTGTGTTTGCTGTGCTCACAGTGCTCCTCAGGATGCTGGGGACTGTCTGTGTGTGGGGCTTGGGGGGCTGCCCCAGAACCTGGGCCCCTGGCTCTCGGGGGTGGAAACTGGGAGCCAAGGCAGCGCAGGAGGGAGGGACACAGTCCTCACCACCCCAGTGTGCAGGGGAAGGCGAGGCACTACCATCATCCTGCTGGGGACATGCCCAGAAAAAGAGATTTGAGAAATGCCAAACAGAATGAGCCAGCTGAACAGGAAGCCTCCAGAACACCTTCACCCAGTTTTCTGTTCTTTTTCTTAAATAAAAATGTTCTGCTTGCCCAAGGCTCTACAGTATATGTTTTGCACTGGTGGGCAGCACCCTAATCTCAGCCCTCAGATGGGATGAGCAGACACTCTACATGAGACAAGGCTACAGTCCCAGCATCAGTCATATGCAACCCCGTTCCAGAGCCTCAGTTCAGGGATGTGCAGGCTCAGGACACCAACAGAGGAATTTGGACACCACATGCCTTGTTTATCACAATTCTGGCAGAAGTGCTCATGCTCCATGTGGGCAGGAGACTGAGGAATGTCTTGGAGGAGGTGGGGGGGTTCAGGGAGTCCCCAAGCCCCTTTGCTCCTTACCACTATCCCTGTCTCATTGCAGTTATTTTCCTGCTCATGGTCACACACACAAAGCATAAGCAGGGGTTACCAGAGGGCCTCCTTGCCCCACAGGCCATGCGCATAGGATGAGGATAGCTTCAGGGAGGAATTTTTGCCAGCATCTATCTTTTTGCTGCTGTTAGAGGTTGGCATCTCCACAGAGCAGTGAGAGGGAGCCAAGTTTATTACTAACCAAGTTTATAATTTACAACCTGCGCGACTGAAGGCTGAAAACACAGCAATTTTGCAGGGTAATTCTGGGAAGTAACCATCCTGCAGCACCAATTATTAAAACCACTTGCACACAATAAAGCTATAAAGATTAAAAATATAGCACACTTGTCATTAACTATGGATGAAGTAATGTAATATGTATTATAGAGCAGCGCAGGGCCAGACGCGCACTACGGCACAGCCCTGCCGAGGAGCCCAAACCCCAGTCCCAGACCAGCACGCATTTTGTCAGAGTCCAGGAACAAGTTTGTCATGCAAAATAAACACAGATGTTCCAGCAGTGACTGCAGCTCCCAGGCAGGGCCAGGCAAAGCAAGGGCTTTGGGAAGCAGGGCTCTGGGTGCTCTGCTGCTGCTCCGCACACACCACAGCATCCACTGCTCTGTGCGTCACGCAGAGGGTGCATCCCACTCTGGGGCCTCATCTGCTCTGCTCTTCACTCTATTTGTCCCTGGATATTCTGTCCTGAAACACACTCACATTGGCTCAGCATACTCTTGGGCCTGGCACGCCTTGGTGACACAGGCGCTCCATGTGTGCCTCAATGTTTCCAAAAGGCCCCGATTTATCAGCATCTCAGGCACCACTCTGCCGTGTCACTGCAATTGTTTCCTTAATCCCCTCACTCTGTTCCCCACAGAAACAAATAATTTTCTCTCCTTTCACACACAGGAATATGCCTCAGTTCTTCTAAGTACAGCATGCAGGTTGCTGGAACGTGCATACAGTGTACACACACACACACACACACACCCCTGCACAAGCACATGCACACACACACTATGGCACCTCTCAACTTTACACCTTGCTTTACTATTTTCCTAGAGAAAAATATAGTTAGTATTTCCTGGTAGAGAAAATATTTATGTTGGCTAGATCGACGATCAGCTGAAGCCATAGGGGGAAAAAAGAAAAAAGGGTTGATTTCTGCTAGAGGACGAACAAGGTGATTCCCCTACATAGACCCACATGTGGGAAATAAAACACCAACCGCAGAGGTGACTACCCTAAACCAAGCAACAGCTGGAATTTCCAGCATATTCAGTTGTGAACTTGACTGTAAATTTGCATGAAATCAGCCACAGATGAGGCAAGGAGAAACATAGAAAAGGTCACTGAGTAACTTCAAAATCATAACAGGGTGTGTGACGTGCAGGTCACTTGTGAAGATTTATTCTAAATGCACTGGAAGGTTAAATATATGAAGTAAATTATTGACAGTGCATTCTTCTCCCAGCCCCACTCCAAGCCATGAGCCTGAGACACTGGATAATGCATTTCCAGTACCTCTGACCTGGGCACTGATATTCCCAGAATCCCAGTTCATTTGGCACTGCAGACCTCGCTAGGTGTCATTAAGTGCCATGCTTGTCCCTAGGCACAGCAGGAGAGGACATTTGTTGGTGTGAGGCAGAGGCAGGGCACAGTTCAAATCTGCCCCAGCTTCACACAACCTGTGTGCACCTGGCACTGCAGCCCACGAGGGGTGGGAGGAAGGGTGCACAGCAGGGGAAAACACTCATGGCAAGTGTGAAAGCAGCACCAATGCAGGAAGGAGGCATCAGCATGGCTGGGGCTTTTGTCACACTGATCTAAGATGGTCTTTGTGATGTTCTGGCCTTTGTGGCCAGGAGAATTCCACATGGGACTGGGCTTGGCGGAGCTGTGACACACAGGTGCCTGAGTTAAGTACAGACTCGGGGCTGCCTGTGGCCTCTCCTCTCACTTCACTAAGGCCCTGTCATCCAATCCCTACCATTCCCAAATAGCTGTAACTTCCAACCAAAACAATGTGCTAGCTATGCTCTGCATGTGCCAGCACAGGTACTACGCTCCACCAGGCTGGATTCTCAGCTGAGAATTCTCAGTTAATAAACTCAACTCTGTTAAGCAGTTTTACAGCAGCTGCCAATGCAGTTTACTGGTTTTGTTATAATCCTACAGATGTGTGCCCTGGCCTGGCTCCTGCTGGTCCCTGTAGCTCTGCAGTAGCCCCTGAAAGGGGAAAAGGCCAGAGCCAGGTCCCTGGGCACGTCTGTGGCGAGCACCTGTCTGACCCATGTGAGGCCACATGGGAGGATGTCACCTTGCCTGCTCCTGGGGAAAGCCAGCCAGAGTCCAAACAATTGATCCTGATTCCAGGAGGCACAAGATTGCTTCAATTTTCTCCTCTCAGAGAAATCTGCAACCAGCAGCTTGATTTTGAGCCAGAGCCATACATATGGATGAAATGGGGTCACCTCTCATTCCCAGGAATTCAACAGTCATGCCCAGATGTTTCAGCTGGACTGATCCCAGCGTGTGCTGTTCCTGGTGAGGGTGGAACTAGATCTCTTAAACCATGGAAGAAACAGAAAGGGTAAAGGAAAAAAAATCCCAACCAGAAATAAAAAAAACAAACCAAAATGGGGCTAGGACAGTATTTCTGGTCTTTTCTGGCACCGTCAAGCAGAGAAATCTGGAACCCACAGTGTTAACAAGTGTAAGCTGCTTCGACAAGGGAATATATACTGTTAAATCTTGGGAGTTATTTAAAATGCCAGTGAGTATAATAGCAGTGCTCTGAAATAACCATTTCATCTGCCTACATTACTCTAAAATTAATGAATAATGAAGCGATGCCCTTCACATTCTCTTCCCTTTCCATTCCAAGATATATTGATCAGATGACATTTATTTAAGTTTGGGATAATGTATTAATTTCAAGATAATTATTCAATATACTTTTGTCACTGTTGATATGCTTCAATGTCATACAGGGGCCAGGGGATGAATAAACTGTTATCTGACATTGCTGGACAGGGTGCTAGGAATAAATGCAATCTTTCTCCTTGAGAATCACTGCCTTAGTTTTCCCTTTTCTTTCCCCCCACCTTGGTGGGGAGGAAAGGCGTTCTGATGGAGCACAGCCAGGCAAGATGGATACGGGGGGGGGTGGAGGGAGAGGGAGCACTGTGGGCTGAACTGCTCTTTCCTTGTCACCAGGGTCAGCCTGACGCTCAGCAGAGCTGACAGAGCCCATCCTTAGTGGATGCCACTGCAATATTAACACTCATTTGGAACAGATGTGGCTAAAAGCATGAAACATTGAACAAACAGCTGCCACGGATCCAGTGCCATTGCAGGAGCACTTATGGTCCATTGATGCTGTGTTCCCAGGCCAGGAGGGCAGCCCTGCTCCCCTCAGCGCTGTAGCTCCTGTGGCCCACCTGGCCGTGCCCTTCTCCCACACACCAGGAGCACTTGCCTCTGGATTTATTCCTACACAGAAATGGTAACTTTTTTCCTTTTTTTAATCTCCAGTCTTTATATGCCCCTCCACATAGCACGAGACAAGCAGCCAAAGGGGACAGTAAAACCTCAAACACCCCAGCTCAGCTTGGGAGAGCTCCCCTGTAAATCTGCTATCTGCACGGGCTGATTTCAGGGGGGATGGAGAGCCCAGGTCTCAGCCCAGAGGCACAGAGCACACAAATGTGAAACCTGCCCACACAGATCTCTGCAGAGAAAAGGAAACACAGCAAGCAAGGCATGAGCCAGGCTGTTCCCTTGGATTTCAGCTGAATGCTAACATTTGACCCAGCCAGACCATCAGCACATTTCTAGAGCCCAAAGCTGAGCCCAGCAGTGATGGAGCTCTCAGGCAATACCCAACAGCAAGTCATGACACCAGCCCTGGGACAGAGTTAGGCACACAGCTGGAGCTCACCAGCCACGAGAGGGACAGGAGACAACACAGAACTAGAGCCCATCAGCCAGGGATCCGCCAGGCTGCTCTTGGGCAGCTTCTTACACAGCCACCATTTTGGCATCTGAGGGGTTTCTAAACCATTCCCTTTAAGGCAGCCACTCTTTGCCTTTTACCGGCCTAAGCTCTCCTACCAAAATAATGTCAGGTAGTAAAAGGAAGTTGAACCTGCTGAGGTAAACACTGTTGATTCACTATTAATAACCATAAAGCACCATTAACTCCAAGTCCTCTTTGAATAGGAAAAGGAGTATATGGGTCCGCTCTGTTTAAAAACTAACTCCTGAATAGGGTCAACAACAAGGGGCACAGAAAGAGCAAGAGATGCGGGCATATCTGTACCTTTAGTAGAATTGCAGATAGAATGTCTCACCAAGAGGGCAGATAACACAAGGACATGGAGAGACAGGACCCCAATCACTGTCACCTGTTCATTCCATACCCTCCACCTTGGATGTGAGTCACCAGCACACCAACTGTGCCCTTACTGAATGGCATATGGTACCCCAAGCCATGCACAAAGGACACTTCCAGTACCTGCAGATCTCCAACAGCTCACCTGAGATATATTTGCATTGTAACTATTTTACAGCTAAGCCAGCTGCCCTATTTCACCCCAGCACCAGGATCTTCTACCCAGGTTTTCCAAAAGCACAGCAGCCCCTGGGACTTGTAAGCCTACAGTCACAGGACTCAGGTTCCTGATGCCATGCAACCTCTTCCACCAGTGGAGAAACTCACCCCTGGCTCTGCAGTCTGTGCTGCTGCCAGCTGACAGGGACTCCCAGCTTCCTCTTGCTTGTCCCAGTTTTCCAAAGGCCCCTCCAGCTAGCTGAACCTCATTTAATTTGAACGGCCCTTCAATACCTGCAGTTGTCTAAGCCACAAGGGTAACCCAAATCAGTGAAAGGAGGACCAATACTCAGGGGAAAATCGTGTTCTCAGCTAAGTGAGGCATCCTGAGAGCACTGTGGCACAGAGGTTACACTGACACATCAAAGAACATCTCCTCCCTCAGCACCAGCTACAGGTACTACAGCAGCATAATGAAGTGCCACTGCCATCATTAGTGACATGACAGACTGCCCTCCATTAATGCACCTGATGGTCAGGCCTGCCCTCTGCTCCTGTTCTTCCACCTCTCAAGTGTGTTCCTGATCCCTGGACTCCAGGAGGCACAGTCCATAAATCACAGTTCCAGCAGCTCCTCCTCAAAGGGAGCAAATCCAATGCCCAACCTCCCTTTGGAAGAGATGCTCAGAAATTATTTTGGGAGATATTTGCAAAATGCCTATGTGACTTAGGCAGCCAGTGAGAGGTGTATTTTCAATTCACAAAAAGCTTTTGCACATGTCACTATGGATATATATGGCTAATTAACAATGTATTGGACAGCCACAGGAACACATCATTCACAAACCATTCTGAAGAAAAGGCCAGGAAGCCTGCATCGAATTTATGCTGTACTTCAACAGGAAACAGAAAGATGCTCCTTAAAGACTCCTGCAGATGCTGCTGGGGTTGTTTCTGGTTTCCAGGACCCCAGTGACATTGCACATAGGCGGTAGTCCAAGCAGCCCCATGCCACTCTCCATGTCTGCCCTCCCCATCAAGCTCACATGAATTCCATGCCTCCTGCCCTAAGGCTGTGGGAGTGCAGCTCAGCACTGGCCTGTCCTGCGCTGCAACAGGGACACTGGAGCACAAGACTTTGGTTTAGTGATGGACGCCCACCTTCTGGCAACAGGTTCTCCACTATAGCTCTCCTTTCTTCTCCTCAAATCCCACAGGGAACTCGTGCCAACTTTTTCACTTGGCTTCAGGTAAACAAGTGGATTTTTCCACACATTCCTGTGCAGCGACAAAACAATGGAAATGCCACACAAGCACAGCAACAGCCCCTAAGCCTGCATTCAAGAATATGGCTTTCATGTTTACTTCTTGCAAGGGTTTATCTTAAGCCTCTGAATGAAGGAAAAAAAAGCTGCATGATAAGGCAGGTTATTCTGATTGCATCTGAGTTGTTCTCTTACTCCTCAAAAGACACTCAGATCCCCTGGCCAGCAGGACTCGTAGCTGCAGAGAAACACCTTGTCACGTGCAGCCCAGCGCTCTGGGCTGCCACTGGCAGTGCAGTGCCAGTGACCAAAGCAGAGCAGCAGGGCTCCGTAAGTCCTAACCGAACCAATCCCGCCCCTCCCAACATTCCCAGCATCAGCCTCCTGCACCCTGTCTGCCTCAGCAACCCCAACACTTAGTAAAAATGTGGACCCAAGGCCATGGACAAAGAGCAGAGATCCCCAGAAGGGTACATGGAAACTTGTCAGGAGTCTGCCAGCTCCTGCACTCACTGGCGGGCACAGAAGCGGCTGCACTTCCATTGTGAACTGAGGCTACATCAGAGAATCCCCCAGCAAAAGGTCAGTGACTAATCCACCGAGCTGTGGCACAGTGTATCACTCACTCTGCCTTGGAATGACACATGGAGACAAAGGGGAAAAAGAGACAGAAAATCTATCCTGGTAGAAATAACACCTCTGGCTACTGGCTATGCAAAGTGCATTTCTGAAAGCCTCAAATCATTCACAAATGATTGAGATAAGCAAGGGAGGCAGCAAAAGCTGAGCCACTGTGAGGGTGAAACAGACAGGTGAGAGAAAAGCACCACATAGCTATATTTGGTCACTGGCAGTTTCATAGCGATGTCCAACTCCCCTTTAATGGGAAATGCTGAGCAGGATGGAAAACGTGGACAAAGACCGAGGGCACAAATGTTAACAGGTCATCAACCCTGCAGATGCTCTCGGCACTCCCAGCTTGTCCAGCCTCTATCTCTGCTGACCAGAACCTGAGTAAGCACCCTGCTTTGCCTAACTGTAGGAAATCCATCTGGCATTTTCTGCTCAGGAAGTGGTACTGGAAATCCTAGATGAGCTCCATGCTCCCACTGCAGAGCACAGAGCCCAGCTTACGGCCTTGGGGCAGCCTGACCAACCTGTGGGCATGCTTGGCTCCTCTAGCCTTCATCAGGAGTTCATTCTATTATAATCTACTCTAGAAGCAAGCCCTGCATGCTTGAACACGTTTCAGACCAAACACAAATATCCAAGCCAGAGCAATTTGCCTCTCTTTGCTGTAACCAGGCTCCCTGGCAGAGCTGCTGGGGCACCCAGGCTTCACCTGCCCTATGAGTTCAAAGGCTGCAGTAACAACTGATGCCTATTCCACAGCAGCATATTCCATGCACAGGACAAGCAAATGAGGGAATATTTAACAAGTGCTCCTCCTCTGCCTCACAATTGGATGTGTCAGTTATTAAATTGTGTGTGTTTTCCAGATCTGCAGCTCCTTTCTGAAAGGCCATCACACAGTCCCCATTTCCACTGCAAATTGCTTCATAAATGGGAAGTTAAAGGATAACGTTACATTTCCCATTGCAATTAGGCAGGGCTCCTGACAGACAGGGATAATGTGTTCCACATACAGGTTGTTACTTACTAGAGAGGAAGCTGGCAAGGTCTGTGCTTTCACAAGCCATTGGATACCAATAAACCCAAGTACTGGAGGCCCTGGTGTGTTCCTGTTTCTCCCACAGACCCAGGGAGGGACTCCTCTGAAGGGACTGGCCCCATCACAACTCTGCACGGTAGCAAATCCTCATCCAAGCCCCCACCAAAGCCTCACATCCTTGCTCACAACTTACCAGGAAGAGGGAAAGTATCCGAGTCCTGCACACACTGACAGGTAAGTTTCTAGGTGAGCTAACCCTGATTAGATCTGACTGAGGTCCAACTTCATTTCTCAACCAGGCTGTGATCTTTATTTACCTGGATGCTCTGTTGCTGCTGTCAGGTGGAATAACTCTGCACTGGGCTTCTCTAAGTCACCAGCAGAGGAATAATTGAAGGGGAGGTTTGCTGGGACCTGATGGAGCAGTCACGATGTACAGCTCCATCCCCTGGCCTTTACCTCATCAGGCACTGCTACATCAATAACAAAACAGCGAGTCAGAGAAGCACAAACAACATGTGCTCCACACTACCTGTCTGGTTCTGCTCAAGATAGGATTACAAATTACATAAATCCTCTCCAGGACAAAAAGCAACCAAAATTATTTTTGTGGAGAAGAGAGGAAGAGGAGGAACTGAAATGTTAATACCTAAAATTTAGGGACCATTCTTTTCCTTCCAGCCATTTTTATAGATCAGATCCCTTCTCAGCCCTACCAGCCTGCATTTAGTTTGTGAAATAAAAGGAAATCTCACAAGTTATGGTGCTGATTTAGTTATTATTAATTATTGCTACTGTTCAGAATAAGCAAAATGTGGTAAGAAGAGTTCAAATGCTGCCTGAGCACAGGTGAAATCAAAGCAACAAACAAGAGATTAGGTGCTTGCCAAAATAATCTGTGCAGGTTGCAGGGATGAATTAAATAATCCTCAGTATGAAGGAAGCAGAATTGAGGTTGGGCTTTCTTTTGCATTTTTAAGGCCTCCATTAGTAAACAAAGCTGCTATGCCCTATGGAAAGACCATCTGGCTGCCTGTGGGTGTGTGATAAGTCTGCCCTGTGCAGAAAGGTGCATAGTCCTGTGCAAAAGGGGGCTTTTCTGTTGAGCCAGGCATGGGGAGCAGGAGCACTGCCAGGTGGGCACATCTGTGTGGGACACATAATCAGCTGGGTGCTCTAGTGTGTGACTCCTCATAAAATCCAGTGCTGGAACGGCTCACACTGCTCCCACCTCCACCCATCTCTTCTGCATCTCATTGGCATTTGAGAACATTAATTGACTCATTATTTAAATTCTTGTTCAAGGGAGGAAGCTGATTAAGGCAGGCAGATGCAGGATCTCCAGACGGCGTTGTTGTCCCGGCAGTTTACCCGAGTTATTACAATGCTTAGGAGGTAATAGGCAGGAGAACAGGGAATGAGGCCTGGGAAGGGGGGTCCTCGCAGGATGGGCTTTAACCCACAGTGACACAGCCCTGGCCCTGCCCAGGCTCCAGCAGAACAGCCCAGACATCTCAAACCCAACCCAGCAGCAAGGGTTGGTTCAAGACACCCCGTCTGCCTGCACAGCAGCTTCGCACAGCCAGGGAGAGGAGGAGGAGGAGCCCTTCCCTGCCCAGCTTTGGTGTAGTGGTCTTGACTGTACTGAGAGCCTCACTGCTGGTCCCTTCACTTTCAGATGCACAAACACCAACCTGAAGCAGGAAAATATCCCTCATGGAAGTCTACTAGGAGTGACAAAGTAGATAATTTAAAAAAAAATTGCTCCTTTGGTGCTGTTATGATCTGTCACATAAATACAACATTAAGAATTTGTTAAAAGGCAGATTACATAAATATATACTAAGGTTCTTCTAAAAATGCAGATGATTCACCCACTGGAACCAAACAGCTCCTCTGAAGCTATTCAGAAACAGACATGAACACTTGGAAGTGTCCCCATTACCAACCCTGAAGTCCTGCAGCTTCTCCCACAGTGACTTCTACAACGCCTGTAAATGTACCTGTGTGGAGAGCAGATACTTCTGGAGTCTGCTTACTTAGCAAACTGCTCCTCCACAACTTACAAGGAGAACGGGCCAATTCTATCAAAAGGTGGCATTAAAAAAACCCACAAGCTAACAATTGCTCTCAAATCCAGACTGCACGTGAAGCCATTTCAGAACCTGATGGGTGCACTGAATTTCCATGGAAACTCAGCCACTCAAAATGTACACACACTTGTGAAGCCAGAAGTAGTCAGAATCTGCCAAGGTAGATTTTGCCCAGCAGAAGGGAGTTAAGCACTGAAAAAAATTACTGTTTTTTCCCTCCCCAGCATGGCCCAGACACTACATTAA
Source organism: Geospiza fortis (assembly GCF_000277835.1). NCBI lineage: Eukaryota > Metazoa > Chordata > Aves > Passeriformes > Thraupidae > Geospiza > Geospiza fortis. The sequence goes on along the minus strand of NW_005054304.1, from coordinate 247,945 downwards.
CCCAAAGGTTAATCTCTATCCACACCAGCAGCTCAGTTTCTCTCCCTGAGACTGATCCTGGCTCTCAGTGTTCCCCAACACTGTGAGGGATGCCAACTGGATGTGTGCTGGTACCAGTGTGGAAAACAGTGCCAGCAACACTCCTCCAGAGAATCACAGCCCAGGGAACTCTTCTCAAAGAATCCCTTTTCCACTGTACTTAGAAGAATGTTTGGATGCCCAAGGAGAGTTTTGAGAGAGATAGAGCAGGTTTTCAGAGGAAACAAAAGCCAAAATTCCAACTGAAGAGCTAGATTAGATTTCACTGCTGCCCTAGCAGAGTAGCTCTCTTGACAACATATATACAGGACAGCTTAGAAAGTGTGATATGTGTGCCCTGGAAAAGGGGACAGGCAGACAGCCTGATGTGCTAAGAAATGAGAAACCTACCTGAATCTGCACAATATTTCGGAGGTGCTCAGTTTGAAGTACCTGTCACTGTTTGCAGCTTGAGACTGACGCCACACTCCACCCTGTTCCGCTGCTGACATCTTCACATCCTCTTTCCACATCTCCACTGCTTCAGTGGCCAACCCATGGCCTGCCCCAAAATGGTGGTCACTGACCCACAGCCTGCTGAGGGCCACAAAATGGCAGCAACTGACCCACAGCCTGCCAAGAGCCCCAAAATGGCGGCAACTGACCCACAGACTGCTGAGGGCCCCAAAATGGCAGTGACTGACCCACAGACTGCTGAGGGCCCCAAAATGGCAGTGACTGACCCACAGACTGCTGAGGGCCCCAAAATGGCAGTGACTGACCAACAGCTTAACCCGAAATGGCTGTGACTGACCCACAGCCTGCTGAGGGCCCCAAAATGGCGGGGGCTGGACCACCGCCCGCTGAGGGCCCCAAAATGGCTGTGACTGACCCACAGCCTGCTGAGGGCCCCAAAACGGGCGGCGGCTGACCCACAGCCTGCTGAGGGCCCCAAAATGGCTGTGACTGACCCACAGCCTGCTGAGGGCCCCAAAATGGTGGTGACTGACCCACAGCCTGCTGAGTGCCACAAAATGGCAGCGACTCACAGCCTGCCCCAAAATGGCAGTGACTGACCCATGTCCTTACACAAAATGGTAGTGACTGAGCCACAGCCTGCTGAGAGCCCCAAAATAGATGGATCTCTGTGTGTGTATAAGAGGCAGACAAAAGCCAAAGATTTGATTCTCCCGGACACAGAGGGAGAATAAAATCAAGTTTCTGTTTACAGGGTTTCAGTAAATTTCATCAGGTATCCAAATACTTCTTCCCATAAAAGCTGATACCTGTGTATTGAATAAACACTGCAACCAACAACTCCTATGACTATGAGACACAGCACTTGGCATGTCCACTTGGCCTCAGCTTTTGGAAAGGCTGTTTGCAGGACTCCTCCAGCCCGGCCCAGCTTTGCCAGGTCTGCTGTGCTGACACTGACAGGGGCTGTGGGAATCGGAACAGCTCTGGGAGAGCAGGAGCAGCAGGAGTTAAGCACAAGTAGTGCTTTAGGGAGAATAAAAGCCGCTGTAAGAGGAAAGCTGGCTGCCTGACAAACACGTTCCAGCAAATATCATTATCTTTAAGGTCTGTTGCTTTACCAGTCAGCGGTAGCTGATAACAACAGACACTACGAGAGTGAATGGCTGAGGACAGAATATTCCCTGTAAAAGCCCTGATTTACTTGCTCTCTCACAATGACCAGCTGAATGCCCAACCCATGAGTCAGTGCCACGCGAATGGGAAGGCAGACACTGCCTGCCCAACACCCCCTCTGTGGGGCCACAGGAGGCCTACGCCAGCTCCCCACCCCTGGTTTTACCCCCCATTTGAAGCTCAGTGCAGAGGAGCAGGAGCCGCCAGCTCCCTGTTCTGCCCGGGGCTGGTGCTGATGAGCTGGGCAAAGGCTTCCCAGGCTCTGGTGCCAGGCAAACCAGTCCCTCCTGGCAGCACCAGACTGGAACCCTGGAGGCAGAAACAGAGAGCATGGCATGGTGGCACTTGCCAGCTCACAGGCAGAACTAAGAAAAAAAACAACCGCTTGCTTCAATCCATGACAAAAAATAGATTGTGCCATTCAAAATGTGACAGAAATAAGAAAATGCAGAAGAAAATTATTTTATAATTTTTTGTCCAGTCATACCCTGGTCGATTCTTCTAAAAAGGAGACTTCACAGAAAGAAAGAAAAAGAAAACCCATCAACCCAAACCTTCTCCAACTCATTGTCAGAATTATTTAGACCCAGAGGAGAAGTCTGTTGTTAAGAACATAAAGCAAGGTAAATCCAGGTAAATGAGTGCTGGGATAAAGTCTGCAGAGTCTTGGGGGAATCTCTTCCTTTTAATTTGCCAAGACTGTGTTGGGCGAAGCTCAAGGAGCAGCCGAGATCCCCAGGCCTGCTTAGATCAGTGCAGTACACGTGCCTTAGGTATTGCTGCCCTTTCGGCAGAGTGTACCCTGAACTACACTGGTTCTGTTTGTGGGGAACAACCAGCTGACAGCAATATCTGGACCCCCTGCTTCTGCTGGGGAAAGACATTTCCTTCAAGTGCTGCTTTACTGATAAAGGCAGACATTGACCCTTAATTACTGCTTTGGACTGCCAGTGTCCAGAGCCTAGGACTCATTCTTTCTTCTCCACAGAGCTGGTGATATTAGTGTAGGTTTTCCTTCTGTTTTCAATTCTTTGTCCATGACAGATTTCACAGCAGGAAACAGTTCTGTGGCATATGGCCACTAAATTACTGAAACTTCAGAAACTTCTGTCCATGAGTTAATTTTAAAACTGAAGAAACATTTTTTTTTTAAACACTTCACTAGACCACATAAAACCCTTCCCTCTTTTCCCAGCCTTGGACACACTCTCTCCTCAGTTGCAGAACCAGCCCTACCATGGCTGTCCCCGTACAAGGGTGTGAAGCATATATAGTTGGCATAAAGTTCTGTAGATGCATCAAGACTAGGGAGGAACTAGGGGGAAAAAGGGGAAAACATCAAAAAAGAAAACTCACAGAATTAACAATCCAAACCCACAGAGTGACTGGAAAATATGACAAACTAAAGCCACACATGCTTTGGGCATCTCCGTGTCTCCCTTTGCCCTGTGCCAGGATAGATTCTCATGTCAGCCCGAACACGTTCCTTCTGGAGTGCATGAGACAGCTCTGTGGAACCATGTGGTACAAGTAAATTGCATCTTCAGGCTCTAGCCAAAATACTGTGAAAGATAAGCTGTCTTGGGTTTGGGTTTTTCAACTCGACAAAGGAGGAACTGGGCAAACGTAATGATTTCAATGAAGGGGCTTGGGCAGGATTTCTTGTGAGGATACACCACCAGCAAGACAAAGCATGCAGGTGCAGGGGTGGTGAAAGCAGGCAAACGCAGCAGCCCTGCCCAGGCTGGGTACATGGGGCTTAAACTGGGCAGAGTCAAGAGTCCTTCCTTCCCAGCCCAGCTCAGCAAACCATGACAGCAACACAAGAACTGTGAGCCCAGATGAAACCATCCTAAAGCCTCAGCAGAACCTCTCTGCAACCCAGGGAGCTCTTCTGCAAACCAGGAGGCTAATGCTGCTCCCAACATCCTGATTGGATCTGGCATGGCCAAGGTTTCTCAGTGAGAAAATGTACAGCTCCCTAATGCTGTTGACAGAAAGCCACACTCAGACCTTTTCAGAGATTCTCAGGAGTTATTATCACAGATTAACTATGGCGGGAGCAAAAAGGTTTAAAGTCTTGTTTAGAGTTAGCCCGTGGCTCCAAATTAGCAACTTCTCTCTGAAATGATCAATTGAGTCACAGGCGTTAATGAGTCAGGCTTAGCCAGGAGGGGTGAGGAAGGAAGGAGAAAGATCTAGAGCCACGGCTTTGCAAAAAGGCAGTATGAAAATCACAGTAATTTCTGAAGTCAAACTGTGTTTTAATCAATGCCTCCCAAATCAGATGAAGAAGCTACACTGTGACTTTCCCAGCTGTAAAAAATGGAAGTCTGGTTTCACATTTGCATGATTTTGAAGGTCAAATGCCTGCTATCCAAGTCTTACTGATCCATATGGACTAGAAATGCCACAATATGCAATCATCATGAAGGCAGATTGTCTCCTGTAAATCTGTCCTTTTTGTAACACATTCCGAATGTACCGTATTGGATGGATTATAAATCCATTCAGGAACCACAGACACTGCTGTATGGAGTGGCACTGGTTTGTGGGAGGGATATGCGGGATGTGGTGTGTGCATGGCTCTGGGAGCGGCAGATGGCCCAGGCCTGCCCTCCCCAGAGTCAGCGGGAGCGCTACCATCCCCTGCACACGTTGGAAGCCTGCATTTGGGCAGAAAGGGGCCTTTATTAGCACAGGGCTGAGTCAGTCTGCATCTAGGAATGAAAAACATTGGAAGAACAGGCAGGCAGGGCTGTGGGAGCCATCCCTGAAGGAAGAAGTCTGCTATTTGTCTCCCAGCTCCTCACTGAACGGTCTGGATGATGCAGATGGGGCTAGGGAGTAGACGGCTACAATACTCTGCTCCTCCATTCCTCAGACATGGGAAAGCACAGGAATGCTGCTTCACATGAAACCAATAGCCATTAGTCCCAAGTTAGGGACTTCAGAACAACATGCATTTTCCTCGAAGGGAAGGGCTGGGTGGTGCCTGCTCTTTCCTGCCTCTGAGCACATGGTGCTTCCCTCTCTCCATTTTAACAGATCCCTTTACACGTTGCCATTTTTTCTTCCAGCACATGCAATTGAAAAGAGACATATGGAGACCAGCATGCAAACCCTGCAAACATTTCAGCTTTGCTTCAAAACTAATGCTAATCCATTTTTTAAATTTCTTTTCTTCCCCCCACTGGGAAGAAAAGAAACTTCCTTCCACTACCTCTGGAGTGAGTTCTCAAGAATCCAGGGGGTAGTTTAAGCCAACACAGCAACTCTCAGCAAGTAGCAGTGTGCCTGCCCACCAAACATTCTTCCTCTTGTCTTATTTTTTAAACATGTGCAGACACAGGGTCACCCACAGCATTCCCACAAGAGCCTGGGAGCTGCTGGCATGGAGAGCTGGGAGCTGCACATCTGGGAAACCACATCCTGACAGCAATTCAACCCAGAGCTGTATCACACACAGTTCCCCTCTTTTTTCCCGGTGTCAAGGAAAAGCTCCTGCTGCAAAATCCTGCTGCAAGCCTGTGCTGAGCATTACCTGGGAATGCGGCAGGCACGAGCTGAACAGACCTTTACAACAGAACGTGCATCTGCCAAGACAGAAATACCCGGCGAGCTTCTGGTGCTGGCAGCGTGTCAGGCACGCAAGCTGTCTGCACAGCGGCTCCCGACGGGCCTCCCAGGCTCTGAGTGTGGGTCCACACTGGCCACGGGGCCCGTGGACCACACGCTCCCTATCCTGCCACCTGAGCGTGCACCGGATCGGCAGGGCTCCGGGCAACAGAAACCCTTCCAGGGCTTTCTGTGCAAACACTCTGCAGCAGGCACGGAGCTGCTTTTCCCCCTCTCACTCTCTCTCTTTTTGTTCAGTTGCCTGGCATCCGCTAACCCACAAGCTGCTGTTTCCCTTTCCAAAGAAGCTCTGATGGGTGGAGGGCCAGGAAAAATTAGCCCAACTGATGAATGCAATCTCGACAGAAAATATGTTTTTTATCAGAGACCACATGTTGCCAACAGCAATTAAAGTAAAACTGGGAGATTTCATCGGATATAAGCCTGCGTAAAAACCCCCTGGACCCGCTGATCAGGTGTCTGTCAGCTCAAGAGGATTACTCGGGTGCTCCAGAGCCTGCTGCCACTGGTCAATGGGAGCCTGCTGCCCACCCGGTGCTGTGGCTAGAAGAGTGCTCCCAGGCCTCAGAGGGAAGCACTTGGAATGCCAGCTATGGTACGGCAAAACCTGTCTCCAAGGTATATTTTACTTACTGGCCTTGCCTACAGCCCAAGGAACAAGTGACCAGAGAGCATCAGAGCTCCAGCTGATGAGGACTTCCCCTCATTAGTACCATTTGCACTATCTATGTCACACTCCTGAACTGACAGAGGCTCGGCCTGTCAGCCATGAGAGGAGCTGAAAAAATCACCACAACTGGCAAAGGAATAATGGGAGTAAACAGCTCCAGCATCCATCTGAGTGTGTGCAGCACGTGCAGCAGGCAAGCCCTAAGAGACCTTGGTGGATGGATCCAGAGAAGAGAGAGCAGTGTGGATAACAAAGGATAAGGGGGTGATGCAGTGGGCAAACAACAAGGAAAAGGCGTAGGGCAGGAGCAGGTGAGGATCACTGAGTACTTTCCTGGGAAGCTGAAACCAAGAGGATTTATTTTTTGAATGGATGAACCAGGGGAGGGCAGCTCCTGGGACCTAACTACTAAAATACTTTCATAAGCCTCTGTATAAATAGTTATCATCATGCCATAACAAACCACTTAAACCCCACAGATCTGCTTGGGGTACATCATCACACCGAAGCCCAGAGCCCTCTATTTCCATGAGTCAGGTGTTTGTTTTACTTCTGGGTCGGAAGACTTTTAGCTAAGCAAAACGAAGCAGGATTTTAGGACTATCCTGGGATCAAAGGGAATAAAGTTCATCAGTCCCAGGATTTCAGCCTAGACTGACTGTAGTAAGATTCTACAGTGACCATCAGCACCCACCAGAGAAGCCAGAAAACTTTATTCTTCAGACTGGAATATGAGATAACATGATGAATTTATGTCACTCTGCATACATGCAGAAGTAACTACACTTGCGTACACACAGATAGACCCAAATTCAGCCAGCCAGGGTGACAGCCAGCTCAGGTGTCTTGGACAAAGACATCTGGGAAGGTTTCTACAGCAGCACATCCCACAAAGGGCTACAGGGACATGTCCTTGGTGCAGACACAACCCCAAAACTCTGCAAAGCCACTATTCCTGAAAACCAGCACCTCTCCCAATGGCACCACTGTTTCCACTTCACAGTGTCCTCTTGTTGTCACTTATCACTTAGTGGAACACTTATTAAAAGGATGAATACCATTAAAAAGCTGCTGTACATTCGACTGCAGTGTGGCTGTGTCAGACCCAGGCCAGGGCTGCCACTAGAGCACCTGTCGGGCTCTTCCACAGGCAGAGCCACCAGAACAAGGAATCCAGGAGGCCCCACACCTTTCAGAGCACAGCTGGATATTAACATATGACAAAAAAACGCCCACATTGCTGCCTGTGAGCTCTGATAATCTGTGACCAGCGGTGTCACAAGCAATGATTTCAGCACTGCTGGCACGATCTGCTCTCCCAGGCGTGGGGCTGGAACCTGTGCCACAAACCGGCGATTCTCTCACAGCCGCGCTCGTCCCCACCAACAGTGACACCAAGTGACATCTGCATTTGGCCCATAAGCAGGGCAGTTCACCTGACACAGGGTGGCCCAATTACTGCTAAAGACCTTGTCTCTCTGATCCAGAGATGGCCCTGGATCCCAATACAGCTCCCATTTAAGACTATTACAGAGGAATCAATCACCTGTCCAAAGGGAGCAGCACAGCGAGCTTGGCTGTCAGGAGAGGCTGCTCCTTGTGAGCAGTGCATCAGGCTCTGCCTGGAGAGTGGAAGTGACAAAGAGCCAGGCTCAGCGGCCAACAGTGACCTCCAGCAGCAGCGGCGGCAGCAGCTGAGTCGGGAAGGCAGCAAGGGTGCCACAGGGAGTGCCAGGAGAAGCCCAGGAGCACACAAAGCCTGCTCCTCCTGCCTGTGTGCAGTGATGCCACGCTGTCCTGGCCAGCCTGCATTGTGGTGAGTCTGGGCCACAGGGGGAAGGGGCACCAAGTGCCATCCTGCTTCAGATGTTCACTTCTGCATCTGTCCAGGGGAAATACAGCTACAGAGAACCATCTCCTTTTGACCTTCGGTACCACCAGGTTCTGGACAGGAAGTGACTGCGTTTGCAACTAAACAGCACAATTTTGTCAGGTGCGTGGGCCATTTGCTCTGTAACACACAAAGGCAGGGAGAGGAGGTTCTGGTTTATGTAAGATACCTGCCTTGCTCCCCATAGAAGAGCCAGCTCCATGTGAACACAGGGCACCAACTGCACTGGCTTGTGTTTGTGGAGAAAACAGAGAGCAAAAGGGTTAAACAAAACCTCTGTATGGTCAGATCTAATTTAGCATCCTGATGCTGATCTAGAAGGGCAACTGCAAAGTAAATTAATAGCATTTCTGAAAAAACCAAACAAACCACCATTTAGGCGTTGTCCATAGGAATGGGAAGAGGGTACGAATACTCTGATGGAGATATCAAAATGATTACCCATAAAATGCTCATTTCTGACATGCCTGTAAAAGACATTCATTCAGAAAAACCCAGGGAAGGGACACAGAGATGAGCATCAAACAGCAGCAGTGGATCAAACCACTTCCTTTGATTCTAATAAGTCAGAAGTTCAGTCCTGATGAGTGTTACACAACCCTCAGGAACCACAACATCTAGGGAAAAAAAATCAGGAGAGACACAAACTCAACATCCTCCGCCTCTGATGGAGCCAGAGTCCCCCAGGTCTGTGACCCTCAGATGCATCCATGAATGCTAGAAGCTCATTACAGCCGAGACTGACAGTGCCATGCAGCAAGGACAAACTGCAGAATGAAGTCCACCCTCCATGGCAGGAATAACTTCTTGCACTAGAATTCAATTCAGCTCTTCCTAACATAATGGGAGCCAGTGTGGGAATTAAAGGGAGCCAAGCTGGGAGGAAATTTAGTGTCTTTGCTATTAATTGGGAGACAGTGAAACCACTGGCACATGTAAGACAGGAACAGCAATGTGCTGCTCCTCCCTGTAACTCAGGGTTAGATATTTATTTTCCTGGAAAGACCTCTAAGGACCTGGGGATGCTACACGCTACTCTTCATTCTCCACATGCTCCCGTAGCCTTTTCCCAGGCCTGGCCAGCCATCTGGTGCACTGTGACACCACTCCTCACCACAGGGCTCCTGGGGGAAAGAATTAGGAATACAATGAATTCCTGGGGGCAAATCTTTTCTGGGAGCTAAGTTGTGGCTCCACTGTGAGGGACGCAGTGCCCAGCAGGCTGGACCAGCAGCACTGACATCAATGCAGCAAGGCAGATCTGTATGTGAAAACAATTTGGGTTGCATTTTATTTATAACCTTCAAACACCTTGTAGTGAAAACATTTTTAAAAGGAGAGAAGCCATGTGGAAGCAGCCACCAGCCTCCCTCCATAACAGAAGCCATGACATTAGTCCAAAGAGCAATATCTGACGCACACAAAGAAGTGCTCCTGAAGAAATTAATTTGGAATATCCTTGGTCATGTCCTAACCTACAGTTGCGGATACGGTGAGTCTCTGAGAAAAACCACACAGCATCCTCCACCATACCAGCACATCTGCCTGCAAGGGCAGACAAGTCTTCATGGCCTTAAACCCCTTATTTGCCAGAGTATTTCCTTTTTTGTCCAGCTAAGTAGTTTATTCTCATTAAACCTCTATTTCACATGCTGAAATCTTAGCAGCCTGGACTACTAAATTCTATCTGATGCTTCCCATGAAGTTTGTCAGTGCTCTGGTTTGAGCTCAGTCCCATTCAAGCACAAGCAATAACAGTCTGCATCTTCCAAGGAGCTGGAGCTTGCTGCGTTACCATGGCAGTGCCGGGCTTGTGCCGGAGCTGGGGGTGGTTTGCGCTTGCCTGGATGCAAACTACTGTCAGAACACCAGGGGTTAGTGACCAGGACCCATGGAAAAGGCCACGGTGACAGTCCAGGCATGAGAGCAGTGACTCTCTGGTTTATGATGACAAGACTTCACCCTCTGCTTCTCACACCCCCAGGTGCCTTGGCTGCCCGTGCCCAGTGCAGTCGGGCTCCCTGCAGCCCCCAGGGACCCTGGTTCTGCTGGACAGAGCTTGGCAGAGCCGTTTTCCAAGTTAAGTCATCCCTGCCTGGTACCAAGCTATGCACCCACTATGAGACGTCCCGGGATAAAGGCTGAGAAAATTTATCAGAATTAATGTAATTACCTCTGAAAATTGTAACTGACATCTAATTAACTTTTTATCTGCTCAAGTGCTGGCTGAACACAACAGGCCACCACCATCTAATGGTCTGATTCCACTACATCCAGCCAATGGAAAATTGGGAAAAAATCCAGGGATGACTTAGAACACAACCAACCTTCCCTCATTCCCTTCTCACCTGGACAACCCAGCACGGAGCAGGCCAGAGCTATGGTCACAATGAGGGAAGGAACAGGAACCAAGACCTTTGTCACAGCATATGTTGCAGTCGAGATGGCCATCATAAACATGTCACCATAGGATCTCAGAAAACTTCAACCCATACAGAATAACATCATGCCACTTCAGAAGGCCGTAGGCATCTGTCCTCCTTGCTCTTTAGCCCCACTTTTTATACCCTCACGTTCATGCACTGCACCTGTGTGCCCTCTGTTCCCTGTGGTGATTGGTCAGTGCCCCTGGGCACTCCATGGCTGTTACCTTCAACAAGGTTCACCTGCTGCTCACAGCTGGAGCCCATTGGAGATGAGGCTCAGCAGCAGCCCCACCCCCAATTCCACAAACTGTGTGTGCCTACAGACCTTCACCAAGCAGGACCCAGTTGTCAGACAGTGCCAGGTCTCTGCTGTTCCCAGGACAAAGGTCCCTTTGCACTCTCCAGCATTTTAAATAACTTCCCATACACGGACATGCATGGGAATTAATACCTGTGTCCCTGAACAGCCGCAGAATGGATCCTCTTACATGGATATTTGTGAACACTTTCCTTCCAGAGGCTGTGATGGAATTACAGGTGCTGTGGGCACCTGCAGCACTCCATCTCTGAGGTCCTGGATACCTCCTGTGTCCCTCAAAGCTCCAGCCACAGGACACAGTAGGGAAATGCAGGGAGCTCACCATGATACTCCATGATCCCTTGTGCTGGAGCTGCTGAGGAATGAACTGGGAGTTATTTCTGTTTAAGCCATAGGTATTTTCAGGGACTTCCAGTTGCTGCAGGACACCTGATCCCCACTGAGTTTGACAATTCAGCCCCTTTCCCTGCAGGAATAAAATCTGAAACCAAATCCAACGTGGTGAGAACCCAAAATTTCTGCCGACGGCACAGAGATATTGCTAGGCTCTGTCCTGGGCCTCTTAACACACAATCTATATCCACTTCCCAGAAGATCTTAGACAACTTGGAACAATGATTCCAGGCTGCTCTGGCTCCATGGGAGTCATTGGCAGATCTGGGTGTTCTCAGGTATTAAGGGAGCACTCCATAGGTAGAGACTGGAGCCAGGACTGCCCGTGGTGTCTGGCATGGTGTGGGTGCTCTGGTAGCCTCTGCCCATCCCTGTACAGCCCAACTCCAATTACAACCTCATTCCACTTAATGGGACCTTGATGGCAATTTCATTACTCAAAAAGTCACATTTATTAGTCCATTGTAATGTGTTGTGATTGTAACTCTAATGCTAATAGGAAGAAGTTTAACCTCATTCCATTTTCCATACAGTTAAAAACCTGGTTACAATGGTCATAAATCAGGGTTTCAAATGTCATAAAAGCAGAGTTGCAGCTCTACACTACGCGTATCTTTTTTTAATCTTTGCATTTCATATTAATCTCAGATCCAGTCTTTCACAACTCCACTTACAACCCACATTTTATTTAGATTATCATTATGATAGCAGAAAAAAATCCTCACCCTGCATATAATTTGCATGATTTAGGTAGACTGTGTTTTCAATTACATTAATAACCTAAAATGAGGCAGACTGATTAGAACCCTTTCTCTCACTCAGAACGAATATTTTCATTAGTGATGTCTTTGGAGATGGCCCTCCTTCCTCAGTATTCCACACACACCATGATGGATACTGTAAAGGAAACACTCCCTAACTTTGGTGCCAAGTGATCCTGCTCTTCATGGGAAGCCAGAGACAAAATGGAAAGACCCTACAGAAAGACCCTGCATCTAGGAAGGAACTCCTCACCTCATCTCTTCCATTCAAGGGCACATAATTTCAATTTTTTCCTTAACTACTATTTTCAGAGATGCTTCTTAGAAAATAACTAGTTTTGTCCTAAAGGCACTTCAGTGCAATCACAGAAGGTCTGGATCCAAAGTGCTTTGGGAGGGCTTCTTTCCTGGTAACCCACAGATTTTAACAACAAGGAACATGTACTAATCACACCAAAAAGTTGAGGTTTGAGCTGAGACAAGAGGAACCTCAGCTTCAGTCTACAGAGGAATGATGGCCCTGGAAGTTGTGCCTCACTGATCTTACAGGCTTGATACTAAGTTTATCTACCACTGCACAAATGACAGCCATAATGCCATGCCATGCCAAGAAAGAAAGAAAGAAGGGATTGTCTTGGAAACCTTTTCAGTTTGGTCTTCACAATCTCAGGTGAGCTGGAAGGTAGAAAAGATGGCACATAATAAGCACCTGTTAATCACAATATTCTTTTTCCATCAGCTCAAAGCCTCTGCAATGCTCGGAGACAGACACCAAGAGGAGTGTTCCAGTCCTTGGCTCCCAAAGCCCGAGCCACCACAGCTCTATGTAGCGCCTACTCAGAGTCCCCACTTCCAGAAGTGAAAGCAGAAGGAAGGAAATGCTGCTCTTGGAGACCATAGCAGGGGAGAGAAGATGGGCCCATTCTCCTGCTGGAGCCACCCCGCAGGCTGTGAATTTAGGTTACAGGCAGAAATGGATATGCACTTTGCATCTCGGGCAAGGCTTTCCTTTAAAAAGGCTCCCCTTGCACACCTGGAGACAGACTGACAGACCTGTCACAGCCAGGGTCCCTTGCACACCTGGAGAAGGGCTGACAGGGCTGTCAGAGCCAGAGGTGCAGTGCTGTGCTCTGCTCCCAGCCACTCCAGCTGCCGTGGAGCTGTGGTCAGACCCAGAGGCCCAAATGGAGCTGCTGGAACCTGAGGGGATGGGCCTGCAGAGCCACATCTTGTTCCTGGTACCGCCACTGCCAACAAAACCATCTCTGCCTTTTCATGCTGCCCAGGGAGGGCAATGCGGCTCCTTAAATATTTTAAGTCCAGGGGCAGTGGGGAGGGACAGCCAGGAAGGGAAAGCACCTCAACCCACTGCCTTGTCAAATGCGGATGCTGGCACACTCCCACAAAATGCCTGACGGGTCCGAGCCTGAGGCAAAAAGCTCTGCCCAGCCCCCATGGCAGCTGTTTATCTCCTCCGTAGATGTGGGAGGACTGCTATTCCTGCCTCCACAACCCTCCACTCCATTGCCAAGGGGAGCCCTAGCTGGGAATTGGACTCCAAAACGCATGCGGCACAAACCCAGTAGCATCTGTCTGTGCTCTGGAAAGAGACTTCTGAGAGCAGGGACCTCCCAGCCCTCCTGTCCCACTCAGACACTTGTTCCCTTTCTGCACATCCTTCCCTCCAGCTCTCCTGGGATCCATCCTGCACAGGCAGGGACATTGCAACGGGGATGGAGAAAAAGAAACATTTTATGAGCAAATTCTGTTCCCTCCCCCCAGCCCTGGTCCCTCCTCATGAGCTTTCAACCAAGGCAGCAGCAGCACCTGCTTTCAGAAGAGCCTGACTTTGCTCTGTCTCAGGGTTTACCCAATGCCTTGGACTATCTCTTACTTACACACCTGCAGTGTCACCTGGACAAATAAAACAAGGAACCTCCTTCCCTAAACCAAATTTCTCCCTGTAGCTTCAGCTTGGAGGGCTTTCACTGCCTGCTCTTGCCTGTGTTCTCCTCCAAAATCCCACCCAGCCCCAGCACTGCACAGGCCAGGCCTGTCCCTCAGCTCCTTCCACCTGCCACTCTTCCTCCCAGGCTTTAAGTCTCCCTCCTGACAGGGAAACCAGTTTGGCTCTCTAGAGAAGGGTATCTGAGCTCTTCTCAAAGGTTCCCCCACACCCTCCAGCACAGAGGTAGAGCGGAGCATGGAGCACAGTCCCAGCTGTACAGAAACAGACAGTTCTGAAACGTCCTCTGACAGCAGGCACCTCCAACAGATTTGTTGGGTTTGTGACAATCCTGCAAACAAATACTGCGGTGTGTGGAATAAAATGCCAATAGCCAATGAACTGTGCTCTGTTTCTGCTGACTAAACATCTTCTCCTGCATTAGGCAGAGCAGACCTGGGAAATGCGCTGAGCCATCAGCCTACAGACACTTCTGAGATGACAAACCAGAGGTGCTGATTCCTTCCCACAGCTGACATGACTCCAGGGACACCACAGGGCCATGAAATGGCCTAACAGAGCTGTCCCTACCAAGATGCCACTGGTACCATTCCTCACAGGCACTATACAGAAAAGGAAATGTCAAAACTATTTATTTAGAAGGAATTTTATCCTGCTCTGAAAGCACCTTCACCCCAACAGGCACAGCACAGAGCAGGGTGACCGTCATGAGTCAGTGTTTGAGCTTAAACTTAATCTACTGCTTCCACCTAGGCTGTAGATCAACCGTCCTAAAAATCCTTCTTTCATGTAATGTTATGGGGAGGGAAGGGGGAAAAAAGCAAATACTCGCTGGGGACTGCTGGGCATGTGGCGCCATCAGCAGAGAGCCCCTTCACTTCTGCCAGCCTACCAGCGCAGCCCAGCCCTTCCCTTCCCTGCTCACACACACTCACATGGATCCAGATGCATGATGCTGTCATTCCTCATTGTTCTCAAACCAACTATAATATCAGATGATATCAGAACACAAGGGCTTGGAGGATTTCAACCCACTCAGCAGAAAAATGGGTGTCCAAACACTGTGTGCTTACAGATATTTCACACCTTGGAATATCACAGCTGCCTTCAACATTTCCTGTCCTTGGTAAGTCTCGGGCTTTGTTTATTTTCATCTCCCAGTTCCACTCTCATTTGCATTTCCACAGTGGCTACTCCTTACTAGCAACATCAGAGGTACTGAAGAGCAGGAACCCAAGCTCAGCACACCTTGAGTCAGGCACCAGCGACAAGTCAGGCAGAAATAAGCAGCCAGCAAGAGACATCCTCTTCACATACACTTGCCAGTGAGCCTGGCCAGGTTCTAATTCCACAGAGGGTACGGGTACTGGGCACAATCCTTGGGGTTACAAGGACTGTGCCCCAAAGCAGCTGTTCCAGCCCTCTGGCACAGCTTGTGCCTGGCACATTTGAGAGATGCCCTGACACTCTGCTGTTTACCACCACAGACAGACAGGATGCAGACAACAGTGCTTTCTTCCCCCATTTCCTTCCCAACACAAATGGTGTCTGTGACATACAGGATTATGAGGGAACAAGGAGCCGGAGAGCAATTAACGGCCAACCGATGGAGAGTTCTCTCCAGCCAATGTCACCGAGTTAAACACATCCCTACAACCCCACCCCTGACTTCTGAGACTCAGCTGCCCTGGTGAACACTCAGCTGTCAGTGTTCAGGTTAATTGCCATGCACATCTCTAGCCTTTGCTCAAAGTTCTGTAACGAAGAGACTGAATTTTTGATAAAATAATAAAATCACAGCCAGACCCTTTCCCTGGAGCCAGAAATTCCCCTTTTGGTTGCCATATCATGGCTCTCACTCTGAGATCAGACATGATATTTAGGAGGCCTGCACATAGGCATAAAACAAAGGAAAATAAAACCCAAAGAAATAAACTTTTTAAGCATCATAGAGGAAACAGCTCCAGCAAACCTTATCCACATGTGGGCTGGGAATGTCAGTTCAGGAACACTTGCTGGGTTATCCAGACACAACTCATTCAGCTACTCAGCTGCTTATTGACATGAGTCCTTTCTTTACACGAGAAGGAAGAGCTGCTACCACCTACACTCTGCTGCCTCAGCCCAGGATGTGGAGAGCCCATAAGGCTTGTATCTCACTGCTTTTGTTACAGTCCACTTTTAATGCATGCTGAGTAACTGCTGCACAAAAGGTCCATTCTCCATCCAGTACTGTACACCAAAGGTTAAACACCTGTCAGAAGGCTATTAGCAAGGCAAAGGAACAGGGTTAGTAG
>NW_005054304.1:230629-231875 GCF_000277835.1 Geospiza fortis | reverse complement strand
TGCAGGTTCAGCACCCTCTGCAGTCCAGCTGGCACCCACCCTGGAAATGCAGCAGATGAGAAGCCCAAAAAACTGCTGGCTCCAATGCCAGCTGGTAAGGAAGGAAATTTCTTTTTCTCTTTCCTCAGAAGAGTGTGCAGTAAACTCGCCGCAGCTCTTTGTCCTTGAATGCCAACATCAGAAGGGAGACATCTTTAAAGAGAAGTTATCCCCCAAGTTCACAGCTGATATTCCTTTCTTATTTAGGGGAGTCTCTGGGGGCAGGACTGTACCAACAGAACTGGGGTAGGACAAGGTAAAGGTGGGGCCTTGTGGTCCCCGTTACTGGATTTTGGTGGGGGGCCACAGGAACTGACATGATTTGTACTCATCAAGTATGTAAAATATTGACTCCAACACAGCCAAGAAAACACCAACTAGGCAAGATATAGAGGCCCTCACCATCTTGTCACCCTCCAAATGGGAGAAGCACAGTTAACAGCACTAGAGAAATGTTTCCTATTTGATTTTATTAACTGATTGACATGAATTAATGCATTGGGATATTTGATTGTGTCATAAAATGTGTATATGAACATCATGATTCAATTTAATGTACCCATTACTGCTTGATGTGCCATTATATTAGACTAAATTAAAAGAATTTTATGGAAAAAAAATTACAATTAAAGACTCAAAATTGATTACATTCATAACTTAGAGGATATTCACTTCTATTCATGTTTTGAATAATGACAATAAAAGAACCAGAAAACAACACAGACCATAGAAAGATGGACAAAATAAAGTGTGGCAGAGATAAACAGAACAAATGGAATGAGGGGTCCATAAAACCCCGCCTTCCCAGAGGCTGGGAACAGCTGAGCACAAATCATCAGCACAGCAACAGTGTCTTCCAGGACAGCAGGGATTTTGTCAGACCACAGTGCAGCCCAGCTAAAGGAACACAGAAGGCCCACACATTTCCCAAGCTCTCGTGGCAGATCTCTGCTGGAGTTTGTCCTGTGTGAGCAGTGTCCCTGGCAGATAGCTACAACCCTGGAGCCCAGCCCAAGTGTACAACTCCGGTGCTAGGTGTCTGGTCATCTGCTCCTGTAAGGCTGAATAGTGCTCTGTAGCACTCAGAGGTGTTTGGTAGGTGAGACCATCTCGGGTTTTTACCTACGTCCTTGTGCTGCCAGGCAAAGGGACCCGTATCGCTCCAGTACCCTGGAGCCAGGGTACAACAGTTCAGTTCAGTAACTCA
>NW_005054304.1:205288-230609 GCF_000277835.1 Geospiza fortis | reverse complement strand
AGCAGGAAAAACAGACAGGAATTCCCAAAGGGAAAGGACTCTGCCAGAGGACTAAAATCAGCTGTAGGTAACACTGCCTGGCTGGGGCTATCTGAACTTCCCCTTTTTTTCCTGGGAAATAAGAATGGTGCTAAGAAACCCCAAAATATTTTTGCAGCATACACAGAAGTGACTCTGGAAAAGGGGTCTGGACTCCAGACAAACCAGAATTATGATTTAATAGGTAAAACTGAAGCCTGGCCTGAGTCATGCCTTGTGACGGTTGTCACAAGGGTTCTTGGGTGAAGGAAGAGACGAGATCCTTGACTCCATGATCAGAAGACTTGATTTATTATTTTAACATATATACATATACTATAACTATACTAAAAGAAAAGGAAGGAGAGATTTCCAGAAGCTTTTAAGCTAAGAAAGAAAAGTAAAGAATGATAACACACGAGCTAGCCTTGACAGACTGCGAGAGCTAGCTCTGCTGTGACTGGTCACTGAATTAAAACATCCACACGAGACCAATCACGGGTCACCCTGTTGCATTCCACAGCAGCAGATAATTATTGTTTACCTTTTGTTTCTGGGGCCTCAGCTTCCCAGAAGGAAAAAATCCTAAAGAAAGGATTTTAGTGAAAAGGATGTCTGCGACAATGCCTCACCCTCTATGGACACTAAACTCTGAGCAAGAACTGGCAATGTTCCTCAGCAGCGAGAAGGTAAAGAGCATCTCATTTTCCAGTAAATCAATACCCCAAATTATCCCACAAAATGAGCAGCATTTTAAGACCCGCAGCTCTTTTTCTCTTGGGAAAGAAGGGAATGACCAGCTAGCTAGGATATGCTAGCTAGCCAGTTCAGTCTGGGCATCAGACACCGGGGTTTCAGAAAGATAGGAGTTGGACTTGGAGATACGTGCATGAGTAAGTAGCAAAGGCCTTGCGGAATATCCGCTTGAAGACATGCCAGCAAGTAAATTGTTGGAGAAAAAAAAGTACAACGCGTGTCAGGTTTTTAATTACATGTCTATTTTCCCAACAAAGAAGTGCAATTAAAGTTAATCATGTCTATTATATTACACAATGCCTCCCTTCCTAATAGAACCAGGCCTGCATGAAGGAAAAGCACATTAACACACAAACGCTGTTCGTGCACAGGGATGTTTTGCACCCTGAACACACTGGGATACAGCCGTGCTCAATTACGCATCCTCTGCTCCAGCACACGGCTCCACCGATGTCCTGGGCAGTGGCAGGAGGGGGAGCAGGGCTTACTTACAAACCCTGGCGGCCCCAAAGATGCGACTGATAGGCCCACATGCTGTGAGCACACAGGAGGGTCCCTGCCTGCCTGTGCCAGCTTCCCCCAGCCCGCTGTGCACAGCCCAGGGCCCGAGCAGGGACCCTGCAGGGCTCTGGCAGCCTCAGGGTCAGGCAGGCAGTGCACAGACTGAGGAACAGCAGCAAAGCTCAGAGCCCTCTATCATCAGCAAGCCAGTGCAGTCTGACGGAATCTGAGGGACACCCAGTTAGCAGGATAAATTTTGCTCTCTGGTGTCAATCCAGAGTAGTGCAGTTCATTATGGGATTTAATCCCTGTTACAGCAGGTGTAAATAACAGCAATTTGACTTTTTTCCCCCTGCTGAAATACTACTTCCTGCTTCAGTCTCATTTTATAGCCTTCTGTGGCTGCTGCCATCACTGTCCAACTCTGCCTTTACCACACATGTGGTGTCTGAAAGAAGCACTCAGCAGCTGGGAGGAAGGAGGCAGCTCTCAGAACCAGCACAGCCAAAGCCAGTGCCCATCCATCTCCGTATCCACAGGGATGGCTGTTCCTGGAGCATCCCAGGGCAGCCCCCACACCCTATGGCATCCAACAAGGCCAGGGCAGCTCTGCCCGGGGCAGCTGCAGGCACTGCTGCCCAGGATGGAGGATACCTCAGAGAAGCAACATCAATGGCAGCACTGAGCCCTGCAGCAGACACCACCTGGAGAGCCTGTGCATGCCCTGTTCCCTGGCTGCTGAGGGTCTGGCCTCCTGGCAAGGAGCAAAAGAGCTCAGGATGGACACAAGCATGAGCAATGTCCATGCACATTTCCACGCAGTTTCCAGGTTCTTTTGGCAAAGCCCTGTTCCAGCAGCTCCTTGGGTGCTGCAGAGCACTGCCCCTGCATTTCCAGCACCAATCCAGCCACCAGAACAGGATGATATCAATACACCACACAGGACAATGCCTACAAAAGCCTGTTGAGTCCCACAGCTTAGCCCTCTTCCTAGCAACTGATTCCAGTACCTTGGTTCCCAAGTTTTTATTTTAATTTTACTTTGATGGTTTGGCTGATTTCTTTCAGGCTGGCAAACCTGAGTAAATCCAGTGGAGCTGTGACAGCTCAAACTGCTTTTGCTCTGCTGATGAACCAGCTTGGACAAAACCCTGAAGAAGCAAATAATTTGCAGAGAAAAAAAGTTTTAATTTCAGCCAAGTCAAAGCAAATAACCAGTGCAGGGCACCATTAACAAAGCTGTCTGAATTTAATTTAGTCTTCAAAACAGCAATTTCTAAAAAAACTGCTTTGATACCAGAGAGGAGGTATCAAAGAGAAGGGGAAGAAGGGAGGACTCCAAATTCAGTAATTTTTTTTTTTTTTTGTGAGCACCTCCATCTTGCTCAACCCAAATCAGACTTATATTTTCAAGTATTTAATTTCCTTTGCTTTAAAAAGAGACTCTGCAGCTGGCTGGGAGGAGATTTAGGTGGTGGAAGTGTCCACCTGGACAAGGATTTGCCTGTTGGGGAAAGGAAATCCAGCAGACGGCATCAGCAGAGGAGCTGAACCCAAGCACTGGTTTTTGAAATCCCACACTAACTCTTTAGAAGCTGCTTCATCCCATCAAAATGTACATGCTGATCTGAACCAGCACTTGAAATTCCAGCTGCAGAATGCTCACTATTATTGAAGAAGAAATGAAGTGTTTTATGAGAGAGACTACTTTCAGAAAATTGAAAGACCATGAAAGAGAAAACATACAATAGGATGGTGCAGTTGCCAACTGTTGTCAAAAAGCTACATTCAAAGGAAAAATAGAAATTTAAAAGTCACTTAAAGGCTATAGTTGGGTCTGATACATACAGTTAGGCTTACTGAAATAATTTTTAGCTACACAACTGATCTACATATAAAATCCTTCCACACCATGCACATTACCAGGGTGAAGTGGTGACACCAAGCACAAGACAACTGTTCTGCATAAAGTCACAAGAACATCATTTAGCCAGGGTTCTTCAACAGGCAAGGGGTAACAGAAACTAATGGCCAAACATGTCCCAACTGGTGTAAATTAAGCCATAAAAATAAACACACAAATCTACAAGCCTCCGGAATGGAAGAACTTGCCAGCTATGTTGATGGGAGCTGCTGCTCTCATGAGTTTTTTCCAAGCAGCCTGTTTGATGCGGCCCTTCCAGCACCCCTGCCCACATCCCTGAGGAACACTCAACCCAGTCAGCGGCATTCCCTGGCACAGAGAGCTCCGTGCAGTGCACATCAGGCTTTGGACAGGGCAAGAACATAAAACCAGATAATTTTAACAATCTCAGTGAATCTTAGCAAACCAGAACCAGATGTGGGCAGGGAGCTGAAACCAGCCCCTGTCCCTCTTCCCCACCTCTCAGCTCCCTTCAGCTGCTGTTTGGGTTCATTGGTCTAACTTGCCTCTGGCCTTTGAATCCCAGTCCCTGACAACACACACAGCACCAATGACTCTGAAGGAATGATTCACCAGAATTACTTGTTTCCAGAGAAAGTGGATGTGGCAGGCTGCTGTGTCCTGGCCAAATGAGAGGCCCAGTTCCCAAGCTGGAAGGCCCTGGGCTGCCACTGGACATGCACTCTGTAATGCTCAGGAATCCCAGATGGGAGAAGAGGGCCACCCGCCTTCTGAGCAGCCTCCACGGCACATAGCATCAGGCATTTGTCCAGCATTTATCAGCCCCAGCCCTTCCTGATGCTCTAACACACCTTGGCATTTCCCAGGTGGAAAGCACAAGGCCTCAGTCCTCTTTGTCAGTCCCCTCATTATACTAAGAAGAACAAAGAACTCCTCCTACACAGTGCTGCCAGCAGCACTGCACTGCACAGTGATACGGCAAGTAAAATTACTTTCAATTCACCACAAGGAATAAAGGTCAAAGCTCCAAGTGATACACTCAGAAACAACTTGTAGGGGATGGACAGCTGCTCTCCTAGGAGGAAGATGACACTTTCCTGGAAGCAGAACTCTTCCCCCCCATGGCCAGCCTCACCTCTGTGCCCCTGTCCTGCCCCAGAACACCCCATGGCCACACCTGTCAGGAAGGGCCTCAAATGATACCCCTTGGCAGCAGCACCCTCCAAGAGATGGAAAAATGAGGTCAGGCTGCCAGGAAGGAGTCACATGGCTCACACAGCCACTCCTGGAAAACGGGGAGCTCTCCTGGCACCATTCCCCACACTGCTCCTGTACTTTGGATTCATCAGTAAGCAGTAAAAGCTTATTGCTGATGACTAGATATTTAAGGAATTAATACTGCTTCATACAAAAAGGATGCAACACAGGGGAGCAGGATGCATCTTGTAGGATGCAACACAGGGGAGCAGCTAAGCAGCTCAAGGATCCTTTTCCCAAAATGCCATACCTCAACTCATGTGCCAATTCTTACCCAAAATCATTGGAGGATTTTCTCTGCAAATTCCTCAAGTATGACAAATGTCAGTAGGTGGGACTCCAAGGCCAAAGGAAGAGCCGTCACTCCCAGGGTGCCCACCCCAAGGCCTTGGCCCCCCGAGCCCTCTGGGCACATGGCAGGTGACAACAGCATGGGCTCATCAGCTCAGCTATTGTGTCTCGTTAGCTTAACCAAACTCCAAACTCCATGCGGAGCGCCTTTCCCCCTCAAGTTATTAAAGGGTAGATTTCTTTTAATTAAACTCATTTACATGACTAAATTAGATTTAATTAGTCCCATTCATTTTGCTAATACCTCTCTTTGATTGGAGAAAGGCAACTTTTCTAATTGCTCCAAACAGGACTGGGTGGCTCTGCCCTCACTCGAGCTGGCACAAGGAAATCCCGCCTCTACAACACACAGAGAAGGGCCCAGTGCAGATTTTGGGTATAAACAAACTGGACAGCTTTTCCTACCACACGTGTACTGTGTGTGGTAATTACTTGATCACCATAAGACCTAACATTTATGGCATGATTTAAAGCATGGGAAAGCCCACTAAAAATTCTTTTCAAGTACCTTCTATCTGCTCAAGGGAAATGCTGCGAGACAAACAGCAATTCAACTTGCTTCCCCTCTTGTACTTTTGAAACTGGGGGGGGAAAAATATCAGCAATTTTGAAATTGAGGGCTAAAGGCATTTCTACTAAGTCCCTTAGCCAGACAGCTCACTGATGCAATTATCAATTTTCTTAACTGCAACATTCAGCACTTACTCATTTTTATAACTTTCGACTTAGAATGTATCAAGCTGCTGCCTAAGTTATCCATTAAGCCAAAGCATCAAGCTTCCCACTAGGCCAGAAGTCACCATATTGAACTCCGTGGGACTGTCTGAAACACCCCAACACCTCCCATTTCATCCTAACAGGCACTGCCTCATGCTGCTCCAGTTCAGATGCACGAGCACATGAAATTCCACTCAGAATTCACAATACACTGAGTTTCCAGATGCCTGCTCACATGGCTCAGTGATTTCCCTCATGCCAACTGCGGTGTTGCTATCGGTGGCCCTGGGGGCCAGACTGGTCACAACCTCCAGAGCACACAAAAGCCCCACCAA
Organism: Geospiza fortis; assembly: GCF_000277835.1. Taxonomy (NCBI): domain Eukaryota; kingdom Metazoa; phylum Chordata; class Aves; order Passeriformes; family Thraupidae; genus Geospiza; species Geospiza fortis. The sequence goes on along the minus strand of NW_005054304.1, from coordinate 224,789 downwards.
AACCAGGCGCTCACAGCAGAAACACCAGGCTTTTATCCTGTATATATATATTCCTGTTGGTTCCTAGATAGTGAGCCCTCATCCCACCCCAGAGGCCTTGTATCTGCAGCCTACGGCTGAGAACAGCAGGCCTCAGCTTTGTACAAAGCGCAGGAACTGACACCTCAACTCAAACATTCCCAAAGATACTGCTTGCAGAACAGCCATTGTGCTACCCAGAGCCCAGCTGGTGACCCATTTGCCAGCGGAACAGTCCCCAGCCTCTGTCAGTGCTCCCGACGACCTCCTCTTTCAGCCGAGGTGAACGCACGGCATTTCTCCAAGACAAACGCAAATCTCTATACTATTTGGCACCAGTTCCTTTCATTAGATACAATTTTCTGCCCCTTTTCTCAACATGTAACTAGTATTTATCCAACCACACATGATGTGTGGCCTAATTATCACTCTAATATTTTTCCGAAAAAAAGAAACTAATGCAATTAACAAGGAACTAAGAAACGAACCCCCCCACGGCTGCCCCCCCACCCCCGGCTTGCTATTTTTGTTGGGTTTTAAATCAGGTTCAGTAGTAATCACAGTGGTTTGGTTGGAATCAGACATGGTATTTGGATTCTTTGCCAGCACTTCACAGATTCTGAAATTCATGGAATAGTCCAAAATCAAAACCTCCCCACTTCTCTGGCCACTTCTTTTCTTCAACTCCCAAGTCACCTTAGTATCTTCACAGATTCTTCATTTAAAAAGTTTTGAGTAAACAGTGTCATCAAAAGCCCAGCTGAAATACGTACTTTCATAGGATAAATTATCTGACCCAAGCACAGGGCAAATGTAATCCAGGCCCAAACCCCAAAATTACTGGCATGCCTTGTACCAAGATCTTTCACTCTGTTTCAGCAGCTTTTATCAAAGATTTGAGAAGGCTTTTCAGCTGCAAGACGTGTGTCTCCAGCGACACAGAAACCCTCTGCTTTTCCAGACAGGCACAACAGAACCACCAGTGTCTGGGGCAACTGCATTCCTGGCTCAGAGGTGACACTAAATGCAATTAAGGGAGACGAGTATGTGAGGAAGGAAAAGTCTGAAGAAAAAACTGCGCCTCCTGCCATTAACCCCTCACCTGTTACCTGCCATAGTGACCCACCACCCTCTTGGCTCTGGATTTTGCGAGCAGCTCTGAACCATCTCCTTCCTCTTCATCCAACAGACCCACCATTGAGCTCCAATTTCAGGAATTTCTGGACAATAACCAGGCTGTAATTACATGCTTATGCAAAGTTATACTGTCACACTTAGGAAATCTCTTGAGAACACGGTTAATTCCAGGAATATCATGTCCTTATTTTTCAAATCCTGCGTGGGAGAAACAGCTTTTTGGTTCTGTTTGCATACTAAAAACTCTACGTGCCATCGCACAACAGGTTGCCCTGTTCCTACAAAAATAAGGGTCAGATGCATCCATCAGTCTGAGGGGCTGTTCTGACTGCAGCACAAGTACCGTAATATCCCCAAATTCGAGGCGATGTGAGTATGCCCTGAGTGTTAAATAATCAGGGAAAAAAGCATGTGTGGGGGTTGTTTGGGTGTTTTTGTTGGGTTTTGTGTTGATTTATCAGTTTTACAGGAGTGGGGGAGTTGTCAACATCAAGTAAACATCTTGGCATTGCCTGTCAAGAACACCTGAATGACCCAGTGTGTGACACAAATGACCCCATGCAGGCTAGCTCTGTGTCTGGGAACAGGGAGAGGATTTGGGAAATGTAAATGTCTCTAAGATTGGGGTATGGCTTGAAAACTTCACTTGAATCGTGCCCCCAACAAATGCTTTTGCTGTCGAGTAAGGAAAAAAGAAAAAAGTGCTGTTTAAAATGTTTGATAATCTGACAAGGCCATAAGGCTTAATGGAATCAATGATTACACACAGATGGATGATTAACTCTCGAGGTTTAATGTTAAAAAAAGAGTGCTGGATTGCTACTTAATGGAATTACACTGCCCATATGGAAAAGAACTATAGCCTGCCTATACCCAGAATTAGGGAACAGGTGGTCGATCTGGGCAGGACTGCTTGGAATGCACAAAAGCATGCTGAACTTGTAAGTGCCAGAAAAAAAGAAAAAAACTCTTCCAAAGTGTGTTAACTTTTCCTATCTCAGAATTGTAAATGGCAGAACTGAAGGCAGGGATCCTCCCAGCCCCTGTTCCCAGCTCCAGCCCCAGGTACCCCATTTGCTGCAGCTGCTGAGCACAGTGAGGGGACGCTGCTGGATCCACAGAGGCAGTGGGGGTTGGGAACAGCTGGCCCTGATGCTAGAATCTGCCATGCCCAGCCTAGAGCGAGTTCTGCTGCCTACCCAAGGGCTCCAAGAAGCTTCTATATGGCAGAGGATCCCCATAGAATAGGCTTTGGCTGCTGCAGTCCATCCCACTCTCCCTACCCATCCCTTACTTGGAGAGGACCCTGAGGCCACTGCTGTAGGACAGCATGCTTGGGTTTCCTGTAGTGTCACATTGGAGAACTGCCTCTTGTTTCTGGAAGGAATCCTCAGTGATTCCATTCTCAGACCAGTGACCCCTTGTTCACCATCCAGAACGTACTGAAAAGTTAACCCTCTCACAGCCTTTTCTCCTGCTGCCTGGGGGCTGCGGGGCCTGCCAGACACCCTTACTGCAAGAGCTCTATGGTATCCCATGTAGAGAATCCTCCAAACACTCTGACACTGTTCACAGAATGCAGTCATGAACAAGGTTAAAGCAATCCTCTACACATGACACGCCTGAGATCACCATCCTGAAAAGGATGACCTTTAGCCCAGCCTCCAGAGTAGAAGCTGTACATACAGGTAAACTCTCCTCTGGAATGAAAAGCATTCTGTACAAGCAAAGTAGCATCACCAAGAGCTTCTGCCCACAAGCATCTGAAGGTAATCCAACAGGAAATCAGACCCAGCTTTGTAGGAGAACAGCTTCTTTAGAACGGAGACAGGACTGGGGCTTAGGAAAAATCAAAGCTAACAGATTCCAAGACCCATTTCCAAAGCAAGTTTGGCACCCAGACATCCATAATCCTCCTGAACTGAATGAAGGTTACCAGTCCATGTCCATAATAAACACAGATCATTAAATAGGCACAGCTATCCAAAAGGATCCCTTATTCTACACTAAGAATAGCTTTCTGGCATCCTTCAAACAATTTCTAAAGTGACATCAACTAAATTGCAAAGAAAGTATTTTTCTGTGAAAATAACGTACTCTAGAAGATAATGTTCCTAGAGGGCACTTTAAATTCACACCTCGTCTTGGTAAAACAGTTCCATATGGAAATACCCAAGTCACACACAGGCTCTGCAAACCCAGCTAGCAGGAAATTAGGTGATCTATGAATCAGGTTGCAGACCTCAACTCACTGAAATTTGAGCTTGATACGCAGGGTTCACTTGGACTAGAACTGAAGTGTGACATGGGGTCCCAGAGCCTCTCCCCCTGCCTGAGTTCCCTGCCAGTGGCAGGGGTCCCTCACCTTCCCCTGCCCCAGCACTGGCCCAGCCAGCCTGGCTGCCCACAGAGGTGAGCTGTCCAGCTTTGCACACCATACACAGGGGCCATTCCAGAGAGGAAGAGCTCTTGCTTCTTCCTCCCAAGTGCTCACAGGACCAGTTGTCACAAATGACCACTTAAAATGTACTGAGTTTTTTTTTCCCCATATAATTTATTCATGTTCTTCTGTAACCAAGGAAACAGAAGTGATTTTTCTCTCTCATCCAACATTTTCTGTTAAGGGCTGGGTTTTCTAAATCTGTGGGGTCTAATAGCTGTTGAAAAATGAGTGCCAAATTTCATCCAGAGAAAGCCAGCACTCCCGACACAGCAGGAGGACGCCAGTCTCCTTTCTTTACCTTTATCCAGCACCTGTGACTGCCCTCTCCCACACTTCCTACCATAAGCATTTCAAGTCCAAGCTCTCCCAGACAGTGCTATCTCATTACCTGCTGCTCCCAAGCAGGACACACTATCCAATGATATGACACACTGTCACAGTTCCTCAGGATAATATGAACATGGAAAGGCTCATGCACTTTCAGTAAACAGATACCTGGTAGCCATGGGCTTTGGCCACTGCCCTCCTAGCCACGACATCTGCACTGATTCTTTCAGAAGGGTTCTGTCCCTTTTTAAGTGCCTTTCTCCAAGACAGTAGCTTGAAGAGCTTATGGCAAACCCAGAGGAACAGCAAAGGAGTCCTGCTATGCTGTCCCAGCCTGGCTCTGCTCCTCATGACAAGCCAATCTAACTCCACTGGCCTGAAACAACAGCTGTGCCATTTCTGCATGGGGTTCCTCTTGGTTAGCATTCTCCAAGCCCTGAGGGGGACTAATCTCCTGGACACAGAAGGCAGGGATCCTCCCAGCCCCAGGTGCCCCATTCGCTGCAGCTGCTGAGCACAGTGTGGTGTGAGTGAAGGATGCTGCTGGACCCGCAGAGAGAGTGAACTGACACTCCCCTCATCTCCTTTTCACTGGGACCTTTGGTGACTTGCTCTCATGCTTCACACACCTCCTCCCCTTCTGTGGTGAAAAAGCACCTATTTTCAGTTCCTGCCATACCCCAAATTTCTGAGGTGTGCCTCAGACAGCAGCCAGCCCCCATCCTGTTTGCCTGGTGAACACACCTCATTATCACGCCATCGCATCCATCTAATTTCTCTGAAACCAATTCATTTATTCTAAACCATGCATGAGGCCCTCTCAAATGAGATCATGAGAGGGCCTCATGATCTGGATGTCATACCCAGAGAAAAAGAGGTCAAAATCCATAAGTAGGATTTGAACTTCCAGTCCCAAGGGGCTTGAACTGAAATGAGCAGAATCCAGCCCATGTGAGCCACTAACTCACTCGGTTCTCACTACTCAGCACTTGTGACGGCAGTAACTGGCAGTGGAATTGCTGCACAGTGTCATCCTCACAGAACATAGGGTACTCTCCAATTAAATTGGTACCACTTCTGTGCTGCCATTAGGATGACTTATTTGTTTCTGATTAATTAGGTTTCAGCTTCTTTCTTTTGGCATTGCGTTTTCCTCCTGTTCAGTCTATCTGGCCAGTCTAGGTCTGTGTTGGCACAGATCAGTCACTGCAATTCTGGATCAGAAATCTGTGCCTTTGATGAACCTGGCTTCTGGTTCCTGTCAATCTCTGTTGCGGGGTATCACAAGCCACACAGACATTCAGGCTCTTACACACACATACAGTGCGAGATCCCTACAGTGGGAAAAAAGGGAAGAAGGCAGCCGTGACAAGGTTGCCTCCTTTGGAACCACAGAGAGGTGCCAACTAAAGGTCCCAGCAGCTCATCTGCCAGAGCATGAAGAGCAAACATTTGTCTCCTTGCTCATTTAAAGGCCTTGTCATGGCTGGAGTTCTGGATGGTGGTGGGAGAAGGCTTGGGAGGGAAGACATAACTGCAGCTGTCTGCAGCACAGCTGCAGCTCTGCATCACGGCAGCCACGGATGGGCCAGAGGGCAGCTCTGGCCGGCGAACCAGGTGGAGCCCGCGTGGCTGCTTGGCCAGCAGGGCACTGCTCTCACACAGCAAGGAACAAGTAGCCATGAGGAATCAAAACTCAAGGAGTTCTATCAATGTAAGGGAGAGAAGAAACTGAGGCATTCCGTATCGTTCAATGCTAAATTATTGAATGTTTGGAAATGGTGCCTTTTTTTTTTTTTTGGCAAACAATATATGGGGTCGCCAATGCGCAGATGGGAGAGCAGCTTATATTTAATAAAATAAAAATTGACATTGGTGGCACATTCTCATATACAGGCATACATTATGGATGATATACACTTGGTATAGTTTGCACACAGCCTAAACGTTTGTCCTACAGATGGACAAGGAATTAGAGGGATAATAGTTTACATTACACAAACATTCCAAATGTGTGCTTTTCCAAACACAAGTTAGTGGAAGATCTACCTCAGAAGTAGAGGACAAACCATAACATAATCTGCAACTCCCACTTCTATGTACTCCCACAGCCCTGGGATATGATCCCAGCAAATTAAGGTACTGCAAAGCTAAAGGTAAGTAATGAAATTTTAATAAAAATATCAAGTCTTCTTATAGAGAAGTTTTGCAATTCATGTTACCTTCAACTAGTACCAGCAAACATGCACAAATGCACAGAAAGAAGACAGCAGATCCTCTGGCTCTTTAGGCCCCACGTCCACCTACAGCACTGCTGAGAATGTTAAACCCAAAATATGTATCTATCAATGCTTTTCATCAAGCTGCCTGCCTTCAACTTTGTCTTAGAGACACTAATTTCACAGTACAGACACTGCCTCCAGATACGCCTTTGTTAACAATGTCCATTTTTGTTCGAAAATGCCACTTACTGTGCAGAACTTGCTTAAAACACCATGTGAAGCAAAGCTTTCCATCCCAGTTCTACCTGGAAAAGGATTTTTATGTTCTCAAGCAGAAAACAGCTGTTACATTTTTAAGTACTTAACTTGAAACACAATTTTGCCATCTTTCACCTTCTTCATGAAATCCTTCACAAAGACTCCCATTTATGAGCCTCCCTCAAGTCATCCCCACCACAGATAAACCCGCTTTTAAAAAAGGCTTTAAGCCTCACAGAGTGTCATTGAGAAATACCATATTTCTGGGCATGTCCAGCACATGTTTGAAACTGTCATTTTTTTCAGTATTTCCTTGGGCTTGCTAGATAGTACAACAACAACAACAACAACAACAAAGGAAAGAAAAAAAAGGAATCTTTGTCTTTCCAGGAAAAAGAAACTTTCAGTCATCTCAGGGAAAGTTGGTTGTCTTTGAAAAGAAGACAACAAGAGAGAAAACCTGATATTAATGGAAGAAATGCCCATTTCCTACATTGACTGTGTTGTTCTGAGGGCTTTGCTCAGTGTTCCAGGAACAATGTGTAAGAAAATATTGTCAGGCAGAGCAGCTCCTTTGCTATTCTGAATTAAGTTGGAATTAGGATTCCCTAAATCCTTCATGCTGTGCCAGAAGAACACAGCGGAGCTTTCAACCACTTTTCAGAAAGGGAAAGCACTGACACCACAGAAACATCCTAAATCCCAGTTCCAAGACCACTAAAATCAAGTCAGTAATAAAAGAGACAGAGTCCCAGTATATTATGAGTCCTTAGCAGCAATATTTGAGGTAATAGCTCTCTCCATAATGATTTCTCATGCAATTTTAGTCTCAAAGCTCAAAATTAATTACAAACGTGAAACAAATCATGCTGTTAAAACATATATTATAAACAAATTATGCCCTCAAAAAAGGTAACTTATAGCCTGGGAAAGTAATTGATAAATGTAAAGTGTTCACAAATAACTGAAAAATGACAGGTCAAGTGATCACTGAGTGACCAACATATAAAACTACCCAGCACAAGACATAAAACATACAAACAGTCTGCCACTCACTCAGCATACACTGTAAATAAACCATATGGGCTTTTTTTTGCATGTGTCCCAGGGCTGATGTTTCTGCACAGTGTTCCTAAGCCAAAACCTCTGAGCTGTTAAAAAGATTTTCATGCCTCAGCTCCACCCACTATGACACAGAATTAACATTTCTGTTCAGCCATCAAGTTTAAAAAAAACCAATATTCAAGACCGTAACAAATTCCTGCTTAATTCCCAACCCAAATTCTGTGTGCTCAGCATTTTGCTATTGTGTGCCCTGCTCCAAAAGGACAGAACCTTCTGCACCTTCCAAGCCATGCCACACTGGCCTGTGTCACAGCAGCCACCATTACCAGTTACTGCCGGCTACCAACCCCCCCTGCACAGGACGCAGCTCCCCGCCAGCAGCCAGCCCAGCCCAGCCCTGCCCAGCCTCCTGCTCTAACACCCCAAACGTGTGCTCACACATTGGCAGCCCTGCCAGGATGCCGAGCGCCTGGTATTCCCTGTCAGCTGATTTCCAGAGACTCATGCAGCACACTGTGTTGGACATGATGTCAACTCAACAGCACTTAATAAACCCACAGAGAATAATGCAATTGGAACCCGACAGAGTAAGGCATTAATACTGTGCATTTTAATCAAAGGGAGAGATAATAATTATATCTCTATGTAACTAGAAAAGCTGAAAGGTTCTAATGGGAAAAAATAAAACCATCTGTTTGCTCTAAATCATTAAATGAGTGCTTTAGGACAATGTCATCCCCCTAAAGCCTGTAACAATTTGGGCCTTAAGCAGAGATGCAAATTGATTAAATCCCAGCATATTTTGCCACAAATGGCGGAATCCAAATACCAGTGAACAAACAGTAATTTCTGCCACGCATCAGGAGGACAAGCCAAAGACATTTTTCCATTCCTGAGTCTGCAGACAGGAACATGATTAATGGCTATTTTCAACCTAAGTTTTTTAAAGCTATCATAGTCTTTATTTTAGGAATCACACAAAATCCTGCTGCTGGGGGTTACAGAGCAAACCCCAACCCCTAGTTCAGAGGTACCTGTTGGGCTCACATCTCCCACATGAGAGATTGTCTCCACTTGTGTTTTCTTGGGGGGGTTGAGCCAGTGCAGCTCTGAAGGGTCAGGTGCTGAGGCCCGGCAAGTGGAGGTTTTGGATTAATGTGCCTGCAGGGACAGGGGCTGTGCTGACAAGCACCCAAGCAACATCCCACCAATGGCACTACTGGGTACCTGCACTCTCTCGTTTAAATCCTGGCTTAGCTCTCTCTAAATTAGAACTGGTTTTACACCCCAGGTAAGTATTTCTGTTGAACCTCACTTTGTCCAGCCAAGACCTGCTGGAAGACAGGTGGCTACGACAGCTTTCCAGAGCTACCTCAGCTTCACTGCCAACAGAAGCCATGCTGAAGGGATCTGCCACAAAGACAATAACTGAGACAGGGGCTTGTAATTATGGTAGAGGACTACCCCGTGGGATCAGTTGGGTGTCTCTTACACCCGAAGGCTCTGACATGACCCAAATGACCTCAAGAACACAGCATCCCATGCACACGGCTGTGTGAGTCCTTCTCCAGACAGGAGAGGACCGGATCCCAGATGGAACAGCCCTGAAGCACAGAGATTTGAGGTGCTTTTCCCTGGCTGCCACAAACCTAGCTGCGCAGGGGGACTTGCCCCTTCGTATGCCCTTCCCAACAGGAAGGTTGCCGACTTACACCGGATCAGATCTTGCTCCTTAGTCTTTTCCCACCTCATTCACCTGACAGCCTGACAGGCTCCTCCACAACAGACATCTTATCAGATGTGACTGATTGCTGTAATCTGTACTCTGGGCAGCCATTAAGCAAATTACCTGAATCATTGCAAGGATTAGTCTCATTAACACATGATTAGCATCAAATTAAAATAATGAGTGTTTAACTTCTGATGTCTTCCAGTTGTTTGAACAGCTTGATCAGCCACACCAGGCTGGCAGGGAGGTGGTGGGTGTCAAAGAGTCAGGGAGAAAAGCTACAAATAAATAAAAGGGTGGGCTGTGCCCCCGCAGAGCTGCAGCTGACAGATACCACAGAGGCCCGGGCCCGGGGCTGCCAGAGCTGCTCCATGCACAGCCCGGGTCAGAGGCTCTCGGCCGGCCCCACAGTCCTGCTCTGCTGGACAGGTCACCTTGCCTCGGCTCCTCTGTGCCCAGAGCTGGGACTTGCCAATGCCCACGATGTCAATGCAGCCACTAAAACAACAGGGTGAGGCGACCTGATCCTTCCATTCTCCTGGCTTTCCCGTCTTTTCCAAGTAAAGCAAATGCTAAGGAAGGCAAAGCAAAAATCCCATCACAAGCAATAATTCTGGAAGGCATTTTTCTTCAGGAGCTCTCCTTTTGAACTGAGCATTGTTAACCCATCACCTCTTTTTCCGAATCTCCCTCCTCTCCTTCCCCAACCCTCCACCTACTTTCCTGTCTCCCTGCACCTGATGTGCCACTGGGGGTGTGGCAAAGTCTCTCCAGAGTTGCAATTCCTTCCAGCCTTCTGAAGGTTATTTGGCTTTATTTGCATATGAGTTCACCGAGTTTCCTACTGTTGTTGATTCTCCTGCAGGGCCACAGAGCTGCAATCTGAGCCTTGCCTAGCCTTGCCTTTGGGTTGCTTCCAGTTCAATTCCCTCCCCATGTCATTAACAGGCACCTTTCCTATCTCTGAAGGAAAGGGGAGACCTAGCATGCAAGATCTGCAGGATGGGGACCTAAATCCACACTCAAACCACTTCTCTCTCCATGAAGGAATGACAGAACATGTGCAGCAGCCAATGTTTAAGCCTCAACATCTTGGTTATTTATTCTTTGAAATGCCACAAACCATAAGTACGTATTATAGACAAATCACTTGTCAAAGCTCTTCCCTAATTTAATTAAAGCCATTTTTTATTCATACAAGTGCAAAGAAGCAACTTAAACAGATAACATTTTTCACACTTACATAAAATGAAAATAGCCAAACTAAATTTTGGCAAAGCATATAAAAACAAAAGATCCAAGCAAAGACTCTGTATGTGCCAACTTCCATCTCTGCTGAGATGTTAGCAAGGAATTGCACACACAAGGTCTCCTATTTCAATTTCTGATGGACTCCTGACCCTCCACACACCACAAACATACCAGTGGTTCCTGTGCTAGTGCCCAATGGTCCTTTCCACCCACCAGGCTAGAGTTGATCCTTGTCACCCACACTACTGTGAATCACTAATAGAGCGGGCAGCCAAACGCTGCTTCAAGTTAAAGGCTCTCTGCCCCAAAAGCACCTTTCACTTATCCACTGCACATCTGATTGTTCTACTGGCAAAAGCACAGGTGTCCAACAACTGGGGGAAATGTGTTGTTCTACTCGCAAAAGCACAGGTGTCCAACAACTGGGGGAAATGTGTTTTTATCACAGCTCTAGTCCAAGCTTTAACACACATTTTTGCCTTCCATCCAGGTGACATCACAGGCCAACCCTGACAAGAAACACCTTCAAGCCGAGCAAAGCAAATTTGGGATCAGCAATACCAAGGAAAGAGCTCTGCTCTAACTCAAAGTTCACCAAAATTGACTGGTAGATAAAGGGACAGAAGACTTCCCATCCATCCCACTCTATATGCAAGCACCATTTCTGTCAACTGAACCCCCCCAACCACTCAAGTCCAGAGGCAGTGTGAGACAATTCTGCAGACTGGGCACAGTGCCCACCCCAACTGGTTTTATACCAGCATTTCCCAACATGACCCATTTCACGCACATCAATAGCCAGCGCTGCTGTCCACAGCAAACACCTCCTAATTCTATTGGGTTTCTTACCCTCTACTCCAGTGAATAGAAAATAATTTCTCAATTTACCCTCAAAGTTCCAGTTTGCTGCTGTGCCATCCCTTACGGCGCTCAGCATCTCCTGATTCATGTGATACATTCAGGCTCCATCTGTGCATATTATTGACCAGATTATGTAAACTACGCTTTAGCAATTCACACTCACTTGGTTCTGCAGTACCTGTGGGTGCCAAGCATATGTTTCCCATTCTCCTTGCTCTCCTGGGCCATATGCAATCCCCTCAAACCAGCAGCTTTCCTATAGACCCAACTTGGTGGCTGCTATAAATCCATAGAAATCCCATTGGCTGTACCAAACCCGGGATGTCAATCTGTTTGCACAGACTTGGTGGTACTCTCTATGTGTGATCCCCAAGGGCTCTGGGTGCCCAGCAGCACTGCTGGGTCATTGCTGACACAGGGCCCCCTTGCACCAGGCCTGGAGGGGCTGGTGGGGGATATTCCCTGAGCACCAAAGGAGACCTGGCAGGTGTGACACAGCTTGGGGGGGCAGTATCAGCCCTCATCCCAACCTGAGCACACATCCCCTGGGGTCCCTTCCGACCCCCTCAGCAAGGCAGCCAAACTGAAAAGCCAGTGTGCTAAAAACCCAACAGGACTTGTAGAATCTGGTTTTCAAAACTGAGATATTGCTCTGTTGCTAGGCAAAATGGAAGGGTTTTCTCTCCTCTTTTTGGAGAAGCCTCTGCTCTCTTCTTGAGGGGCAGAGCTGAAAATCATACTGTCACTAATGCAAAATTAGACTGACAGCATGGAGACCTGCTTCTTATTCCAAGGCATGTCACCATCCAGCCTGCTCCCTTCTGGGAATGACACCATGTACTCAAAGGATTTTACAAGGGAAAAAACAACCCTTCAGCCCACTGCTGCAGCAGGATGGTACTAGGGCTCTGCTTCACACTGCAGCAAGGAACAGAAACTTGAGCAGAGTCCACAGGCACAACAAGCAGCTTCAGGCAAACAAAGAAACAGGTCCAGCCTATTCACAGAGGAAGGGAACAGCTGTCTGGAATCCTAGTAGTTGGTTGGTCTTCCTCTCGTGTAGCTGTCACTTTTAAGTACTAAGCATGCACTGTGATATGCTGCTCCTTTGTTCCAAACTCTGGTATGTTTGTAGCAGAGGGGGATTTCAAACACTTGAACACACCAACAGAAATTTTCCAGTAGTGCCAAAGCAAGAGATTACACATTCCTCTCTCTTGTCTGCAAGAGAGGGCACAGCACTGTCATTGCAGACAAAAGATATCCCCTGTCCTGTAGAGAGTGACACCAACTTGGCATGACCCTCCAAAATAAACCTCCTACATCCATGGTAGGAGGAAGTAATCCGCAGAGCAGAATGTGACACTGAAAGCCAGGTCCAAGAGTGCTACACACCAAGGGACAGTGTTCCTGGCCCACAAGCACTGCAGAAACATCTGCACGGGCAGGCATACTGGCACTAGGGAGCTCTAGAGCAGGTACTCCATGCCCCTGCTCAATGAGCTCATCCCTTCCCAAGAGTCAAGCACCTAGCCAAAGGCTGCCCCACACCCACACATGATCTGCATCCCATGAGAGGTTACAACCCAAAGCACTCTGCTCTCTCTCATCACCCTTCATCCACTGCCTCACACACCCTGCAGAGCTGCAGGGATTTATTGCTGCTTCATATGAAGCAAATTAGGACATCCCAGGAGCCAGCACATCTGTGCTAGCTAACAGGCAAGCCCAGATAGGAACACTGACTTCCCAGGAAGAGTAAATCATTTCCCCCTTACTTCTGCTCACCTGGCCCGAGGTGCAGGAATCCAAGAAGGATGGGGTTAGTGCACAGCTCTAGTAATTAAATAGATAACTCAGACTAAGTGTTTGCAATTTTCTCAGCCTGCGTTTGTTAGAGATGCATCTGGATCTCCATAACCATTACCTTCTGCTACCTACAGGTAGAGATAATTATCCACGAGTAAACGATTACCTAGGCTATAAATTACCTACAAAAATTTGGGCTGGGGTTTTGCCAATCACCATTCCAATTAATTAACCAAAATTGACTAGTTGGCTTTAGACCAAATATTTCCTCATCAGTATTCCATGCCAGTGCATACGAGATGAAGGAAACAAACCAGAGAGGAGAGACAGGGAGAAATCCAATGAAGGTTAGAAGGAGCTGAAAGCACCAGAGACAAGCAGGAATTGATGCCTGGCGTTGGGTGAACGCTCCCTGGTGTGGCACATGACAGTGCCAAGGGCAGGACTGCGCACGGCACCAGCAGCACACTCACAGCCATTCCCATCAGGCAAGGGTGTCACAACCATCAGAGGGAATGGAAGAGCTCAGCAGTCTCAAATGCCCCTTTGCATCAGGGTTCTGGGCACATTTCCAAGGCCTGTTTCAGTGAGCAGGGGACACAGTCACATGTAGATTATCATGACTGGGGACAGCCCCCAGGCCTAAACCACACCTGGCCACAGGAGCTCCCAAGTCCTCAGCACTCCCTTTGGCAGGAGCTGCTCAGACCCACACCAAACCCTGCAGTAGAGGACAGAAAAAAATCACAGCAATATAACCAAGGCATTGCATACTTGCAGAACAGCAACTGAGGCACCACATGCTCAGTCTGTGTGACTGTGCGCATGAGTATTGAAGAAATTTCCCTTCATTCTCTGCTTAATGGTCCCTGCAGGCCAACGCATGTAGATTTTTCACCTGTCTCTGTGTTCCAGGAAGATTGCTAACAGGAAAAACTGCCATTCCAAATAGAGCAACAAGCTCTTTGAAAGGCCCCCCTTGGGCTCAACATCCCAGGGTACCCCAGAACCCTTCTGACAGAGCCCCACAGGAGCCCTCGCCCCAAGCAGAGCAAGTTCCCTCTGCACAGGACTGGACACCAGCCCCTGGGAGATACCACCCCAGGCACAGGGCCGAGCACACATCCTGCCGCACACATGGGGTGAGGCTGAGCTCAGCTGGATCAGGTGCACGGGTCCACGCAGCAGCATTCCCTCTGTACCTTCTCTGAGGGACACAACAAGAGAGAAATGTCAGAACAAACCATGGTGTGATGCTGCCCAGGTCTTCCTTTCACCATCTGGGGTCTGCCCTCTCAGCCTGACAGCTCCACGTGCATTCAGAGAGCCCTGGCTTCTAGGCAGAGCTTCACCTGGTCACCAGTAAAGGACTCATACCTGTACTGTGTACCACAGCTCTCACACGGGATCACAGGTAGCGTGCACACAAGTGCTGGCACTGTGTGAAAAAAACCCCGGAGGAGTGCAAAACTGCAGTGAGAAATCTGAGCTGCTTCTTCCCAGCTCAGAACAACCCTTCCCCTCTGTCATAAACAGAAACATGCAGTCAGCTGAAATGGGACCAGAATATTTATTTGGTAGTGATTTTCACTGCTAGCTCTTGAACATGTAAGGCACCTCGTGCACTTCAAGGAAGATCTAAGGCTGTAAATGCTGACAAACCAAGTGATTAGCAGCCGTTCTAGGCTGTTCTGGAGAACTCAGCAGGGAACTCCTTTCAAACCAAACAATATGCAAAGAAAATCACTGTTTCAGATCATCTAGTGCCTTCCATATCACCTCAGAAATTGTTTTCAAGATGCTTTTCTCATGTCACCTCTGGTTATTGATTTATTAAAAAGCAACAAGATATTTCACTGCATAAAGTAAGATTTTTATTTATTTATGCAGACCTGTCACTGTTGATAAAATACTGTGAATGCTAGAGATTACTGCACTCTGTATAATTAAGGGAAAGGGCAGACGTCTGTGCAAGTGCTCAACAGAATCCTGATCCTGCCCAGGCAGGAGGGGTGCACAGAGAGTGCAGACGTGCTCTTGAGGACAACAGAGCCCTGTCCCCCTGGCACTGACCTGCAACAGTCCCATGGCTCCCAAAAGGAATTTCAGGTCCGGGTTCATCTCTGGGAACACCAGCGAGAAGATGCAAGCGGAAAACCTACTACCAGCCCAGAGCTCGCCAAGAGCAAAGGAAAACAATCAGAACTCAACCAGCAAGAAAACAACCAACACAAAGAGCATCAGAGTCTCATGTCTCCACTCAAAAAGCTGCACACGTGAGGCACAGCCCAACTGTATCCACCCTGCCCAGCTCCATCACAAATCCAAGGCAGTTAGGGGCTTGAGAAACACCTCAATTTTGAACTCTATTTATGTGCCTCTAACAATTAGGCCTTCCTTCCTGCTTCTCCTGCCCTGTTCTCATTTCAGGTTTACTCAAACATTTGCTAATGAACAGTAAATCTTTAGACTACTTAGAATTGCTCTGGTTAATAAACTGAGGGCATTTCATCAACCTTATTCAAAACTCAAACTCATTTATGAAAAAATCCGCATCAGTCTGCCAGAAAGATGGCTTCCACTCCCAGAAAGGCCCTGGCAGCACAACACAGGTTCAGGCTGACTGAAGCATTCTGGACAATAAGCAGAGTCTGATATTCAAGAGTTTAATTTTAGAACCTGAAAATGAAACACAGAATATGAAAGCACATGAGTCTGAAACTGTAACATGGGCACTTGAAGTGCCTGAAATGCTAGAGAGATGCTAGACACCAAGCACTCTTGAGATGAACCTAAGCAGTGTGAGGTGTTCAGAGCAGAAGACTGAAGGCATCTTAAGTTATTGGAGGTTTGGCTCAGGAATCTAAAACGATTTTCCAAAGGATCAGAGCATGTGTGGAATTCCACATCTGGGCCATAGTTTCATGCTCACCTGCTGCACAAGTGCTCCTCACCTATTACTGTACAGAGCCAAAAACAAGAGCGGATTATGGGCCAAGTGAAACTAAAACCAAATAAATAGAATAACAACCACAGGAGGCAACTACATCTACCTGACAGGTTTTGGAATAACTAAAAAACCCATAAAAGACATCTCTGCTAGGACAAACCATCACCTGACAACTCTGGAGTAGTTCCCCAGATCCCTGGGTACCAGCCTCCAGTGTCCCTGAGGTCAGCCCACATTGCTAGCACCACAATCTCCTCTGGCCAATGCTAGAGAGAAATCTTGGATGAGCAAAGCACAGACTAATCAAAAGTAAAAGCCTAGAAGGTTTATGAAAATGAAGTGGAAAACGCCTTTCTCCTAAAGATCAGAGTGTTCTCAGTTTGCTTTAAACTGGTCCTCTGGATTTACTTCAAAGCTGTGCAAAAATAAAGCCAAAATACAAGTTTCCATGAGTTGGACTTCCCCCTCAAATTACAGTAACAGGTGCCTTGGGAATTGCAAGTTTGCTCAGTTCCAGATTGTAAAAAAGTTCCCTAAATGTCCCTTTGATCCGTCACATTCCCAGTGTAGCACAACAGCCCAGTTCCCACCCTAGTGTCGTTGTGCCCCAAAACTGCAAAGAATACCCCGAGCAGGAAGGGACAGGTGCAGCTGAGGCTCCTGCCTTGGAAAACCCTCCCATACTCCTGACATCACCAGCCAGGACAGGCAGACTCAAGCCCAGGCACACAGGGACATACATACATGTCCAGGGACCAGCTCCTCACTGAGTCCTGCTGCCTGGCTGGGACCCTGCTCAGCACTTTGCTCTCTTAGTCCTTTCTTTACTCTCAAGGTCATCTCTTGTATATCTGATCATGCATTCTGCACCTCTCATCCCCTGGCTGGTTCTTTGACTTTCAGGCAAAGCTAGGCCTGCACCTTCCAGGGACCAGTGTTGTTTGTGACACCCAAGGAACCATTGCTGTGGTCCTTGGGGGAGCTCAGGGGACCTCAAAGGCAATAGTTCTCTGCCCAGGAGCAAAGAAACCATTACAGCTTGTACTAGAAGATTTAATAGGTGTCATAATTTATCATGTAAACCGAAAAGTGTTTCTTAATTAAGTGCGTACGTTAATGAATTTTTTAATTTGATCCCTGTAAGTACCTTGCTATACTAATTGCAATATTCTACACATTAGTCATCCGCTGTTGCCCTTGGCTATTTTCTACCCTGAGAGGGAGAGATAGAGCTTTTCAGTTAAAGTTCATTTAACTCTTTCCACCCAACAAATTAAATTTTCTGTTCTTCACACTGGAGTGACAGCTGCATTCCAGGCCTGGAGCATGAGAATCATGGTGCTTGGCACACACACCACAAGGGATGGACACATCCTGGCCTGGTCTCCAATGCAGCAATTTGGGTTCATTTCATTAGCTTGATTACAAACAGTACCAAGGGACAGAATTTCCAATGCACTCATTGATCCAGGTTTCCATGTGCGCTCCAGTGAGGCATCAGCTTCTCTGATACTGCCCACTCGTACCCAAAAGTCAAGAGCAAGAGGGTGGGGAACCCTGCCACTGAGCATTCAGAGAGTAGAAGGAGAGTAGCTGGAGACATGGCACGGGGTTCAACCATCTCAGCAACCACCCCAGCAACTTCTTCTCCATTTAGAATAGACAAACTGGCACGGCATGCAGCAATGCTGAGGCAGTTCACAAACCTGACAGGCACCTCTGGCTACTTTCTGCTACCTGAATAGTTTATAGTGGGGCTTCAGACACCTCTGACACACTCTAGGCTACAAAGCCAATTCTCTCTCTGCAGGAATAATACTCTTCAGCTGTGGAGGTTCATTAGATGAGCCAGCACAAACAGAGTGTCTCACTTCTAGCAGAGAGGTTTCGCAAACACAGTAAATGAAGTCCTTGGACCCCTACAAACTCAACAGTATGACAGGACAAAGCACAAGGGTTATACCAACAACCAGACAAGAAACTGATGCTGAAAACACACTACTTCCTTCTCAGTGACTTGACTTGTTACTGCTTCTGGAGTTTGCATAAAGGAACTCAGAATTCCAACTTAATGATGAGAATTGAACGTGAATGAGGAGTTGAGCTTTGTTTGGCCTTTCCAAGTCCCAAACCAGCCCCTTCTGAAGCCTGTTGAGTAGCAGTCACTGTGCTTGGCTTGTACGGGAGAGGCTGACACACCACAAAACATCTCCTCATTCCACACAGTTTTTGGGAACGGATGTGCTATCATTCTGCTAAGACCTGGGCAGCAGGGAGCAATGTGTTTGCACATGCCTGACCTATGTGCAGCGCTGAAGATGATCAGCACCTGAGCAATTCTGCTACTTCCACCTGTACTTCGCATCCCTGACACTGTGACAGGGAGATAGAAAACCAAACAATGGTAGAAATGGTGCCAAGTGTGGACAGTTGCAATGTGACTTCCCCCATGCAACCCCAGCTGGGTCTGAGGGGTGAGGCTGCCAGCCCTACACTACACCTCGGATATTTTGCTGTCCCACGGCTGATCATTCCAACTGGATGCTTCCTGCTACACCTGACTTGATTTATACTAAGATCCAGCAGCAACTGTTCTAATCAGATTGGAATTAAAGCTGCCTCTGAACTTTGAAGAACAGTAACACACCATGGTAATTGACCACACAGTTTGTTCTCCACACACACCTCTGAGCACATCCTTGGTCTGCTTTTGCTGGCAGTTCTTCTAACAAACTCATGCATGGAATTAAGTGGATTACATGGAATGTTTAACTAGCCCAGGAACCTCCAAGGCTGAGGTGGCTCTGGGTACCAACATTGCATCACTCATTCAATCCCCGCTCACAGGCAGAGCCTGTGAAATTATTAGAAACAGCCCAGCATAACACACTTCAGGGAAGTGAGACTCTCTACATGGGTGGCTGTCACCTGCTTTTCAACAAATTTCAAAGTGTTGCCTACAGCATCCCGTTGTATTAGATGAAATGCATCCTGACACCTTTCTCACTGTATTACGCTTGACCGCTCATATTGAGATGCAAACCTCCCTCTCTATTTTTCAAAGAAGAAAACACTGCCCAGTAACTGCCAGAGGTCAGATCTTGGTGTTTGGCAGCAGATCCTGCCTGTCCAGTCCTACGGATGCCAGAGGTTTCCAAGTGCACCCTGTTTGAACAGCCCTTCTCTGATGCCCTGACCACCAGCACAGTTATTCCTGGTGAGCTCAGAAACTGCTGCCACTGTTCCCCAGTCACCTCTCCTAGTGCCATCTACCACCAAAGCTGCACCTGAGTGCCAGGAAGGGACATCTTCCTAACGTGCAGCCCAACACCCTGCAGCTGTAATGATCAAGTTAAATCCAAGTTCTCCCCCCCACTCTAATACACCCCCACCCTCTGCTGACCAGTGCTCAGCCAGTTCCAGTAATCTCA
>NW_005054304.1:122737-205059 GCF_000277835.1 Geospiza fortis | reverse complement strand
AGCAATTTCATCAGGGAGGATCAGATCAGCCACAGGTAGAGGGAAGAACTGGATAAGCACAAAATAGTGTTGTTCCTCTTTCTGAATCCAAAATCTGAATTAGGAGGGTTAGACAAGTGGTACTTATCTTTTGCAGTGTCTGCAGAGACCACAAGCAAGTATATTTCCAGTACTTCCACCACACGTTACTAAAGCGCACCACAGGTAGACGTGTCAGAAAATCACCTTCCCCACTACACGTACCATATGTTTATGAAGACACAAGTTACACATATTTTATCCTAGCGTGGGATCTGACATGACACTGTCAAACAAAGCTCACTGAGTTTGTCACTCAAGCAACGACATTCTTGTCATATTTATCCTTAACCACTCCTGCAGACACTGCTTCCAGTACAGATTATCTTTGGTACACAAGATGCTGTTACTGTAATTACCCAAAGACAGATAGGGAATATACAAAGCCATGAACTTGTGCTTTGGCCTGGACACACCAAAATGCAGTTACCTCTGGGAAAAATGGTAGCCCAGATACCACCAGGCTCCTCTTTCCAGTGCTCTGCACTTGTGCGTGTGTATCCATCCCTATGAACCTCCATTTTGATCCTGTGCCAATTTTCACAGGTGTGAAACCATGACAAAGTCCAATACAATGAAAAACACTGTGCTCATGATACTTCCCTCTCATAAAGATCACCTGGACCATATTTTCAGTTAGTGTAAGCCAGCATTAACACCTCTGGCATCACTGGAACGATGCCAAATTTACACCACTGAAGAACTTTGGCCCTCCCGTCCCTTGCATGACACCCCACGCTTGCTGTCACACCCAGCATCAACTGCACATGGACACTTTGTCGTGAGGCTGTTTTACACACACTTTGGCCTTTAGAGAGGCCATATTCCTTTTCTAAGTTCTCTGAGAAACCTTTGGGAAAGCTTAAGGCCACTCAGGTAGGGGACAAGAAGAGCTTCCCAGATTTGGACCAATTTCTGCAGGGATTCTCCTGCCTTTAGCGGGATGTCATCATTCCTGTGCTCCTCCATCTGCAGCCATCTCAGAAGCATTGGTACAAACAAGCAACAGTGGTTAGGCAAGCACTGCATCAGTCTGCAGCTGGTCTCCTCAGCGCCCTTCCGAGAAATTCATCTCTACGCTATTCTTTCCAAATTGTTCCCCTATCACAATAAAACAACTACTGACTCTGGGTGGAGTAACCCCATGGCTCACGTGCTCTTTTAAGCACACATGCCAGCCAACCTGCAATCCCTAAGAACTACCGAAATGAAAATAAATAATCTCAAACCAGAGACCAAATAACGCCTCTCACTTGATAATTGATTTTTGCCTATTCTCTTAAACCCTTTTCACTGTAAACAGTGAAAAGAAACCTGGAACAAGAAATGGTTCCTCAGTATAAAGATGAGGAAAAAGCAAAAATTGAACCACATGGTTTTACTCCATGTCATTCCAAGTCAAATGTCAACACACTTGAATCACACAAATGCCCTGAATGCTCTCTAAGTCACTGGTGAGGATTTTATTTATCCATTGTTCAAAGCCCATCCTCCTTGTTTATCAGTCCCTTTTAATGACCATTGCAGCACAGAAACCACAGTTTTAGGGACTGTTCCTGTCGTGCATCATGCAGCCTCCTTGCCCCACACTGACATAGCTGCTTCTTGGCTCCTGGAATGTGTAAGGAAGAGTCCAAGGTCCACCAGCACAGTTCAAACAGTACCATCATGCTCTTCCATTAAGTTTTGCCTCTCGGACAAAGGTTGTTCCCCGGAAATTCCCAGTAAGCAGGCTCAAGATGGAACTCTGAAGCTCGTTGACATCTGGTTGACTGCGCTGAAATGCCCTTTGACAGAACAAACTCTACTCTGGTGGCTGAACTAAATCTGAGGAAGTTTCTCTGCCATCGTTAATCGTGTCCCCAGCATCCCCACTGAGCAGATGACAGGTGCCCCAGACATTTTGGGTCCAGCTGAATGGCATTTAATGCAGAAGACATCCAATCTGCCACTGAGAGCAGCACTAAGTGGCTTGATCAGAAATGACATCTGAGCCAAATGAGCTAATTAGTTTACAGGATTTTCCCTTTCTCCCCTACAACAGGAGTGGATTGGTGTTTTCCCCTCAGCTCCAACCTCACTGCAGGGTGCCATCCTATTGTTGAACCCATAGCTGGCATTTATAAAAAATATGAGCTGCATGCATTGGCAGTTCTGTCAAAGCCGGCACACACTCTGCTGACACGCTGTCAGCTCTTTGTCAGGAGCAACACAGCATCCCGGGTATCAAAAGCCGTCAGAACAACAATAGCTTCCACTTAAGTAGGGAACCAGCACTGGCAAAGCAGGACAGGACAAGCCTGAGGCTCTCCGGAGTTCATCAACAAAGTCTGAGGGCTTCTCTGGGTTCACTTCTGCTTTCTCTGTGGCAGTGGCTGGGAGCTTCAACAACCCCAAGGATGTCAAAGTTGCCATTCTCAGTAAACCCACGACATCTACTCTCATAGCCATCTTGAAAGCTTGACGGGAAAACAAAGTGCCCACTCTCCTCCCAGTTCTTCAGGGCTCCCTTCACCTGCCCAGACTCCTTCCTGGGGAGCACAGCAGCCACCAGCCCCTGGAATACCGAGCACCACTGACTGCGTGTTCCTCAATTCCACAGGAAAACACCAATCTTGTGGAGCAGCAGTGACACCATTGGCTAAACACAAGAAGTGCAGTGGCTACTAGTTCCAGACAAGGTTCCAGTATTTCCACTGGCAAAGCCACAGCAGCACAGTCCCAGTAAAATGCCAGTGACCTGGGAGGCTTGATGACTGAACGGTGCACCTATCTCCAGATTACAGGTAACAGCTCCAGACTACCCAGCCAGTGAAGCAACTCAGGTCAGAATTTGCCAGAACAGACATCACAGATGGAGCATTAACTTTGACCCAAGCTTGGAGACTGGGCTGTAAACAATTCCCCTGAACACAACATTAAAGCTGCACGAGGCTTAAAATTCACTTATGAAGGGTTTATGTTGCAGCTGGACAGAAACACTCCTTAACCTGCTCTAGCAGGTCCTCATTCACCCCAGCAGCAGCTCTTCTACACTTGCAAAGCCAAAAGTAACACTCCTGTGGCCCGCTACCTCTGTGCCTCCAGATGCATCACCAAAGCCACAACCACCAGAAGAACCACCTAAGTTCCATCATGGAGCTGCACACTGTCAGTGCTGTCCAGGACCATCCTGGAACACTTCCAATGCCCAGTTTGTGTTGCTGTTTCCAGCAGTCCCTTCAGCACATCAGCTGAGCTGCTGCAAAGCATTCAGGCCAGCTGCACAGGCATTGTCAAGCACTGGTGCACAACACTGGATTTGAGGGGCAGATCTTCATTGCAGCTACAGTTTTAAGTAATTAGAACTGATTTATGCAATTTAATATCCAATATTAAGCCATTTAATATGTGATTTATATAAGTACAGGTTTTATCAGGTCTTAAAAGAGCTGTTAACCTGGATAGGATAGAATATATTCATGCACCAAATCCTGAAAAAGAGCCAAACAGCACATGGAACCAGTTCAATGATGCAAGTGATTTCAGGATGTGCAAAAACATAAAACTGGGTTATCTTGCTCTGCAAACACCAACTACAGCTTATTCACAGCTTTGTGGGGTCTTCAGAAAACAGGTAACTGGCAGAATTTCTCCGAGCCTCTCTCACTGTATTCTAGCTGTAGCAAACAAGGAGCGCAGCAGACAGGCCTCTGCACTTGGGGTATGAGCACACGGGGATCAGCTCTGCCTGTACTAGTAACACGTGGGGTGGCTCTCAGTGATTCTAATCATAGCCAGCACCTCTGAAATGGCTCCCGTGGTATTTCTATTCCCTCAAATATCCTCCAGGAGCACTGATGAAAAGAGCAACACTTGAGAAAAATATGCGCATCTTGCTGAGAAACTAATTTACTACTGCACAGCAAAAGCAGGAAAACCCAAACCAAAGTCCTACAACTTTCACCAGGCTGGAGCAAGGGAACACACAGCTCCTCGGGTTCAGTACCACAGTCATTGTCCACACAGGAAGGGCTCCTCCACGTACTTTGCTTGCTGACATCCATCTCATTGCATCTCCTCCACCCTCAGGCTCCTTCGTGGAGCACTGTTCCTTTACTGCTGTGCCCACGTTGGCACCTCCTCCAACTGAACAGGAGGAGGTGGCCAAAGGCTCCTTCTTCCTTAGCCTTTCCTGTCTCCCTCATAGGTTCCATAGGTAGGACTGAGCAAAGCACTATGCGCATGACAGCTTATGTCACTTGCACCTCTGTGACTGTGTACAACATTACACACCCTCCTCTAGGAAAGGGGAACTCACACATGAGAAGTCATCACTGAAGGAGGAGCCTTCCGATGCACAGGCCACCTTGTTTTGGTTTCCAGGAAGACAAATCTTTATATTGAAATCAGGGGTGGGAAGGAACCTCAGAGCTCCACTCTGCAGGTTCTGCCTGGGATGACTGGGGTAGATGCGCAGGACAGTGTCATGGCGAGCTTTCTGATGGAAGCTGTTCTCTGCCTGCTACTAACCTGGTTTTTGTTTCTCTTCCATCCTCATTTTCCATAAGAATCCAGGCTGCCATGGCCTGAGTTTTTTCAGCTGTGTTATTTTCTGAGGAAGACAGAGCCGGCCCAGTGAGATGGGTGGTGACAAGGCTCCACATGCACCTAGTCCAATAGTGCAAGCACAAGGGCTGGAAGGAGGGTCAAGACTGCATGCTTCCCAGTTAAACCACAGGCAAGGCTGAGGAGACTGTGTCTTGCTATCCCCAGGAGAAAGTAGGGGAACCAGGCACACAAGAAGACAGAAGGGATCCCAATGTACCCTTAATCTATAAATATTTAAGCAGTCCCTCCTCCCCCTCTCCTCAACAACATATGCCAGCATCTCCTTCAGCTCATAAAAGCCAATTCCCTCCTGCTGTTCCTGAGCACCAGGAATCTCCGAGCGGTGATTAGTGGATTACGTGCATCCCAGGGCCTGCCTCCAATCACTTTCTCCTGCAAATTGCTCAGCTCCGATGCAGCAGCACAGAGCAAAGTGGGCTCTGTCACTGGGGCCTGGTCCTCATTATGGCCAGGAGACGGCAGGAGTTTGTTTACATGGCTGGAACATCATCCTCCCGGGCAGCTCATCAGCCTTTCCCCAGGGTTTCTGCTCCCTGAATGCTTCAGAGTAATCACCACCAGCTACCTACACCGGAGCAGCATCTCAGCAATCCACCAAGTCAACTGACAACAGCTTGAGGTAATATTAGCCCCCTTACAGGAAGGCAAGTGCTCTCCACACAAGGATGCTGGAGCTTAGCACCACTCAATAAATCAGAGCAGCATCCTGGAAAGCTTGCCATTAGTTCTGAGCCATTAATTTTTGCTGGGTCTTTGACACGACTGTTTGAGAGCACTATAACCTGCTCTCTCAAAGTTAAATTATAAAGAGCAACTTCCCTGAAGGTGCTAGTCTACTAACCCATTTAAGTCCTTGGCTAAACACCTCCAATAAATCACTCGGGAGCTGCAAGGCAGAAGGTTTCCTACTGCACAATATGTGAGAGTGAGCCATTCCCTCTCAAAACAAACCCCAGCCTGGGGCACCTTTGGCCCCAGGCAATACCTTTACAAGATACTCTGCATTGTGCTGCACCAGTCGGGTTAAACCAGGCATTTCACCACACAGAGTTCCACTTAAGACACCTTCCTCTGAAGTCCTTTCCACTAATCCCCCTCTCAGTGATTAAATACCAAAGAGATTCATACAGAAAGCAAGCAAGCCCAAAAATTTCCAGTCCCGTTCCCACTGTACCCCTGGAGACACAACTGTGTTCTTCAAGAGGCCCTGTAAGCCTGCACTTCTAACTGTTTCCAACACTACACAAAGGTGTAAACAAGTAAACAAGGAGTTGTTTTGCAACCAACTAATGGCACACTCAACTCCAACCTCAAAAGCCTTCAGCTGAAGGTCCAAGGCGAGAACCCCCAGGTGGGACATGGCCAGTCTTCTGTCACTGCAGAAGGTGGACTCAGAAGTGCTTGCACCACACCTGCTCTCCGTGCGCAGGTCCGGAGCCCTGCCCACAGCACAGCTCCCAGTGCTGCGCACAGCTCTCAGCCCTGCATCCCTCTGGATGAGGCTGTAATGGGAAATCCTGGTTAAAGGCACAGAAGGAAAAAGGCCTTCTAGACAACTAATAATCAACCTAGCATTAGGTTCAAGCTGCATTTTAACTGGACTGTAACAGGCAACAATGTAGCTCTGACTCCATTCCCACTGAAAAGCCTGCTCCAGGTAAATGAGACCTGCACATTCATAGAGATGGGGAGCAATCAACCTCCTTCTACGTGTCACAATTAATTATAGAGAGGAGGTAATGAAGCAGTACCAGAAAGGAAATATTTGACAAAACCTGGTTCCTTATATCTCTGCACGGTGTTCAGTCCCACTGCCGTGACCATGGAAGTACTCTTTCCAGGCTCACCTACACTCACAACCATCACCAAGGAGAAAAGAGTGGCTGTATCCTCTTTTTTTTTTTTTTTTTTGTAATGGTCTCTCTCTTCTGCAAATCAGTCTGTTTTCAAAGCCAGTAACCTGAGCCAAGAGAAAGCATTATCTCCATTAATATCTCACCAAACTACACTTATGCACTAATACAGAGTGAAAATCCTTTCTTGAACAATGAAAATTGCAGCCATCACCTTACTGGTCAAACATGCTTACATCCGTGTCTCTGAGTTTTCCAACAGAAAACATATCTTATTCATCCCCTTCTCTGTCTTGTCTTGTATCTCCTGTGGCCCCAGCGCTCTATCAGCACGTTTACAGCTACGGTCAGCTTTCTGTCTGTAAATAAGACCTCTAATATCATTAGCCAATTAATAAACTAAGGAAGCAGGGCCTCTCTGTACTCATCAGACTCTTATTACCACTCAGTGCTACCCATGCTAAGCAGTCACAGTGCTGATGTGGTGAAATGAAGCAAAGTCTGTGGAACAGGGAGGATCCAACACAGAGCACAGAAACACAGGGAGGTGCTGCTCTTGCTCTGAGGGCATTTATCAGAGGCCAACAGTAAAGATCACCACTTCCAAAGGATCATACATGCTGGTGACTGACACCTTGGACACGGGAAGACACTAATTCAGCCTAAGTCACTATCTGAGGCACCAGAGGTTCTCTCTGGGGATGGGATACAAGAGGTAACAGAATATTCAGACATGACAACTGTTCCTGGCCGACATTTCCAGCTGTCTCTGCACTCACACCTTCATATGATGGTTCATTTTAGACCTCATACCTTAATTCAATACGATGGTTCATTTTAGACATGAAAGTAAAGAAAAAATATTCAGCACAAACATTGATAGAAAATCTGCTCAGCACCACAGAGAGAGGGGCACAGGCCTTGCCTGGAACATAAAAGGGCTTGATAGCTCAGCTCAGAAAGCTCCTTTAAGACAAAAATATATGTGAGACTATTTTTATGACTATTATTATTTGCAGGCTTAACTAAATTGTCATTTAAATAACATATTGAAAGGTAAACCACCACCTGCTCCTGCCAGATGTTCTGAAATCTTTAGCATCACTTCAAGCATGCTGCAGTACTGAAGGAAGCACAGGACTGAACCTCAAAGGTATTTATCTCCCCTGTCTCCTACTGGGGTTTAAGGAGATTTCTATTATGAAGACTCATCATCAAAATAATAAGGACTGTGCTCCAATTAGTTATGTAAATGAGAACATAATACAGCACACTGCTCTTACTACCAGATTGCAAGTGTATATGAACATACCACAATACCTATGGCAATGCTTCCTTCCAATTCCATTTCCATTCCATAGCAGGATGCATCCTGAAAGGGCTTTGTTTGGGTGCTGGCAATGTTTTGGGAAAGGAAGGAAAACATTCTTGTCCTTTAAAACACTGCACTCCACCAAGGGGAATATCCCTGGGAGCTGGCTGGACACCTCTGGCAGTGGCAGACTGCAAGCTGTGCATGGACATTAGATGTACAAAAACTTGCCAAACCATAAAGTCCAGCAAACCCTCTTCTGCAAACAGCACTGGCTTCTGGAGGCACTTCCAGCACCAAATAACCTGACCCCTGCAGCTAACAGTCATTAGAGGGGCCCCAAAGGCCGTATTTTGTTTTATTTTTGCAAGATGCCATCAGCTGGGAGGAGCTGACTCCCTGCCTGCTGCAAACAGGTGGGACCCCTGTGCACGGAGAGGGATGTCTGTACATCAGAAAGGAAAAGACAAGCAGGGAAAGGTGACAAGCAAGCCAGGGGAGAGAAGCCTGGAATCTATCATGAAGCATGAGTGCTCGTGGCCGCACAGGCACAACCTTCTCCCAGTGCCCATGCCTGTGCTAAAACATCCGTATGGCCTGACAGGGGACTGCCCCCTGTCCCTGGGAACAGATAGCTCCTCCCGGAGCCCCTGCAGTGCTGTCAGCCTCTGTGGGTCCCCTCAGTGCTATGATAAAAAGCAAAAAGCTCCGGGCACTCCAGAGTTCTGGTCCCTCCCTCCTCCTGTGCCCTCAGGCTGCCTGTGGAGCCCATCTGCCTCAGCGTCCACAGCCGGAGAGGTCCGTCAGGTACAAAACGAAGGAGCTAAACTAGAAAGGCCTGTCAGAACACACAAAGGCTGTCAATAGATATGGCTTTTTCCCCTCAAGTGACATTTTACTTGTAAAATGAACTGTCAGCAGCCAAACATTCTGCCAAGTCCATAATTTTACTCTACTCCAGGCAACTCACTTTCACAAGCAGCAAAGGTTTCTGTTTAGGGGTTTCAAGGGAGGCAGAAAGGCCTCTCAAGAAGGGCCAAAACATGGATTACTAAGTAAAACAAGGATATTCAAGTCTACTTTTCAGGTTTTGCTTCCTCGCTGAAAACACAGATTTGTTACTTTTTCTACCAAGACCTCAAGCCATGAAAAACCGAGCTCCCCTTTTACCAGAAAACTTGCACCTGCAAGCAGAAAATTGTTCCAGCTTCCAGACACGGTCTCTTACCAAATGGCCTTTTTATTGCAAGTTTATGTCTTTTTACCGAAGAGCTTTTTATTATCCCGATGCCTTAAGTTTTAGATTTATGTTTTTCAGATTCTGTACTGCATTGGTATGTGACTCTGAACTTCATATAAAGTGTTAGCAAGTTCTCTTCATAGTTTAGTGAGACAAAACAATCCTTTTACAGCCTGAGAACCAAGGACACCATTGCAGTTTCAGGCCCAAAAAGCGTAAACAATGGCAAACAGAAGAAAGCAATCTGGGAGGATGTGACTTCATGTCAAGTCCCAGAGCCCCTGGCTGCTACTCCAACCTCCTCAGCTTTATCCATGCCTTCATTTCAACAGAGTGACCATGCAACTTTCCCAGAAGAGAGCTAATCCAATTTCTCCATCTTTTTCACAGTCTTCTTCACATTCTCTCAAGTTCCACTGGACTGCCAGAACAGGCAGCCCCAGGACTAAACACAGCCTTGAAAACACCAGTCACAAGCCCCCAGGGGCATGGAAGCACTTCAGTCCTCTCACTGTTA
Organism: Geospiza fortis; assembly: GCF_000277835.1. Lineage (NCBI taxonomy): Eukaryota > Metazoa > Chordata > Aves > Passeriformes > Thraupidae > Geospiza > Geospiza fortis. Next base: position 195,448 of record NW_005054304.1, on the reverse strand, counting down.
ACTCCTTAATACTGTTCTAGAGCTGCAATAGCACCTTTAGCAATGTCCCTGCTGCTACACAACATCCCAGACACCTCTGTGCCCTTGCTGAGAGCCACAGTGCATTTTCTTCAATGCCAGTAACAGAAAACTGTGAGGCGTAACAGTGCAGGACTAAAGCTACACCTGCAGGGTATCAGTACAATCACACATGCTCAACACTGAGAACCTGGCTATAGCTGTATTTCAAGACTCGGCAGTTAGCAAGTTTTTAATCTGGTGATGGGTGATAACTTTGTATCATTTCAGTTTCTTAATCAAAATCTCATTCAGTACCAAGAGAAGTTTATCAGCCAGATTCATAATCTCATCAAAAAAGATATCAAGTTCATTTGACAAGATCTCTTTTCCATAAGGCCAAGTTGATTGACATTAATTATATCCAATGCTTGTTTCTGCCCCAGCCTGCCTGTGTGTGGGTGTTGCTTGCCTTTGCAGGCTTCAATCCTCATCTTTTATAGATGAGCACACCCTTCAGTCTCACTTCACGGAGGGCTGTGAGGATCAATCTATCAGCGCTTACAGTCCTGGGATCCCTGGGAAATGCAGGCAGTGAGAGTGAGGGAACAGGCTGCACCCAGCACTGTCAGCTAACACAGGCACCACCCCCAAACACCCAACAAATCCAGTGATCCTAAAACAGCCTCCCAAGGACTTAAGCGGACATGGGAGTGGACTTTGGGACTCGCTGCGTATAGGCCTGACTCATTACTTCTCTTGTTTTCTAGGCTTTTCATTCCCTTCCCTCCATCAGATTTCTAGTTCCTCCTTTTCAACCATCTTGTGTGCTTGCCTGGCAATCAGAAGACAAGGATAGGTCCAGGCAGAGCAGATGAAAAGGCAGAGGCAGGAGAGGAGCTCTGACACACTGTCCCTGCTCCTGGCAGAGACAGGCATGTCTGCTCAACCCAGTAGCATCAAACCAGAGGGCTCGGGCTGCCACAGCAGCCAGGACAGAGCTCAACAAGGGTGTGTGCGCAAGCACATCTTCCACACAATACCTGTTCTAAGGAAGCACCCAATGCAGCTTGCCATGATAACTAAATTTATTATTAACTGTGTATTTCATGATGTTAGTGACAATATGTTAATGTGATTTTTCACGTCCTCCTGCAGTGAACAGATGGCTCCTTTTACTTTACTTTCCACATCAAGTGTGATTATTTCTTGGTGCCAAAAGCCACCTGCCGCTCCCTGGTCTCCAGTCTAATTTTTTATGTTGGTAAAACACAGCAGGACTTGTTATCAGTTGGATGGCATCTTAATAAAAGGAGACATGCCAACATATTGACATCATGTTCAAGGGGAAATTTTAGCCCCCATCCTGGCCCCTCCCCCAGTTCATAAAAAATAATAAAATGAAACTAAGAGAGAAAAAAGCCAATAAGCTCCCTCCCCAGACTCCACCAGTTTCAAGATGCTCCGTCACCATTTTTGGGCCTCGAGCCAAGGCGCAGCATTGGCCTCCTTTTGTTCCCACACTGAGCACCTCAGTCAGGGCTCTGATCTCTCGTCCTGTGTAATGATAATTAGCTGTAACATATTCAGAAGTCAAATGTAAGCAGGAATACATTAACATTGAGATCAGTGCTGCGGTAATTTTCATTGGGAAAATGACAAAGAAGGACAAAAAAATTAAAATACGGGATGCAGAGAATCTCGGTATCACTTTCAGAAGATGAAGGGTGAACTCATTGGTTTGTCAGTCACGAGCCCAGACTCCACAGCCAGCTGTGGGCTACACCAAATAAACAGCTCTGGCTGATGAGCCCTAGCAGCCCCTCTCCAGTGCTCGGCACACGCAGCAGGTGTGACACGCACAGGGAGGCTCCATCCCACACAGGACCGCATTCAGACACCTCTTCCAATGGCCCACTTCTTCCACACCCATCGTGCTTTGACTGCCTTAGGCACAGCAAAGTCCTGGACCCTGGCCAGTTGGGAACAACCATACCAACAGATGCCAAAGCATAAAACAATTCTTCCTGAAAACACCACTCCAAGGCACCCAACATCTCATGCAAGGACAAACACCAGCTTGGGGAAGCCCAGGCACACAGCTGGAGAGATGACTGGCATAACAAACATCACTACTTCCTTCAATGTGTTCCCATGTCATTCAGAAGCAAAAATTGAGGGAAATTCTCTAAGTGCATCAGTATTTCCAGCCTAAACAAAACCTTCAGAGATTTTGAAGTTGTTACAGATCTGGAGCTGTTCAAACAAGCGTTATTGACAAAAACACATGAGAATGATATTAAAACACCAGGCACAGAAGGTTGCACTGGAGCCTGCCAACAGGTGACTGTTCTCATCAACAAATGCATCATGGTGACTGTAGATTGCAGCTGTAGCTGCTCTATCCATAGCCTGGCATCCTTGACTCGGTACTTCTCAAACCTAGAAAACAGCTTCTTCCTCTGAGCCACTGACCTCCAAACTTAGGCAAACTGTACTTTGTACCAGACTTGCTGTTCCATCAACCTGTACCTCACTACTTGTAAATCTCATTACACGAGCAGCAGCCTGCAACTTGTGCCTTCAGCACAACAGCTGAAACAATTCCAGCTTAACAATTCCATTCTCCACTTGTGTATTGCTCAAAGTCCAAGCTGGCTGAAAACTGGGGGAAAAATTTTCAGTTGAATAAGACAGAGAGAGGAACATTACACTGTGCCAAAAATGCAGCCTAAAAACTCCCAGCAAGGTGGGCTTCAATTATAGAGAAACACAAGCACTTCTGTAAGGAAGTCCGTATGTCATGACCTGTTCATTCATTTAACCACCTAGTGGCCAGGAAGTTAGATCTGGAGCTCCTTCCTGGCTCCAGCTCCTAATGAAAGGCCCTGCAGGAGTGCTGGGAACCATCACTGGTGGGGCACGTGTTCCTCACTGCCTGATTTGTGTAAGCTCCAGACCTTTACAGCCAGAGGAACTCCCATCAGGGACGTGTGCTTTTGCTAATCACACAGCTTCATCTCCGCACTTCCCTCTTTACTGTGTTCTCAGCAGGAGTGCTCTGTCACCCAGAGCATCTTTGTGCCACATTTACTTACTGGTTCAAACAACTGAGCCAGACGATCCACCCTGTGCTTTACCCTGGCACCCAGCAGCCAACGTGCAGCACTCTGTGCAGCTGGGTCTGATGGAAGGATTAAGCTTGTCATTAGGAATCATTTTGGTGGCTGAAAATGCAGCCTCTCTCCTGATAATGTGCAGTATCATTTAAAACAAATTAATTTCTCATTTCTTGCTGCTGGTCATAATTCTCAGCATGGGACACATCACAAATGACTTTAAGGATGGACATACAATAATCATTAGCAAATCAGAAAAAAAGGCAACTGAAAAACAACCCAAGCCCATTACAGCCATATTTTTTAACTCTACTTTCCTGCAGTTTTTGAAGCTCATTTCCATAATATAATTCAAGCGATAGCAGGAAATTACAGCCCTCTGATCCTCCTTTAGGCAGCTACATCACTTCTGTATGTTCTATTACCAAATTGGTTAATTAATAATTTCTCTGCACTGCCACTAAGCTGAACTACTTACATGCTCATTGTGAGACACCAAGCTATCGTGATGACCAGTGTGTTGCCTACACACACCCAAGGCAGGACCAAGGGTAGGACCTTGCTTTGCCTAGGACACTTCTCTGGGCTGCTCTTCCTGTGTTTAACCAGTCGGAGCTGGTGGCTGAAGCAAGCAGGGTCACCAGGGGCAGGGTGGGAAAGACAGGAGCACCCACTGAAGTGCAGACTGGAGATGTGAGCACAGCCAGGGCTGCAATTCCTCGACGCGGTTCAAGGACAAGGTGTCTCGTGCACATCCCATGAGGAACTGCTGCAGGAGTTCCCTCTCATTTGCAGGGACAGGTAATGCTGCAGCAGTTCCAGCCTCTCAAAAAGTCACAGTGAAATCAACCAAACAAATCAGGTCCTGTGAGGGCCAGTCTGCTTTGAATCCTCCAGCCCTCTGTTTGAGCATGGCTGTGATGCTTGTGTTATCACTGATATTAATGCCCATAATCCCCTGGGAGAAAGCAATTGTTTGTCTGAGTAAGACCATGCATCAGACTAAACATTAAATTAAACTATCATCCATCTAAAAGCAACATTATGCAGCCACTTTATGTGTTAGATATTGAAAATTTGTTGCTGCTGCTTTTTGTTTTGTTGTTTTTTCTATTTTAATCATGTAGCCCAGTAAGATCCCCATGAGTAATCTCTCTGCTGAGGCTGGAGTAAATACACTCTCAACTTGGTCAGTCACCCACTTGAACCTCCCGCTGAAACTAGTGCCACACCATTTGTCCCAATGGTTTTAATTAAAACAAAATGAAAAAACTTAACCTGAGGAATATTTCAATAACTACTTGAGTTTGCAGCAAAAATTTTACCAGGTGGTTTAGAGGAGACCTGGAGGAATTGCCTCTAGTGCTTGGCCTCTGTGTTTAGCATGCATTACAGTCCTTACTGTCCCAGCAGCTCTACAGGCTATTTCTTATTAGTCATACACACTTATCCAGGACACAAACAACAGAGAAACCTCTGACAAGTTCCCAGCCAATGGCTTCCAGGGTTTCTGAAAGTAACTCTACCTAAACTACGAACTTCACATCAGGAGGAAGCAAAGTCTGAGTGCAGATAATTATGCCATCTATTATCCCTCTGGAACTGATTGTTATCTTTCCTCATCATCGGGTGCTGCCTTCAGCTGAAATTCAGCCTCTGCACCATCATCACAAGCCCCAGAAATGCTGTTCCCTTGGCAGTAGCTAGGGACCCCCTCAGAGCTGTGTGCACACCACAGGGCTCAAAGGACACAAGCTCCATGCACAGGGGGAGACTTTACTTAAGGTGGCCATTAAAACATCCTTGGCCATTAGGAGATTGCATGAGGCAGGATGCACACTTCTGTTACCAGCAACGCTGTACAGGCATGCTACACAATCTGTACAGTGTATGTGCAGGCATCCATCCCCCACTCAGGCAATATTTATAATTTATTTTTGTCATAATTTCTTCTTTCTTCTGAAAACCGCATGCAATCAATTACGCTATCTGAACTCCAAAGAGAAGCATAGCCCCTGATTTATCAGCCCACTGAGATTGGTACACCTCATGATAAGCCAAATGCAAACCCTTACAGCCAAGGTTCACACAGACTAATGCAGCATTTTTTTGGCCAAACACCTAATTTCTTCTTTTAAATACCAGTTCAAGATGTATCAATTACAGACAGTATCTTGAATCCTTGTCTATGCCAGACTCTCAGGAATTATTTGACATAAAATACTCTTTTTCTCCTCACCTGCTTACTGCAAGCTCTTTAGGGCAGAAAAGATTTTCACAGTGCACTTAAGCATTGTAAGGACTTGATCTGAACTGGGTTTCCAAGTTGGACAATTACCATACTTGATTTTAAAAAAGTCTGACTGAGAAGTTCAATGCAGGAAATGTAAAATCTCCAGAAGAGTGCATTGAGCTCAAGGATAAGATCCATCTGTCACAGTACCCATGTCCCCCCAGGTGACTGTGATGCCAGCTGAGCACACAGCCCCAGCTCTGAGCTCAGTAAGCTTAGGCTGGAAACTCAGCAGTACCTCAGTGCTACCCTTGCCTGGAGAAACTCCAGCAAACCCAACCTGAGCCCACCCTGAGGCCAGTCAGGGCTCTCCCCACAGTGAGATGGAGAGGTACACCTGAGGCACACTTTCACAGGAGAGCCTTCCAAAGAGGAAATGACTGGAGAGAGAGGGGAGCAAAACTCAAAGCCACAGGAAACAATCATGTTTGAGCATAGATTTCACCTCCCTGTGTACGCGCCTAGAGTTCAGGCCAGAGCATGTGGCCGGAACACCTGAAAACCCCCTCAGGTATCCACAGCCACTGGCAGGGAAAGTTAGGACACGTGAAATTACTCATAATGTGCCCAACATAATTTAAACCAGCCAAAATACTGCCTATAATTACTATTCCATTTATCTTCACCATCATAAATCAAGTATGATTATCCTTCCTACTGGGACACTGCCCAGTTGTAGGCAGGGCACCATAATTGTAAACCCAAAACAAAGAGAGGATGCTGTGACAGGTCCTCCATGCACAAAGTTTCAGTGCACATACCCTGGAAAAAGCCTGAGCTAGCTTTGTTCCAACACACCGCAGCAGTGCTTCATTTCAGATGGAATATCAGTGCTCCATGTTCCCAACCACCTCCATTGAGTCAGAACCCTGACTGAAAACATTTCTAAGGATCACCAGTTGCCTTATTAGGCCAAGGCTGGCAGTCTAGCACCACGAATACTGTCACACCAGGATTCCAGCTGGAAAAAGCACATGAAATAAACTCGCCCCAAACAAAAGATTCTATTTTCAGAGGAAACTGGAGGCAGGGAAGGTGGATGATACCTAAAACATTGTCTATTTTTCAGAGAGAGGACTAGAGGAAAACCCCAACCCTAAGTATTCAGTAGAAGGAAAAGGCTTTTCATGATACTGTTTCACTCAGAAACATTTTTGCACAGAAATGCCTGTAACAGAGATTGTCTATTATACTCACTTCTAGATTATTCTTTGCCACAGTATAATTCTACTATCCAGCAAGCCTGTGAGGCAGGAATCTCCTCTGGAGCCAGGACCTATTTTTAAGCTTTCCAAGAGTTTCAGTGACTGCTGCATATGTTTATCAAGAGTGAAACATAGCAGCTGGGGCAGCCAGGTCTGACTCACATCCCAGGTCTCGTTCAAATCCCAGCTTCCAGTAGCAAAGTTAAAGCACCTACTCCAGGTACTTGCACTGGGCTGTTCCCCCTAGAACAGATCTCTCTGCCCAAAGCGAGCTTCTTCACATTCTGCTCCATGCTGCAGGAATTATCCACTTATGGAAGTCATACCACAAAGAGAACCTATTTAAAATGTGAACATTAAGAACATACTGAACATTCAAATTCAGCCACGTCTATTTCTTAAGTGCTGTGAAGTCTACTAATTGGACAATGTCACTTCTTCCTTAGAACTTTTTCACTATCTGGCATTTGAGTAGTAGTCTCTTAGATCCCAAAGTTCTTTACTTTAGCAGCTTCTTTGCCTTTTGGAAAGCCAGAAGAAGCCACAGGTTGAAATAAACTTTCAATTCCACCTGTAGCTTCTTTCAAGCTTTCAAACAGTTCTGTCATTCAGCAAGACAACTGTGAAGATTTCTTAGTATGAACAATTAACTTGTTCTTTCTTTCCCTGTCAAATGGGAAGATGTAGATTACATTTCTTCTCTAAGCCCAGTGACAATATAGCTTCAGTGTCTACAGCAGAGACACTTTGGGCTCCTCACTGGCACCAGACCACAAGGCAGGTAAGCCAGATGTCACATCACCACAAGCTTTTTCATTTCCATTTTAAATTAATTTGGTTTGTTTCTTTTTTATAGCATTGTTTCCAATTCAGTTTTCCTACTGCCTGGACAACTTTCAGCCATCCTTCAGCACTTTTTCCTTGTGTTTAAGTTTCTGGTTTGAGGGAAGATTCCCCAGCAACAGCTTATCTTGGTGCTCTGACACAAATATATTAACTAGCTCTCAGCTCCGTACAGTCAACAAACAACACGCCATGCATTCGTGGCTTTACTCAGTCAAAAAGGGCTTTGCAGCTTTGGGGTATTTTCACCTTTCAACTTAATTACTTGATCCAAACAGTCCCAGAATACCTGAAAGTCCTTGCAGGGGCCCTTCAGTCTGGTATCGGCCCTCATCACTCCCTCCCTTCTCACCAGATACTCACGGTGTTGGCCAAAACAGAGGTCAGGGGACAAACCTCAGCTGGCTCTGCACTGGGCCCAGACTGGCTGCAGCCACCAACAGGGCTGATGACAAATGAGAAGCCAGGCTTCCAGCTGAATTTCAGTTTAGTTATTTTTGTTTTAATGTATGTGTGAATCAATTAATCCTGTCATAGAAGGGCATCGTAAACTGTGTGCCAGAGTTAATGAGTCAGACATTATCACATCATTACACCAGCTGGCATAATGTAGCATGTGTTGTTTGTCATAATATACACTGCCACGCTTAACAACCATTAATTGTTTACACGAGCAGTCATATTTTTCTTAAAGAACCTTCAGTGACTGAGTAATATTTTGAAAGCTTCTTAAACGAGTAACTCTTACCAGAGAAAGATAATAAAAATTGCCCCCTCTCTCGTGGAGCTAAACATGTTGGATTTACATGTAATAACAGTTACATCTGCCTCATTACAAAACTGAAAAACAACTGCAATCCAGTTCCAGGCATGTCCCAGAACACAAAATCCACTGGGCGAAGCTGCTGTAAATATTAAGAGAGGTGATGCCCAAGTCCCCTCTGTTCCTCCTTTGCTCGGGCAGAGCACTGAGCATCCAATCTGAGCCTGTTTTCCTCCTCTCAGGCAGGTACCAGAAGGAAGAGGATGGCAGCCAAAGCCTCACCAGCATAACACTGATACTACAGTGGAGCCTGAGCCGCACTATGGAATGAGTGGCTATGAACTTGCACTGCCTGACAGAGATGCTGTCACTCCTTGCATCCATCACCTGTGTTTGTCAGGTGAAAACACAACAATCAGTCTTACTTTATCATAATAGTTTGGCTGCAAGTATTTTCTTGGCTGACTAAAGACAACATTTGGACATTCTCAGCAACAAATCCAGGTTTACCAGCTTTCTGTGAATTGGATTCAGTCTGCTTCTGGCCAGATTTGTTGGCCATATGGCTTCCCAAAGCCAAAGGCTAATAACATGTTTTAGGCTGAAATTACTACAGCAGCCAGGAACAGTGAATTTGACCCACAGGTTCTCCGTATGTCCACTCACACACACAAATTTTTGTTCCAGTGCAGCTCTGCTTTTAAACAAACGCCCATGTGACACCAGCAAGGCAGTGAGAAAACAACAGCACTAAGTTGCTGCTTTGGAAAGTAACACCAGCTATAGGAAGCCTGAAACACTAAAGGCAAGGTTCTTTTATTAAAAAACTAAAAAAAGAAAAAAAAACCACCAAAACACAAAAACCAAAGAAACAAACAGACAATCCCTAGAAATATGGAGTATTAATACCTCAAACAACCTTAATGTACTGTTACTTTGATTAAAGACACTCATGATTCCAAGAAGTGCTAAAAACAACAGATGCTGCTCTTTTGATGGGAAGCATACAATCCTGCTCACTCACCTTATGGAATTCATTGTCACCATCCTGTGCTCTGCCACAGGAAGGGAAGATGAGGGCCACAGATGTGGCTAAGAAGACATGGTGCTGCAGCAATATCTCTCTGATAGTTAAACCCTGTGTGCTATTTGGCTCATGCCCATGGCAGCATAGGAAGTGCTGTGCATACCTCCCCATCTCAATTCTCACCCAGGTGAGCCCCAATTCCACAGAGCACTGGGGCCCACGTTCATCCTCCAGCACCTCAGTACAGCACTCAAGTCACACCCAGCCACAGCCCACCCAGAGCACCCAGAGTTACCTCCTGCTCACACCTTTCCAACCTATAGTCAACCTGCAGATCTTGTGATTTATTCCTCTCTACCACCCTTCTGGGTCTTCTGTCTCAGCACTAAGTGGAACTAGCTTTATAGTGTCTGTTATTTTCTTTTTGCCAAGCAGAAAATCAATAACCTGTTGCACATACATAAACACTGACTGACCTGTGTGTAGGTAAAACCAGTTGTTTCTGAGTTAGCATCAGTATTTAACACCTTCTTGTGTCAACCCTCACCTCCTAGGCCACCCTCTGACAATGTAGTCTCACGTACAAAGATCCTGTTGCAACTTGCCTGCAGCATTTCCCCAGCCTCACAAGGCTTTTCACAAGGGACACCCTTAGCCAGCAGTTACAAAGTTGTTTAGAAATAAGCAAGGAGAGACCCAAAGGATATTGACCTGTACAGCTTTAAGACAGGAGGAAGAAAAGGCTCCAACCATACATCACACCTGATATGCCTTATGTCTGAGGGCATATCAAACCCAGATGAAATGAAAAAGGATTCTTATTTTCCTAATTAAATTGAAGCCTAGGGAAAGTCATATCAGATCAGTATCCCTCTTCTAGTCCATCTCGAAGGAATGATTTTACCTCTTAGTTGGACTTAGAGTAATTGTACAAAGGCTTCAATCTCTGAAATCTGTAATGAAATTTGTAATCCTGACCTGCTGGATATGAGCTATACAATTACTTGGAGTATATTTAGAGCAAATAATCCATTCCCCTAAAGCTCCAAACATTCATGGCTGTGGATGCATGGCCCTGACCAAGGGTCTGTATTATAATTACTTGTCCAACAAGGTGAAGGCCACATCTGACTCCTGCTAAGCCCTTTAGGAGAGCTCATCCTCCCTTCTGACAGTGTTCGAGACATATTAAGTCTTTGCTGAATCAATATCTATTGTGCAGGAGCAGAAAACAGTGAGATTAAAAAAAACTCATCCAAACAAGTCCAGTCATTACAAACCAATGCAGAATAACCCACACTGAGCAGACAACAAAACCCATCAATATGGTTCATTTCTGTAAAACAAAACCAGCAGAGAAAAGGTTCATCAGATATGGTGATGAAAAGTGTTGGAATGCCAGCTGCAAAGAGCCCTCAAATTATGAAGCTCACTGAGAAGGTCAATGGAGCAGAGGCACTTGGATCCCACAGCAGCCCCCCCTCGACCTCCAAGGTCAGCAGAGCGGGCCTTTATGTGTCTGCTTCACTTAAATCTGTGCTGAAGTTGCACTAAAATGGAAAAAGGCTTCATCTTGACTGTAAAGTTACCCAGATTCAGAAGCTGTTTACTCAGCTATGGGATACAAAAGCCAGCTTGACTCAAAGCATTTTTGACAGGATAGGAGGTTTGAGACTCAAATGTCTATTGACAAAAGGACCTGATTGATTAATCAGGTGATTAATCATACACACTGTTAAACCAAGCAAACATAAATGGCTGTGATGTAGCACAGGTTTGAAACCCATGCAGTGATTAAATTCAGCAAGTCCATTATTGTTTCCTAAGACTGCTTCCTAACCCCCTTCCTCAGACTGCCATGCGGCGTCCAAAGCACTTGGAGCCCCAAAGTTCTTCAAGTCTCAGTCATGCTTAATGATGAGGTTTTAAGCCCTCCTTCATTTTCTGAATCAGGTCTGGCATTCTCTGCCTGTTGTGAGACCAAGCTTTCCCATCAAGATTCCAACACCTTGTTTTGCAAAGCCTTGCAGAGAGGGAAACTTCTCCAGACAGTAAATCTGCAGTAGCAGCTCAGCGTGAGGAGCGAGGACTGAGGCTGCCCAAGTGCCCCAGACCTCTGCAAAGTTCCTGAGCTGGGAAGCTGGTAACAGATTGTCAGAAAGGGTTAAAGCAGCTGTCCGCGGCTCTCTGTGCTCTCCGGAGGGTGGCAAAGCGCATTGTTTGGCGTAATCACGACACAGATCTGCATGTGTATGTCTTCAATAATTCATGTTGCAGCTTGTCTCGCTGTGGGGACAGATGTCAGTGAAATCAGTGACAGCCGATCACGCTGATCCCTCACATAATCATGGGAGAGCTGATCCCGTGGCAACACTGAGCCTTGGAACCCGCCTGTGGTGCTGATGGGAGGGATGACAAGAGCAGGCAGACACAGCCACGTACAACACCTGCGTCTGAAAACACACCAGCGCTCGTGTAGCAGCACTGCACATCTCACACCCATCACACGCTGTGGAGAGGCCAAAATAGCTGCTGTGGGCTGCAGGTGCCACTGAGGGGCCATGTCACACACACCCTACAGGAAAGACGAGTCCAAGTCACTCTGATGACTTGTGCAAGCCCTGCAAGTTCACATATGCTTCAAAACAAGCCAGTTGTTTCCTCTGTTTTTTTCCTGCTTCTTGAATGCTCCGATTTCTAATTGATTCACCACCTCCATTTGGGTCTGTCCCATTTCATGTTGTATTGGCCTGCTCCAATGTCTCAGCCACCGACAGGAGAGAGCAAATTGCAGTTGTACCCACCACAGAGCTCAGATATAATCCCTCTGGGAGAGAAAGTGAATCAGTGCTAATTAGAATGATTGGATCTCTTCATCTTGTTTCAAGAATCTATTGTTGTTAGACAAAAAAAGCACATTCTTCTCAGCATTAAATCCTTCCTGTTTTACTCCAGCGCCTCATCCAAATTGTTCCATGTCCTCTGCTTGGATATTTAAGATAGCCACCCAATTAATTTTTTTATGGTGAGGGGGGATTTTGGTTTGTTTTGTTTGTGCTTTTTGGGTTTTTGTTTCGCTATTGTTGGTTTTTGTTATTTGTTTTCCCACATACAGAGATACAGAGCTCACTTAGGTCAGCTTTCTAGGTCTGTTTCTCTTTGCTGGATGGATTTCTGTATCTGTGTTTAAAGCAGCAGTTAAGCCAATCTACATCTAACTTAAGTGGTAATATTACACGTTCTATCATTGGCAGAACTTGAGATGAGCTGACTTACACCAGAAAAAGGAGAGTTTAAGGAAGAGGTAACCTTTTCACTTTTATGGCAGCAACTTAAAAGCCCAAGCGAAACCTGTCTCAGTCATATGTGAGAACAGATCTCCATACAGGCATGTACATATTGGATTTCGGTCAAGTGACACAGACACAATGCCAGGACCACAAGCTGGACTCTAGGGCCAGGTATTCCCAGTTCACAGAGCAGTGTGTTCTACATGTCTGTGTCTCAATCATATTCTTCCCCAGCAATGTTAGTGCCAGCAGAAACCTCATCTAAGATCAGTGCATTTAAAAAAGGACATTAACTCCTCATTATACTCTGATCAGATGGTTTTCAAGGCAACATCCTAGCTGAGTCAAAGTACCTCATTAGAGCTGCCATGCATACTGTTGTTTAACATCATGTGCCATTTTTCTTGGGAAGGTGCATTTACATAAACATTTCTAATCACAGCCCTGTAAAGAGACACAGTATAATAATTTATGACTTTTAGGTAATATGTCATATGAATCTAAACATATGGCATTGCACTGTATGATGGCAATCTTGGCTCTTCCAAGGGAACCTGGAAAACATCCAGTGAGATGTGAATGAGCCAAAGGCAATAGAGAACCATATCCACACTAATCCAGGTTTACACCTTTCGTTCAGCACTCCAAGCTTCCACCAGATGGTTTTGCACAGAAGCATTAATGCCAGGAATCACTGTACACCCGGTTTTCAGAAGGCTCCGATGTAAAAAGAATCCTGATAAATGGCACCACCAAGTCAAAGGAGCAATGAATGGTCTGAAGTCTTTAGAAAAAAGTGTCAAAGGTACCAAAAGGTGACTTTAGATCTTTGCCATTCCAGACCACTGCTCGTTTGTTTTTCAAGGTGAGTTAAGGGCAGGTTCCTCATCTCATGTACAGCCATTACACCCACACAAGGATAACCAAATACCAATTCTGGAATGATGTTTGCAAGCTGCAGTGTTGCGGGCTCCACAAAAGCTTGATGAAATTTACATTGATAACTGAACTTCCTCAGATAATCACAAGGTATTTCCCTCCAAGTTTTGAGGATACCAGAGTCAGCAAAATGCACCAGAGTAAGATACTGAGATTTCAGAGAACTATAAACAGCTGATGACAAAATAAAATCACACCACTACAAACCTGGTTCCCAGATCACCTTCTTGCACCATGGTATGGCAGTGTAAACACAGTTACCACAAGGGGAGATAACAGACAGGGGTGTATTATCACTTCTACTGCACTTTTCTGTCTCCCTATATATGAAATGATGCCTGGAAGCTTAAATAAGCACCCACAATGAAGTGTTTTATCTGAGGTCACCTGCAAAGCCTACACCTGCACCAACAGACAGCATCAGGAACAATCTCCATCTCCACAAACTGTTAAGAGCTGCACAAGTGAAAATGCCAAAGCCATTGCAGGTGAGAAAGCGATTCCAGTCCCAGGACTGGCCACCCCTGCCCCAGTTTGCCTACAGACTGGAGCAATGCCTCAGGATGCCATTTTCTTGTGTAGGGGTGGTGATGACATTTGGTGCTCTGGTACTCTCACATGGGCGAGGGGATTCTGCAGGAACCCCCTCCATGCCAGGAATGCATTCTGCAACCATCCCTGCCTAGGCATTCTTGTTTGCTCTATACGGTGATGTGCTGGGAGTCTCACAAGGTTCTCTTTGTGTGGGGTATCTCAAAACAGCATCTCCATACTCCTCAGTGCTGCCAGCCATAGAGGACATGGCCTTCATGTGACACATACCAACAGCACATATGTCAGCTTTTTACTTCCGAAAAAAACCAAAAGCCCACTTTTTTTTTCTCTCCACAGCAGCATATGCGTGATGAGCCAGCTGTCAGGGAGATACCATTTTCAGCTTCCTGCCCTGCAAGTAGGTTGAACAAAACAGCATATTGCCACATTGTTCCAGGAGTGTGAGGAGAAGAAAGGAAAGGTTTAACTTTAGCTGTTAGCTAAAGTTCCTTTGTGGCAGACATAGCTCCATCAGACACAATGGCTTTGTTACATCACGTTTCAGGCAGGGCTCAAGTGTTGAATATTCAGCAGAGCTCCAGGCTAGCGATTCTGTTGCAGCTAGGTTTCTTGTCTTCCAGGAAGCCCTTGACAAAGGTCACAAACAATTTGCTCGTTCCTCTTATTAAAATAAAGATGGAAAGCACTGATGATAGCTCTGCCCAGCAGCTAACTTCATCATCTGTAGCAGTTCCAACATATGCTTGTGAGATAATGAAAAATATAGCATTAAATACAGTGGCAGATTGAATCTTGTTTCAGGGTAAATATAGTAAGTCATTTTTTTTTCCTCCTCATTTCCTCAGAACCTGTTTAGCATTAGACTGTTAATATCATCACTGATACATGACAAAACCATTGCATAATATACTGCATTTGAAGCCAGCCCCCCCATAAAAGTGAGCAATGACAAAGTGTGAACATTACTAAGGCACTGATCGTAATAAAGTGCTCCAAGCCAGCCCTCTTCTGGATGTTTTCATTCACACACCTTCAAAGAATGGGGCTATGGGCCAGGCTGTGCACCTCAGCCTCCCACCTGCTAAGTCAGGTGCAAGATGGAATCCCTTCAGCCTTCTGTCCAGGTCGTGCAGCTCCACCCGTGTCCTTGGCCCTGAGGGTGGGTACTGCTACCCTGCTCACTGCCACATCTTTCAACTTGCGTTCTTGTCAACAGGGAAGGCAGCAGATTTATTTTGTCCAAGGAACCTTAATTAGAAGCCTTGACAGACTTTGTAGACAAATGCATCTTGCAGAGAACTGCTCAAATTCTCTGGATGCCTCACTGCTGCCCTGCAATATTCCTTCTCCCAGACATCTCTCCTGACCTGGGCCCATCTGAATAACCCACACCCTTTTGCCTGCAGAAACTTCTTGAGCACATGCTCACACCTCTCATTACAGTCAACAAGTCCAACAAACATATCCAGAGAGTGCAGAGTAGCCCCCTTCTGACCTTCCTGAGAAGTGGCAGTTCTGCTACATGTACCAGGTGAGGCAAGAGAGTGGTGACCACCACGCCACCTCTGTTCCCACTGCTGGATGTTGTACATTGCCATTCCGACTGTGCTGCTGAGTGTGCAGCTCAGACAGCACACACACCCAAGAGAGATGATGGCCATCAAACGGGTCCAAAAAGCCAATATTCCATCCAGGCACCACTTCTTCCCAGTTTGCAGTTGGCACGGTGCTGTTTGTGAGCCAACTTTCCAAATGGGACACACCGCCTATGCTTACATGTAGCTACATTTTTCATAAAGAGTTCACACACTATGGACACATTTAGCCTGATGCCTGCACCTCAAATCCTGATACTTGACTGTCTTGCCTATTTCCTCCCAGTTAAACCAATGTCAGCTCTGGGACATCTAGAAGCCAAACCCATGTCCCTTACTGGCTGATCTGCAAGAAAAACCCCCACAGCCACGTTTAGTGAAATGCTAGGGTTTTAAGCAAGCAGTCAGTTCATTACTATTTACTATAGACTGTTCTAAACAGCCCAAGTCCTATAGTTAGATTTTTCTAGCAATGTTAGAGCAAGAAAAATAAATTTCTTGGAAATTGCTTGAACCTATTTTAGTCAAGAACCCAAAGACTTACAGACATGTACAGATCCGTGCAATTTCAATTCCCATTGCCATTACCAGAATCATGCAGCTGTTCTCCTGTCTATTCACATAAAATGAGAAATTAGGAAATCCATTTGCCCACACTGCAGTTGGAAAAACTGGGACTCAGTAGATCAAGGTGCCTTCTCACCCACACTGGAAGAGCTGTTAGAAGCACTTAGGCAGAACCAGGCATCAGCTGGGACAGGGACACACAGGCATCAGAGCCAGTGGTTCTGGGCTCTGAAGACAATCACCCAGATTTGCTTGGAGACCAAAAACCCAGGCAAGAAGGAAAGATAGGAATGGAGACAAGTTCAGTTTGCCATGCCACATACAGATTCAGCTGTTCGGTATTCCCAGCTGAGGAACCATCTTAGTGACACATACAGCTTGCCTGGGTGAGCAGTGTCAGAGCCCCCATGCATCCCAGGACAGCTGCACAGGGCAGGTGGGTCAGTGCAATGTTCTAACACCAATGATACACCCCTTGCCCAAGCCTGGTTATCTGAACAGCAGAGCCCATCTCCTGCGTTCCAGGGAATTTTTCTAACTGTGAGTGGTTTATGCACATCTCCCTGTGTGCCCATTCCATCTCTCAGCTCCAACAGCTCTGACATACTACCAACAGATGCCATCACACACAGCTAACCAAGCTGCTCTTTCCAGCCTTGCCTCTTGAGATGGGCATTGCTACCTTCTTCACTCATCTGTCCCTGTTGCCATCATCTTTTCTGTGCCTTGAACAGCGTTTCCTGGCCTTTATGCGAAATAGCAAAATAACAAAACTAGACATTAATAAAAAAAGCAATGCCCCCCAAAACCAAACAGAAACAAAAAAAACCCTGCAACGCCCCACACCAAAAATCACCACCACCACCACCAAATCAAAACAACCTAAGGGAACTAGATGGAAAGCAGTAGGGCTGAATTTCAGCACTTTTCTAAACCTTTTCAACAGTATTTATACTAAAAGAAGAAATAGCTTTTAAGTTATTTGATGTAAGACACCTCTGTAAAGAGAGCCAGAGTGCTGCAGATCCGCCACACAAGAGCGGCAGCATTTCTAGGTGTAAGAACCCTCACGCTGTTTTCTCAGCCCATTCCAGGTACATGGTTGCACCAACGGCGGAAAATACTGGAACCCAACCAGTACCTGGGCACCTGTGGATAAGCATTATCGTACTAAGCTCAGCTCAGAACATCTTCATGTATATTTGCAGCCTCTCCAAGAGCCTCAGGAAAGAATGCTGACACAAGGGGGAGTGAAGAATTGGCCAAGCCAGAGTGACAGGGCAATCAAACGATCATCATTAAGGTGATAATCTATGGCCAGCTGCTGCTCAGACACCCCTCCTATCAACAGCTGGCCACTGACCTCACACAACTTCACAACTTCTTTTTTCAAACATTTTTCAGATGTTTCCACCCCTTTAAACCCACTCCTGCTCGTAGCTAAGTAGGTAATTTGCTATCCCCACCTGCTATGTAAATTGATTAATCACAAGCAAACAGAAGGCTAGTTCCCATGCCGAGGAGGAAGGAAATCTGTATCAACTCCTCTTTGTGAAGCTTGGGTTTCACAAAACTTCCACCAAAGCTATACCTTCAGCCTGTGCTCCAGCTCCAAACTTAAATGTCCTTGGGACAAAAGGGAACAATCTTTCAGAAAGCTTATAAACTCCCTGAAAATCACAGCACCAGGAACAGAAAGATGATTTTCTTTATTTCAGCCAAACACAATAAACATTCCATCAGGCACAAAGGGCTACACAGATGGTTCCCGAAGGGAATGGACCATCTTTCAAGGGCCAGTTGCAAAGTGACACCATCACTTTGTCACTCCAGCCTCCCACTTAAGGCAGAGTTGGAAGTCCTTAATAAAGCAGCATTCTGCAGATGGCAACGTTTACACATGATGTATATCACCTTTAGGGAACTTCAGAGGTTTTACAGCGTTAAGGATGTCCCTGGCACTGTCATCCATCACAGGATCAAAGTGAGAAAGCTATGAAGGAATCCTTCCTGGTGGCAAAGCAGTCAAACTCTGTACTTGGCCAAGACGTACTCTCCCAGCACTCAGCAAGCCCAGGGATCATCAGGACAACCCCTGAAAGCAGCAGCAGTATACCTCCAACAGAATGACTTTCCCATTACAGACTCGTCATCTACTCCTCACAGAACCCTCTCTGACAAGAGGAAGGCACGTCCCTTAGCTGATGGCCACTGTGTTGATTGACTGTCTCAGACACTGGAATGGGCTGAGAAGCTAAGTGCTGTTTCCTGACCCCAGGAACTCTGTGCAACTGCCACATATCCACAGGAAACCCTGTCAGTGGGGGGCTGGGGTCAACGGCTCCCCAGCCCAAGAGCACTGGGGTGACACAAGGAAGCTGCAGCTGGTCACTGCCTAGTGGGGCCCTGTACCCCTGCAGAATTCAACAGGAGATGTGGATCAGTGCAAGTGCCTGGTCCACCACTGTGACCTACAGAGCCATGAACCTGTGCCAGTAGGGCCCTCCTTTGGCACCAAAGGTGCCTCCAAGGTGCTGCCAGTTTTGTTACAGACAGGAGCCACTGACAGGCTCTCACACCCTCAGAAAAGGATGAAGACACTTTTCTTCCTCACCAGGCACTACATACGTGAGCTTACTGATACCCAAAATTCCTTTGAAGTATTTCTGCTGAAAACTTCCATTTTATTACACAGAGCCCCCCACAGAGCCCCCACAGTGCCAACCTACTGAGGACTGCAGAAACACCTCTACAGTTGCAGCTGGACAGCCCCAGCCCAGAAGAAATGTTTCCAGCTGTTAAACATCGCTCATGGATAACACGCAGCTTGCTCAATGCATGACTCATAGCAGCTAAGGGCCATGTGAGGGTCAGCTGAACAGCAAGGCTGGAAAAGCTGCTGCAGAGCAGCACAATGCCAGGGTTCATGGAACTCCTCCAAAGGAGAATGCCAGCAGTGCCTGTCACACACCATAGCAGTAACAGGCAAGGCCAAAGACTCACCTGACTGACACCTACATGCAAGTATTACACAATCAGACATACACTACCTGTAGCAGACAGTGGGCCTCCTGTTCACTGACACCCCTAAGTCAAGCACTACCCATCTCCTAGATCAGACTAGTTCAGAAGTAAAGTTTTACAATTAACAACTAAAACATAATCTGCCATGAGTAGCTGCATGGCTGGTCCATATAAGAAGAGACAAGTTATAAACCTGGCTAAACTCACTTTCCTCCCTTACTTCCACAAAAGCTGCTTATCCCAAGGCAGCAGCCTTCACCTCTTCAGTCTGCCATCAGGTAGTAACTCCTTTATGTTCTGATACAGCCTCTCCCTCTCTCAGCACCTTGTTCTCCCTTCCCTCCTCCCACTCAGCCCATAGAGCAAAAAAAATAAAACCAAAAACCAAAACCCCAAAACAACAACCCACAATAATCTTTCCATCCCTCCTACAAGCATGTGTTTATCTCTTTATTTTTAAATGTTACAGCTTCCCAACATCTGTCTCTGTGTGGTGTAATCTTACTGATGAAATATTTCATGTTTTCCTTGAGCCCTCATCAATATGTCTCTGTGTTATCAGCTTAGCAGATGGAGACAGAAGGAATAACCTCAGCTTACCTGGGTGATTTTTTCTTAAGTACATACTTATTTTACTCCAGGACAAGACTCACAGTTACTTTAGCAATGCAACATGATCTATCTCTGTAGCAAACTAAATTCCCCCCTCTAACGCCATGTATGCCCTATTGCACTGCCATCTTCCTCTCAGAATCTCCAAGTTCTTCTCACTGAAACTTAGTATTTCCAACCTTTCATGCAGACTGAATAACTCAGGGAGGCACTGGGACCATGAGAAAAGCCACCTGCCTAGCCAGGAACTGCACCTCCTTTTCCCATACTCGACCCCACTGATACTGTTGATCTCCACAGCTCTCATCCAGGTGACTGTTCCTTACATTTATAAAGAAATGCCACCGAGACACCTCTGGGATGTCCGACCTACTGCAACGCTGTACAATGCACATACCCAAAAAACCCACCACTTTTCCCACTTCATGTTTTAGAGGTTCCTCTCTTCTCCATGAAGGTAAACACTCCAGTGATTATAATAAGCAAAGAGGTTTCCTTAATACTACCTCACCACTATGGAACACAGCCTCCAAAAGCCTTCCTTCCCCTTTTCCAGAGGTAGGCTTCGTGTTAGCCCTCTGACGTTACCAAAGACACTTGACTGTGACATTACCCATCACCAGACCAGCTGCGTGTGACTAAAAGGAGGCAGGGATAGGTCTCACCTTTACCACTTGGCTATTCCTACAGCACAGAAACACTGCTCTGCACCCAAAAAAGTCCCCATCTGAGCAACACTGTGACCCTCATTTCCTGAGCACTAACACAGGCACCAGTCCAGGGCACAGCCTGCAGCCAGAAAGTGTCTGTGAAAAGAGAAGCCATTCTTTGTATCAGCTCAACAGAGGTTTTGGCCAAATCGCAAAATGCCTGTCATTTCATTCTAACTCCTGGCCTCAGCTGTGCATTCAGCATAGAAACAAACTCAAGCACCACAAAGTGCTTGGAAGTACTGTAAGGAGGAAGGGCACTCAGCAGCGGCAGCATTCCACCACAGGCCAGTGCACCTGTCTGCATCTCCACGGACATTTACAGTGTCCCTGCCATGCCTGCCAGCACGGGGGTCCAGAGCCAGCCCCTGCCTCAAGGAGCAGGTCCAGGGGTGTGTGGGCAGTGCTGCTGTGGGGAACCCCAGGTACAGAGCCTGCAGGAGCTGAGCCCAGCGTGCCACAGCTCAGCCCAACACATCACAGAATGAGAGCTCAGCTGAAGGGTATTTGCTGTATGTTAGGACATGCTGGGGGAGGGTTTTTATTTATTTGGTTTATAATCCTATCTGAATAAAGGTAAACACATAGGGATTATAAATGAAATAAATCTGAATCAGGATAGAATGGGGGTGGGAGAAAAAAAAAATCTCAAGAGGGTCAGGAGATAATGAAGATTATACCTCAATATTGGGATTATGATGTTAGTTCTTTATTTCAATAAAACTGGATAGAGATCTTTTATATCAGGGACAGAGCTTAGCTGTAAGGACAAAGTAATCTTCTGGGAATTATGCACACAAGCTCAACATCATTTTTATTGGATGGCTGATGAACTGGAAAACTCCAGGATAGCCTGGTTTTAATTTGTAATCTTAATTTTCATATAAATCGGTACAGTTGGAGGAAGGGGGGCAGATGTACAGGGACTCTGATGCTGTGCTAATATTGCAGTATTAAGACAGCACATGCATTAGGCTACAACTGTAACTCATCTACTATCTGATCGTGTCTTTCTGTCTATCCATCTGTCTTCCATCTTCACATTTATCTATCATTTCCCCACCAAAAAAATCTCAACAATGACCCAAGAGCAGAAGAGACTCAATGTAACATTTCATCCAGCAAGGTGCATCCACAATACACCTATAAACTTCTCGCCTATTAACATCCAGGTCGAATTCCTGGCCCCTGAGATATGGGGACTCCAAGCTATGGCTTCTCCAAGTGCTCACTTAACACAACTACGACACCAGTGAAATGGATCATCTGGCTCCTCACCCCAGCATTTAGTCTCTGCCCCAATTCACTAGAAATTGTTTGGCAACTCTGCTTTTTCTTCTGCAGAGTTCAGTTGTTTTTCCTGCCTCCATCACCTCTTTCTTCAGGAGCAAGAGAGGAAAATACAAGTGAGATGGGACTATGACAGACCAGTTGTCGGTCCAAGAACAGAGCACTGATCTCCTCAGCAGCTCTGTTGCAGAGGGTTTGCACACACAGAGAGCAACTACTTCCCTAATAGTGCCGAGCCACACGGCCATCAGTAGTGACTGACTGCCCTGGAACGGATCTATTCCATCACTAACAGGCAGTTTACACAAGCACGGGATTGCAGTAGCTGTCGCCTGTACTCCTCTACCTTCCTGCTTAGTACCAAAACCACATCACTGATGGAACAGCTGCTTTCATAAAGGCAGCAATAACCAAAGGAGCTCCCAGAACTCCCCAGCACCTGACCATCAAAACAAGATCTCCAGGGGAGACCTGAAATGCCAAAAAGATTTATATTTCTTTATGCAGATATCCCACAGTCTAAGTCTTTACCACATGGCCTACTGGTGCTGAGACAGAGAAAAACAAAACACCAAACTTCTCCTTCCACTCCCCAATATGCAGCAACTGTGAAACACAGAATGGGCAAAACCAGGTTTTACAACCTGCTTGATAGCAAAATGGTGACTGAATAACAGAGGAGAGTCTGACTGACTTGTACATAATCTTACAGAGTAAATTTCTTATTTTTATTTCAGTCAGGAATACCTTAAATCAATTCCCACTTCCACTTTTCTTTCTGAGATGACACGGTGACATGCTGGCAGAAATACTGCGTTAGCAAGTCGGACAAAGAGCTTGTTGCCTTCCCCTGTTCCTCCTCCTCCTCTACCACATACATCTCTCCAAGTTCTTTCCCCACCTCAATCCTTGCCTCTGGAGAGTCAACAGGACACCCAAAGGAGCAGCAGCAGCAGCTGTGGGACAATGAATCACCAGCGAGCCTGGAAAGAGAGTGGAAAATCCTGCCAGATAATGCAATTGCATCAAAGCAGGAGATCAAGATGTGTGTGATGACATCTTATTCTGGGCTCCCAAAGAGCCTCCAAGCGTCTCATCAAGCCTTCTGAAAAAATCAGGCAGTTGTAAACAGACAGACAATTCTGGCTGCAAGTTAGTCAGAGGGAGGGGCAGGGCAGAGATGAGGATCAAACAGTCAATTAACATAATGGCTCAAGATTAACAAGGAGGTGCCCCAAGACAGTAAGACCAGAGTTACTTCCAGTCATTAGTCATGATTTAGAGAAGAAGCTGAGAAATGAGGTGACGACCTATGCAGATAATACCAACTCATTTGGATTAGTCCAACCTATAGAGGACTTGGAGGAGCACAGAATAGATGAAAGACAGAACAATTATAGCAGTACGTAATGAGCACTGGGACCAGTAATGTCAATGCTCCTGTGCCAAATCCCAGGCAGAGACTACAGCAGAACTGAGAAGTCAGCCACAGTTTTTGGGACAGCAGGACAAGGAACCTGTCCCTGTAATGGTACAGACAAAGAACACAGAAGTGTGCTGAAAGTCATACTGAAACCTGGCTCCAAACACAAACGTAAGCACAGGTGCCCTATTAAGGGGCTCAGATTTGGTTTTTTTCCTTTAATGACACAATCATTTCAGAAAATGATGGAGATGATTACACTCAGCAAAGTTGAAAGGCAGGCACACAAATTCAGGATGAAAATCCTTTTTTGTATTTTTGCTGTTTGTCCTTCAAACTCATTGTATCCAGCTTTGTTCTTATAATAAAACCAAGACAATAACATATATTTCCATCTCAGACAGGTGCCATAAGCAAGACTTTATCTTTAAAAATAGCCACCTATCATCACATATCAAACATGGCCACAATTGGTTTTACCACTCTGCCTTGGTCACTTGGCAAATGCCGATTCTGGATTTTTTTTTTTTTTTCCCTTTTTAATTTTTCCCTGGAATATCTCGGCTGCTTATCACCAGAAAGAAGTTAGAGGATTGCCACATCATTCAGTGTAATGTTCTCATGTTTCTGCTGCATTACTTCCTGACAGCACAAGTATACAAAACATATGACACTTCCAAGACATTAATTTTATCACACTGCTATATCCAGGTATACATGGATCACCAGTGATGTTAAATGAACAAGTTAAAAAAGCATCTATAAACTACAAAGCAAGCAGTGGAGATCCAGGGGAGAAACAGAACTCCTTTCATAATGAGCACTGGTCTCTCATTCAGTGGACAGAAGGGAAAACTCCTTATTTGTGAGAAAAGATCCATTTTCTATCAGTTTTACGCAGTATTTCACAGGCTCCCAATGTTCCTGTCATTTCCAACCATTTTTAACTTCGTACCAAGAAAAGATACAGGAACACAAAAATATTTCCTGGCTTCTCTGCTTGCACTTCTCCTTAGGACCATCACACCACTTACGAGCTACAACCCAGCCCTGAGCTCTATCCTTAGTGACATCCCAGAGCCCCAGGGATCCAAGCACATCCCTCAGCAAGGCAGCAAAGTGAGCACTGGCACAGAGCTGGGAGTGTGCCCTGGGGACACATGGTACACGGAGTCCTGGCAGCAGTTCATCTCCAGATCACCTCAGCTCTTCCAGCTCAACTCCAACTGGGAAGTTGGTCTTGACCTCACATAACTCTCCAGAAAGAGACAGTTGTTCAGGGAGAAACAACAGGCCTTCCATTTGCCCAGCTCAAATTTCAGATGAATGGATGCCTCGCCACAACTTGTCATCAATGGAGGTTGGAAAAGTCCATGGCCCCAAGAAAACCATTTAATACACTAACTTCCTGGAAAACGTTAAAACACCAAACTAGCTCTCACCACAAACTATTTCTTGTTCTTATCTGTGCACTGTTTGTGGCAATCAAACTAAAAAACTCATTTCAGCTGAAATGATGCTTTTCACAGGTTTTACCAAGACTTACTGCCCAGAACACCCGTGCAAGCAGGCTGCCATTGTGAATAGAGAACAGAAACACTTCTCTTGCTATATCAGGGATCTGGGTTGTATGATTCAGTACCCACAGCTTCCAGTCCAGCCCAGGTTTGGTCCTTTCCTTGCCCTAATCCCTAGAGCCTCGTACCACAGGGGCTTAGCCTGTGCATAGTCTCAGTTACAGCAGCAGTCGGGGTTATGGTGCACTGTCTGTTCCTGGTACTAGGTCCTGTGAAGTTGCCATCAATTGCAAGGAAAAGCAACTAAAAGCTCCTTTGGGATCCAGCTGTCATCTTGCCTCCTTATGCCATCTTTTCTTGCAATTTCAGGCTTGCTCCTTCCAAATGCGCTTAGTTAAAAGCTTTTCTTTTGGCTCTCAGGGCAAAGACTTCAGTACTAAGTAGCTTTCCCACTGCTTCCATCTAATCTTCCTATTTATCAACCTGAAGATTCGTCAGCTTTGCTAATCTTTCCTGAGACCACATAATCCTGAGAGTGATTTCCTAGGGAAAACAGAGTTAAACAAGCTGCCTGATAATTGCCACTTGGAACTTCGGCTCTCATTTTGCACGCTGTGCTCCAGCTCAGCCAGGACTGTATCATTTGGTAGCACACAACTTCAGCCTGCCCTCAATCCCTGTTTTTCTCCTGAAGGATTTCATGAGACCACATCTTTCATGCCCAGCATGGAGAAAAGCAATTCCTTGTTAGCCCCTTGACTCCTGCATCCACAACAGGACCATGTTATCTGTGGTTAGCAGCACTACTCGGACAACAGCTTTACGGGGAGAAAAAGCACGTAGCTGCTCAAGGGAAACCTACCCACTGGAGCCCTTTTCTCAACAAGCTGCCCAGCAGTCACAGCAGCTTTCCTTCCCGTTGCACTAGGCAGTGCCTTCATCTTGAAGGCAGGACTGCCCTTTGTTCATCTACAAACCTGCAAAAACCTTCTCCCTCATAAATGCTGGTTGTTCTCTAAAAAGGGTGACCAAGAACAAATCCAGCCCTCACACAGCCATGGAAAGCCACCACGACATCATGTCACCCAAATTCCTACAACACTCTCAGGCAAAGCAGACCCATACTACTTACTTTCCACCTACTCAAGCTGGGAACAGCAGCAGAACCAAAGAAGACTTTTAGGTGGATTTCAATTGAAATAGAGCACATTATATGGATTTATTCTTTATTTATATGTAAAATATATACACAGCAGTCCCAACACTTCTCTACTAGGTTGAAGACAATGCCATGTACAATATAAATCCTTAGGCTTTTAAAATGTATTTGTATATTAAACACACATATGGAAGTATTCCTGCTATCTACATGATTCCAAACCATCCTTTCAGTCTGTGGGAGGCAGGCATCTCTGTACCCCACATTCAGTGGCAGGTAATGCTGTCCCTCATGGCACCTTTCTTCCACCTTTGTCTAAGGGCTGCCTTAAGAACTGCCTTGGCTGCCATTTTGCACCAAGACAGAAAAAATCAGCTTGCTCCAACCTAGCTTTTTGTTGAGACTTGCTGAACATCAATCAGCTTCAGCCTTAATGAGAGGCTTTCCATTGGATATTGAAGTCCCTGATCTGGAAGAGGCTGATGCCACCCTCAGCAAGAGCTACAAACCACGAGAGCAGACACAGATTCAGCACTGCCATACTCCAGTATCAGACACAGTAAGCAAAGGCCTAGTTGCTACCAAGCATTCTGTTTGTTCACAAGGAAACTCTCAAGTGTTCAAGGAGGCAAACACAACTCTACCTCCCCTAATTCCAAATTTCTCTACTCTGGTAGCAAACTTCCTGGAAAACATCTTCAGTTTTTCTTTCTTCCAAACAAGAAGGGACACAAGCTAAGCAACAATTTCAGTACCCACCCCCATCCTGTACAGTATCTTTTTAATCAAGAATCACAGGTTAATCCCAGCTTTCAACATACAATAATCATAAAATTTTTTATACACTACAGTCATTCCACAACTGGACATGAAAATACCTAATCCTGTAAAACTACACAAATTTCTGATCAAAGTATAGCAGGTAAATCAAACCTGAAATGAAAGGATTAGAAAAGGTTACTGTAATTCTTTTCTGTTAAATAACAGAGAAGCAGATTTCACTGAATCTTACTTTATAATTCCCATCTGGAAAAGAAGCACTGGAGGAATGAACAGGTTTGAAGAAAGCCTTTTCATGACATCTGTAAAGTAAACCCTAGCAATCAGAGCCCATCCTAATCCTTCATCCAGCAGCTGTCCTTGGCATACAATCACGGTCGTACTGATCAAACCCCAGTCCTTGGGACAGCTACATCGATCCACACAATTTGTGCTCTTCCCCCAAAACTGCTCATCAGCTTCCCAACTTTTCCAACCCAGCTGACAGCCAGGGGTGGCATTTAAGTTCTCTTGCCCGTACCCAGCGCCCACCTGCTCTCTCCATTAGCGCACATCCCATCGTGCAAGGATACCACGGCCAGTGGCACTCCAGAGACTAATCAAAGGACACCCACAGGTACTGCTTCAAGATCCCTACTTAAAGGGTCAGCTCCACCTCCTCCACTCTCCCCTTTTCATTAAGTCACACAAAAGTGAGACCTTTTGCTAGCTTCCACTGAAACCTCAAGGAACGCTTGGGAACATGGCATGGATACGAACTCTGCACGCACCTACCTCCAAAGCACCAAAGGACAAGGAAACCTGAATGTTTCCCTCTTCCTTGCAGATAATCTGAAACCGAGAAATCACCTTTTACTTGATTCACCATGATCTGAAACATCTCCACGTGGGCAGCTTAGGACTGCAAAGCATCACAAGGGAATTTCACTCTGCTGTGCATGGAGATGCAGCACACACAAGTTTTACTTATTCTGATTTTACTGGAATCCAGGAGGGGTTCCAGTACAACAAGCACTCATGGTCTAACCAGAATTTAGACTGTGCCTGTATGAACCTCTTCAGTACTCATTTCCAAGCATGGCCTTTCCTACACTTGAGAGTCCTTCTGAAATGCCCCCCGCAGCAGCAGCCACAGGAAAGCAGCTGCTCTATCAGGCCCTATCAGCATCAGGGTAAGAGCCTGTTCCAACATCATCCATATACCTGCATCCCTGCAGCCATCCACCCCACACCAAGGGAGTATAACAGCCCAGCTACTGGCTTCTGTGTGTTGCAAGTACCACATGCTTCAGTACAATTCTCCCTCCTCCAAAGCCAACAAATGCCCTGCCCTTGCATAATTTATCTATTTTGTCTTCTTTCAATATATTAATTATTGATCTGGCACCTCAGCCTTCTCATGAAGCCAATAAAGCATGAAATGCCTCTGCAAAGAATCACAGTTCATATTTTCTGTCTTGTGTGTTAATTACTTCCCTGCTTTTCTTCATTTGGTGGGGGAATTAACCCACGTAGCCTGTAAGAAAGAACTAATACAGCAAGAAACCTGCTGTACACCTCTATTGTCCATTTCAGAGACTTTTGCCCATCTAGTATTTCTTCTCCACTTATAAACTACAGTTCAGGAACTAAACAGATCCATCCCATTCTGACAGCAGCCTGCAATTTATTAATCAGAGTGCTACAGAGAAGCTACAGTCAGAAAACAGCATTTCTTTGTTTTAAAACCATGTGAAAGCCTTAAAATGATGCACTCCAGCACAATGAAAACAATGACAGAAAACAAGTTAACACTGACTCCAGAAAAAAACCAAGAGGAACTGTCAGGAAGTAAAAGACATCTATACAATTAACAAATAGCGAAGTGCTGTCTGATGTACCCTTTTAAATTTTATTTTGAAATAACAAATAGTCAACTAAAAGCACCAAAAAAAAAATCCATCACAGACCAAACACTACCAACCCATAAAGCTCCGTCAGTCCCTTTTCCTCACAAATACTTCAGAAGTATTGCTAACAACCCTTCCTACCAAAAGAAGGTCTTGCTCTCAAAGGATTAAAGCAGATACTCTGTATATCAATACTCTAGGGTCTTTTTAGCTTCTCTTTCCCAGAGCTACTGGAAAACTATGAATAAAAATCACACACTAAAAAAATTGAATGCTAAGGATTTTATATTAAATTATCCCAATTTTTTTGTTTTTAAATACAACTCATTTCATCCCAGTTGAGGACATCAGGGGTGTCATTCTGTCATTCAGAAGGCACAGAAAGCCACAATGAGTTTTCTGTAATTTACAAGGAGGATTAAAGACAACTGGTAAGACTCCAGTTCATGTCTTCTACAACAACACACCTCAGAGGGTACTGAGGGCCCAAACCAGCCTCTATGCACAATACACTTCATTGTCACTAGGTTAATGTTTGTCACCACGGCCTTCTGAGCATAGAGCTGCTAGATTCCAAGCTCTTGGGCTTCTCCTGGTGCTTCCTTTACTCAAGAGCCTCCAAACCAAGACCTCATTCCAGCTGTCAGCAAGCCCTGATATGGACTTACATGCCTGACTGAGGCCTCAGGGATAGCTGCAGTTCCATCTAAGATGGTATCTGGGCACAAAGTGCCATCACAGACTTCCAGCTCCAGAAGTCATACCAGCCCAAAGCTCCTGAACACTGAGTTACCTGTAGGCTGACAGGGAGCTATGGAGCACCTGGCTTCCCTCCGCTCATCCTGAAGGGGGAAACAAACTCAACAAACCCTCATTCCACCGTGCTTCACCTCTTGTTCTTCACAGCTCAGTATGAACCAGGCCATAATGCAGTGAGGGTTGCCAGCCCATCCTGATGATGTAGTTATTTCCAATTGGCACTGGGGAGCAGTGAAGATGGGAGGCATTACTCATCGCCAAGAGTACAGATGTTTCTAATTGCTTTCCATTACCAAGAATAACAGCTGTTTACATCTATCAGCAAATAATTCACAAGAGCTCTAGACTATTAAGATAACACACCCCACCTGGTCACCATCACAAGTTGTCAAGGCCAAGGTAGTGGCTGCCAGAAACCCCTTCTGCATCTCTGTTCATCAAATGACAGCATGTGTCACCTTCAGATATCCTTATGCTACCCCACAAGCCCTGGCATCTTGGTGGCCTGACAGATCACACGGACATATGGATTCTTCATGGCCTTGCAGTAAATGTTTTACAGTTATACCACAGTCAAGGGCAAATGACAGGAGCCAGGGACTTGCTAATAACCCAGTAAAAGAAATACCCACGCTTGCAATAACGTGGGTAGCAAAAAAGTGTGTCTGCTTTGCACATATCTGTGTGCAGAACAGCCTTTAAAATCACCCCAAGTAGCTGACAGTGGGTTTAATTTTGCAGCTCTCTTGTACCTCAACCAGGGCCCAGGTAAGGGGCCCACACAAAATGGTCAGCACAGGAACTCACTGGTGCCTTCACTGACTCAAGCTACCTTTTCCAAGGCTGGCACAGGCCATGAACTCATTTTCCTCACACCAGCCCATCTAGGCAGGAGGGACTGTCCTTTTCCAGCCCTTCACAGCTGGGGGCCTGGGTCTGTGGCAGGGGCTCCCCACCACTTACCCCATACAAGTAGATAAGCAGCCAATTAACATTAACAATTAGGAAACAGCTTAACACCCGACAAGTGACTGGTATCTAATGAGTTCAGCAGTATTAACCATTTCCAGATTATTAAAGCTGCATTATCATTTGCCTCACAGAGCTCTAAGACCACACCTCTGCAAACAAAACCTGCTTGCCCAAATGCAAGAGGATTTCTACCCTTGAATCTAGGATAACCAGGCTGACTTCTCAGGAAAGGAGAGGAAAGAACATAAGTCCTCCACCAACTGTTTTGGTCCATGCATAAACCCCTCCCTCCTCCAGTCACTCCCTGGGAACTCTTTCTCATGTATAAATCCCTTGCAGAATATATCAAATGTCTCTGGCAACAGCACTGGTGTATCAGGATCTTCTTCCAACAGTGTTTTACCCATTGCACTGAACTGTTTCCACTAGAGACAGCTTTCTTGATTATCATTTTACAGCCTAACTAAATCCTTAAATTACTGACATACACTTGACCCCGCTGCAGTTTGGCCCATGCTGAGCAGCAAGTGCGGCTTTAATTAGATTAGGATCAATGGGGCACAAATCCATCAAAGGGCCGGGGTGCTATTCCCAAGGTCAATACACCAAAACCAAAAGGATTTGGCCAGGGTACATAATATGGAAGCTGCTTGTATTTCAGATGTGTCACCTCTGTCCCCCTCCCAGATCGCAAGCCGACCCCTGCTCCATCCTTTACATCTTAAAAACAAGTTCCAACAGGTTCTTCTGTGAAGTTACTGCAGTAGGACACACAGGACCCTTTGAGCTACTTTTGAGAACTGTATTCAGCCCCTCAGGCTCAGCAACGGCTCTCCTGGGTTAGTCCATCGTGGCTTTTTGCCTTGGGAGCATCCAAATGCCTGGCTGCCATCTCCTCTGCAAGTTTCCTTAAACACAGCAATCCCAGGAAAGGAATTACTGATTGCTCCATGTTTTGGTCTCCCAGAGTTGTGCAGCCATTGTTGTTCTCATCGCTTGTGCTATTTCAGGGCAGTGTCTGCTGCCCAGGGAAGGCTGCCAACAGGAGCAGAATGCCATTACGAGAGGAGGCTGCTGTGAGCTGCCACCATCACAGGGAATTTATCATTGCGAGTCACTAGCATAATGGACTTCTTCACCAAACGACTTTGGATATGCAGGGCTTGGCACTGACTCTGCCATCCACATGCAATTACTAAACTGCAAACGCATGTAATAGGAGCAGGGGACAGGGACATCGCAGCAGTGTAGGCAGTCATCTCTTAGCAGCTCTGCACACACAGGCACAGGAATTCACTCCAAGCATCCAGACTGCCTGACAGGCGGGCAGGAAAAAAAAAAACATGGAAAAAAAAGAAACTCCAGAGCTTTGCTAAACCCAGCAGCTCAGGAGAGATGTTAATATTGAATGCTTTTGGCTGGGAGAGCGAGCTTGGCTAGAAAAATCCAGATACAGAAGCCACAGCATTATTTGTAAACCTTTGATGCCCCAACTTTCCATCTTGCCGTGCCCTACTCTGGATTATGGACCAACACACTAACTCCATTAGGCACACAGATCCTTCCCAACAGTCATTTCCTAAAAAGGCAACTACATAAATAGTTTATTTTCCGAAGGGTTCACTCCCAGAAAAAGTTTTTCCGTATGTGTGGCCACATGATCCTCCTAGGCCAAGCTAGGAAGGCAAACCTTCTACCTGTGAATACAAACAAGTGAATACATCCACTGGACCCAGAGCACAGGGGTGCACTCTTTAGATAGTGCTGTCATCTGAGCCTGCAAGCCCTACACCTTCACAGTTAGGCTAGAAGCTCCAATTCTTCCAAAATGGTTACTACCATCTCCTATACTTCCATCACTTCTCTCTCAGGCTGCCTCGCTTGGAACCAAACTAGGTATTTTCTTCACGCCTACATGGACTTACACTTCATAGTACAATTACCTAGAGCCCTACCAACCTGTTGGCTTCCCATACATCCAACAAAGGAGGTGAGATCTGGATTTAGGATTCCTGCCTTTTGCTTTACTTCTGTTGCTGAGGCTCTAAGCAATCCCAGATCAGCCAAGTAATCAGAGCTGATACAAGAGCAAACTCAACTGTCCATGCACATTTTTTGGCAGCTAATCAATTATAAAGATAGAGCTAAACCCTTGAGGCATGCAGAACACAATGAACTGTCACTTCCTTAAGCTCTCAATTCCCCTGGGAATCCTCAATGGTTGGTGACTGGATTAGCTTCCTCACCTGCTTTATCCAGGCAGTGTGCTCCCTGCACCCTACCCTCATCCTCTTCTCCCTCTTGTTGTGACTTTTTATATCAAACATATTGCTGTTGGGCACTGCTTCCTTTTGCTTTCCCATTTTTCACTGTCTCCAGCATACCTCAACCACCCTATCCCAACTCATACCATAATTCTACACTCACAGACTTGCTGAAGAAATGAGCAGAGCTGCGCCTCCACTCAGTGGAGACTCAAGAGATGCAGGCAATGTACATCGATGCTGTATACATTGGCTTCTACAATCACCGGACAGTAAAACTGTTCCCAATGGCATTTTGAAGAATTAGGGGGAAAAAAAGTAATAATAAAAGAAACCCCAACAAGTTGTTCTCCTGCTGGCAGCTTCTGAAAAACTTTGAAAAACACAAACATTTAAAAACTCCAGAAGCAGACACTGGCTTAAGTTTTGGAATTTTTCCCCTCCTTCTTGTCCTGATTTATAATCCAGGCTCAGATTCCTATGTCCCCAGGCTCCCAGTGTGGCATGCTGGAGGCTGCTACCTGGTGAGAGAGCTGGGAGTAGAGAGATTTAAGGGAAAAGACTAACAATTACCAGGAATGTAGCAGCTGAGTTTCTATCCAAGAGGAACGCTCCTGCAGACCCCTTTTCCACCTGTGTTGAGCTCACGATGCCCAGGCAGCAGGAGCTGCAGCAGACAGCCACAGCCCCCCTCTATCTGCACACAGCTCTAACTCACCCAAAGGTTTCTTGACTTGAGCACACAGTGCAGTGACTGATGTGGAAGATGGATAGATAAATGTCCAGTATGTTGAGCCCTGAAAGATGCCGGCACAACCCGATCCAATTAATCTTCCTGCAGTGCCTGAGCTCTAATGGGTGCCCAGGCACATGCAATTCATCACCCCATACATATCCATCATGCTGCAGCACATACGGGGCCTGGCAGGGCTCCGCGACGCCTGGGGACAGGGCACCTCTGCAGCTGCAAAAGGCAGGTTCTCCAGCTCATTATTTAACTTGGCCCTAGAATCGAGGAGCCAAAACCTCTCACCAGCACTACTGAGGTCTTATCAAGACATGCAAAGAACCCAGATTCTTTGACACAACTTGCTTATTTTGACAAAAAGGAAAAGCTCCTTTGCATTGAGTTTTTGAAGTTCTTTTTAAGTATGGGGTGACCCTCAGAGACTCCCCCAGGATGAGGGACTCCACTTTGACACTGTGTATTAATACAATGACCATGCCACCCTGAGCAGCATTTTCACATCTGCTGGGAAAGCAGCTCCTGACACCTCATTCGCTCTCACAGAACTCAACATAGCCAGGGAAGTCCCTCATCAAGGCTTAAGTGGCCAACTGGGAAACAACTTTCACCTGCAAATTTTTACAAGGGACCTTAAGTGGAGGCTCAAATCCATCTCCATCCCAGTGCATACCATTCCTTTCTCACGGCTACATGGAAACAAAACACAGCAAATGGGCACACAATACGGGAGATGCCAGAGCATCCCTGATTTACAGGATGGCTAATGAGCACATCCAACGAAGGCTTGTTGTCTCCTATAAAATCAGACGGGTGTTAGCAGTGATTAGAAGCAATTAACTCCATGCAGCACTAAATAACTTGCCATCGTTACCATAGTTTCTTTTCCACCCCATTAGATGTATACAGGCATATATATGATATATAAAAAATACATATGCAGCCAAGGAACTTGGTACTCCAAAGCCACTTCTAACACCTTGGGTAGCCTGCAAGTGACAAGCCTTTTCTTTCAATCATCCTGATGTCAACAGCCATGCAAACACCACAGTAAAAACTCACTGCTTACAGTAACCTGAGACACATCACTTGAGTCATCATAAAAACGGCCACAAGGTCTGAAAACTAGGGATGGGATACTTGAATACTGACGGTGAAAATGCCACAAGGACACAGCCCAGGGAATTTAGGTCCTGTCTGCTCAGACAAGGTAGACAGGAAGCCTCACTAGAGGCATCTCAGGCATTCCCTTAGGGCCACCAATCATTTGGGTCTGTTTTGTAAATAAGAGATTGAGAGAGAAAAGCAGTTAATGAACCACTGCTGCAGGGGAATGTTTAAGAACAAGAGATCCTAGGTATGAACTCTGCTTAGCACCCCAAAGCACTTAGAGCCATGAGCATGAAAAGTGCTGACTAAGCAGCACCCCTAGGCTACAGTAGAAATCAGGCGGACATAAAGGAGCATCATCCCTCACCTATAAAGGCATTGCTAGAATGACAAGCACTCCAGAGACCTAGGCCCCTAAACCAGCAAAAAAAATTAACCTCCTTGTTTTTTATCTTTCCCACAGGACTCCTGTCCAGTGCAAGAATCAGCAAGCAGGATGAGAGTTACATTCCAGCTGGAACAGAATCTAATCTGCAACAGCAATACAGAGCACATAGCTCAGGAGTCAGTGTGAGAAATTCTGCCATGAACAGTAACCAACAAACAGCTTTTGGAAGGTGCTTTTCCCCAATTCCAACTGCTGACATAGCTGGTTTGTACTGAAAACAGCAATACACGGGATTTGAGGTGCTTCTAAAAAAGGAATTTTCAAAAGCGGTCTGCACTGGCATTTATCTGTTTCTGTTCCATTAACCAACAGCAACATTTACCCAAAGGAATTATCCTCAAATATATCAAGTGTACTAAAAATTATGTTTCTATAATAATGGCATGATCATTTACCTGAACTTTCACTAAGTTTCTACAGAAGGAGTGCTTTGCACACATTTAAGGCTGGTTAGTTAGTAATCCTAGTGGAGATGGAAGGATTAAACATGATAATTTTCCCAATTCCTCTCCATTGCTTTGCAGACTGCTGGTGACCAGTAACCACTCAGAGACAAATCTCCACTGTTCCAGTCTTACGCCACAGGTACAAGCTTCACTTGACTACTAGGCAAAGTCAGGTGTCAGAGTAAAGCCCACAGTGCTGCTGCTAGAGGGGTCTAGTGAATATCCAGCCTCTGCTCACGGCTGCTCAATAAGCTGCCATCTGCTTCACTGAGGGCCCAGGTTCTGCTTGAACAGCATTACATAAAACCAACCACCATGACATTCCACAGCGTTTTGCTTGGCTGGACCAAAAACCTCTTCAAAACACAGATGCCCACACAACAAAGACATCGGACCCTCAGATCACTGGGACCCATCCCCTACATAACAGGCACAAGGAAATCCTGTTCTGAATCAGCGCTGTTCCCAGCAGTACCAGCACATCCAGCCCACCACACATCTGCAGCTCCCTGCCAGCAAGGGCTGTGCTGGTCAGATGGTCCAAAGCAGCAGTACCTGATGAAATAAAAACCTTTTAGCATAAAGTATTGTTCATTTTAGTTCCAGTCCCCTGTTCAAATGCTTCACCATGCTCCCATGGAATTAATTTCCCCCTTCCATCTAGCTGGGATTTCCCAGTGCTCCATTTGTCCCTCTCACAGGGAATCTCCAGGAGCATTTGGCTCTGCTTTCTCTCACCTTTCCATTTAGCAGCTGCAGACAGCAGCAACTTCTTTCTCACTCAAAATCTCTAGGGTCCCAGAGTCCCCCAGGAGCACCCACACCCCACCTCTGGAACTCCCCTCCCAGACTGAACCACTGCAGGACCCCCAGCCTCCATCCCTACCCTCTGCCTTTGCACACTCCTGTACCGTTGTGTCAGTACAGTGAACAGAAGCTCCAGGCAGAGCCCTGTGGCTGCCTGTCTGCTCCAGCTGCCCAGGCTCGTACAAATGACAGGGAGATAACACAAGGGCTACAATGAGAGCTCAGTCTTTTTACTGCTCACTACATAGTGCTGCTCACTACATAGATTTCTGCTAAGTCCCAGGATTGCTTGGGACTTTTCCCTCATTCCCTCAGAATATAAAGCCACAGAGAAATGGCTGGAGGGGAGGGAAGCAAAAAGATGGCGTGTGGTGGTTTGAAATGAGCAAGATGTTAACTAATTTTACTTTTAATCTTCTCTTTTGCTGCAAAGTGAGCCATTCAGGCATCACATCATCTGCATTTTCCTTGCCTCTTTCAGAGAAGCATATTGGGGCAGAGGAGGGGAGAGAAGGAAGAGGAGGGAGGGAGGGTGGGGAACACAGTTACTCTTACAACACATCCACGGTGGGGAAGCCAGAATGAACCAGACAAATATTCCAATAGGACATGGCATAGATGGAGAGCTCTGATTTCTCCTAGCAGAGTTTACACCTGCCTCCATCCATCCCCGTGCACACCCCCGTGCCCAGAGAGAGCCCTGCACTGCAGTTTCACTGTTGCTGCCTTGCGACTTCATTAACCCTTCCCCATTAAACCTTCCAGTCAGACACAGAGCATGCTGCCCCTGCCCCCACTGCGGGAGAATATTCTGATGCCCGCATTCAGACAAAACAGTGACTCAAGTTGGAATGATGCATTTCACCGCCTGTGGGCTCCCAGCACATCCAGCAGCCTGGCAATCCCAGCCCAAATGCCTCGTGCAGCCTTCAAGTAGGTGTAGCTGTTTGCAAAATACACAGCACACAGAGCCTGTGTGTGGCAACAGCTCCACAGCCACAGATGGATTTAAGGGATGTGGAGCATGAGCACATCACAGAAACCTAGCATTTTTTCTATACCACTCTTCACATTAAGAAGCATGAAAAAAAAGGAAACAAAAGAGCATTTTTTCTTATCCACATGCTCAAATATTCCCCTCTGTTTTTGTTTTTTTTTTTAATTTAATCAAACCCTGCCAATCTAGTGTTCCACCTCAAATGGTGTTAACCCCTTTGGAACTACAAAGTAAGCTGCATTTTAACCACTACATCATGCCCCAGTGGCATACACAGGCAGTCTTTTTTTAGCAGTAGAACTGCACCAAATCATACTCTCTGCCCAGTCAGGCTGTTCACCTGCATAGAAACCCAAAATGCTTCACGAAGCAGTTCATCCACTCCTCTGCTTTCTCTTGTCACACACCCAGCACTCATCCAGAATTAACACAGTGAACAGAGATTACTCCATCAATGCCTTATGCAGTCAAAGACAATACATAGGCTTTTGTCTTTTGCTGCCGCTGCTTTTCATAGATGACCTTCTGCCTCTATTCTCCTTGTCTAACCCACAGTGCCTCATCCCACCCATAACTCCCAGACTGCTGTCTTTTTCTCAGCTGGACACACAGTATGGCCATCAACAGTCCCACCTGATCCAATAAGCTACTCACACCTCTAAGGACACCACCTCACTTAAGTGCTCTACAGCTTCCAGAACTGAGCAGTAGTTATTAGACCTGCCACAATTTATCTACTCAATCTCATCTAAATCAGGTTTAAAACATACTGGGGGAAAAAAACCCTACAAACCCACACTAACAAGATTAGACAGTTGTAATGTAGAATTCTCATCAAAATTATCAAGGTCATCACACACTGGGAGGATTCTATTCCTTCTGGAAGAAACTGGGGTTTGTATTTCAAGTCCTGAAGTGTTCCTTGATAAACAATCAGCCTCTCCCATACATCACCAAGCATCTAGCAAATGCCAGACAAGATTTCTGCTTACCAAAACAAGATTTCTGGCCAGAATTAGCAATAGTCTCCAATACTTCCTTAGTGACAAAGAATGCTTCAAATAAGACTAATGAATCCCAAGAATTACAGCTGAAATTAAGCTTGGGAGGACCTTTCACCTCACCCTCTTTCAAAGCAGAGTTTTCTGCACTTTAAACTCCTTCTGACAAAAGATGGTACCACATACGTCCAAAGAACTACTATAATTCCAGTATTTAGCATTAGCTTCTGCCTCCAACTTTGGAAAGTCTGGGTAGATGCCAATATCAGCAAGAGAAAAAGGCCTGGTTTTCCACCCACTCCAGCCATGGGAAGGAGTCTGAACAGCAACTGAGAAACAAACCAACCCATTAAGATCTGAAATATTCCATATTCCATACTGCAGCTGTTAGGTAAGCAGGAGCTGTAACATCAAACACATCCCAACAGCCATAAAAAAAGCCTTTCAAGAATCCACTGCATCTTATGAAAGCAACTCATACTCCACTGAATCCATGTGCTTTCCAAACTAGGTATTTATTAGTTCCAAGTAGCAACAGCAGTAATAAGCTATCAGCTGTGCTCAGCTGTTACCAGTAGTCTCATGATAATGCTGAAAACTAGACAACTTGCCCAAAACAACAGCCTGGAAAACAGGGTACCACAAAACTATAAATGAGCAGTCAGAGAAGCAGGTCCTGCGTACCAGTGCTAAACTGGATCACCACCCATCACCCCAGACTGATGGGCAGACAGAGCCTTCATCCTTTCCCTCTGCACTGCTCTCTGCTTTGAAATCAACTCTGGAAACCGTCTGCCACTGCAACATAAATGAACTATTAGTCTAGTGAGCAGAACTCAGAATTTACACGTGGCTTTGTTTTAAGCACAGGCTTTTTGTTGTCCACTGAGTACATGGTGCCTTTCTTGTTCTTCTGGTATTTCCTTTTTTAACTACTTAGCCATCTAGAAAACACACAAGGTCCTACATTATCAGTCTTCTCTAAATATCAGCAGAAGGCAACACCACAAACTACACACAAATCCACAGGAACCTTTTGGTTTTGTTACATGCCCTCTCTGACACTGGCACCCTCTGCTTGCTTTCACAGATGAAATCCATGAGGTGGCATTCATTTATACCTACAGATAGCTTGAGTAATGGCTAAGTATGGGTTCCCAGCACTGCGGGACAGGCTCTCTATGACCCATGTGTTTCAAGTATGGAGAGGGCACAAGTGGCCAACCCTGCTTGCATGTTTTTCTTCACACCAGTGTTTGCAAGCAGCCCAAGCAAGTGACTGCAGACACACAGAACACTGCAGTTCAGCCCTCAATGTGCCACTGCTCAGCAGCGTGCCAACAGTAGAACCCACCTCAGATGTCTGACATGCACAGACAGGTGACCTTTCCCCACACCTAGCTCAAGAGCTCCGCTTTCTCTCCAGCTGCACACACATACAGATGCTGAGTTACCCCAGTTTCTAGACAAGACTGAGACACTCGCTCCCCTATCAGGCAGGCAGCCATAACCTCTGCAGCCATCCTCTACTGCAGTGGCAGCAATATTACTAACAACAACATAGGAAATACAGGGTGCTAGGTCAGTGAGAACACAACAGAATAGTCATCCCTCATGCCTGAGCCTTTTTTCTACTCTTCCACGCAGGTTCTGCCCTTGGCATTTTTTATTTTTCAAACATCTTTTTCTCCAGCCTTCTGAGAACAAAAATGCTTTGAACACTACACTTCCGAGGCCCTTTATTCTTAACTGCTATTAAGCAAAGCTACCCAAGAGACATTTCTTGCACACAACAAGTTCTGCAAATGAGAACTGAAGGGTTAGAACTAGCCTGGCTGTGAGGAAGACACAGCTGATGCTAAGGGGGACTGACAACCTCTGGTGTTACTCTCTAGTTAGTCTGATGACTTACTCTTAGAGCAGACAACATGAAATCTTTTTTACACTGTTATAATAGGGCTCCCACCAATCAGAAAAATTAAGGACTCTTCCTTCCCACTGCAGCAAAAAACATCCATTTTAAGTGCCTGCACAGGGTTTAGGAGTTTTGCATCTGGACTCTGCCATTTAAAAACCTGCTTTGTATTTTTCACAGAAACAACACCATCTATTTATACAGGCAGAGAACCTTCACTGTTCCCTTTTTTCAGCATGACATACTGTCCCCACCCAAATTCAGTCCTGGTCTACTTACTATTACTCCAATTTGGTTTCTGAGGCAACATGTTCATAGCCAACCAAACCAGCCCTCACCAGAAGCATCTGTACAAGTCAACACATCCCAAAGACCTCAGACACCTCATTTGCACACAGAAACACAGGACTGGAAGGCAACCCCTGAAAAAGCATCTAAAATCACAGAAGGATTTCCATTTTATGCTTACAAACAGATTTTCAGAAGTGACTACTGATTCCATGTGTTTCAGTTTCTCCATTTTTCACTCCAGGTAAGTATTTAAAAAGCTGGATTTCAAGGCACTCCACTTTAAATCAGTTCTCCCCAGGATGGAATTGCAGCACTTGGTATTCCTAGAAAAATCTTGACTAGAAAAGACACTCAATTTCATGTGAATTAATGATGCTCTGGAGAAAAATAAGTAATCATCCAGATCTGAAGCAGTTTTAATCTACCTGGTTCACACGCCAGAAACA
Organism: Geospiza fortis; assembly: GCF_000277835.1. Classification (NCBI taxonomy): domain Eukaryota; kingdom Metazoa; phylum Chordata; class Aves; order Passeriformes; family Thraupidae; genus Geospiza; species Geospiza fortis. The sequence goes on along the minus strand of NW_005054304.1, from coordinate 154,650 downwards.
TCTTGTGCAAGCTGCATAATTAACTCTAACACTTTATATTGGCAAGGGGAAAAGCTTACCTTTGGAAAAGGCCACCCTCAAATTCAGAGCATAGCAAAAAACACAGGGAAGCCACTGTGCCACACCACAGTGCATGCCTTGCTACTGTCCATAAAAACCCCATTCACTTTATACCTAAAGCACTGCTGAACAAAAGTTACAATGATGGAATAGCACAAACCAGACTTTTCTAAACGCTGCCATCTCTCAATTTCTTATTTGTCTCCACCACACTGATGTCTTGCAGGCTCCCCTTTAATGCCTGTGCACGAGTTATTAAATAAATGACTGTGTGCAGTGGCAGTGGCCCATGACACGCAGCCATTCCACACTCCCGATGCAAATGCAGCGGGATGGATGAAGCTGTCACGCTGCATCCTCAGAAGGATATTTGTTAGCCTCATTTTGCTGCTGTCATGGGCTGTAGATGTTACTCCGGCCTACCCTCATGCCAACAAGAGTTCAGAAGGCACTGCAGGAAAAACTCACTGTGGAAAGCAGCACAGAAAGCGCTCAGCTTCCCTATACAGCTTTCAGAAGAAAATAAAGACATTCTATTACAAGGTAGAGAAAACGCAGGTTTAGAAACACACATATAAGCTCAAAAAGGTATCTCATGCTAGGTTTTGAGGCTGAATTTCCCAGTCCTTTTGCAGTTCTACAATAGAATTCTCAACATCAGCTGCTCCAGCACATCTCCAATCATACTGGTTGGGGATAAAATTATCATATGAAGGATACAGTGAATGAGTAACTACCCCCTAACTGACAGCAAGAATGGAAGAGTAGCACAGCTCGAGAGGCTAAGGTGGTTGAGCACCTCCCTGCCAGCACCATGGAGCACAGGGACCCAGCTGCTATCCACCTTCAGTCAGCTGCTGGGCTCTCCATCAGGACTGTTCATCCCATCAGTCATTTTTGAGGCAAGTACTTGTGTACTCTGAATGGCTGTGATGCAACCAAAGTTACTTAAGGACAGCCACTAGAAGCTGGCAGCTTTTGACAGGGTAACACAGATAGGACTCAAGTGTCTCTAAGAGAAGCCAGGATTACTCACTGTATTTCTCCTGGTAATTCAATCCTCACAGAATACCTACTTCTACACATTCCACTTCCCCCAGTCTGACCCAGTCAGCAGCACCCTAATGATCCACACACAGACACATGCAACCACTCCACCATATACACACACACACATGCATCTACAAATTATAAAAGCCAAAATAACTTTGGCACAACACAAAGAGGTGGTTGTCAACAAAAACAGATGGTCAAAGAATTGGGCAAACACTCAGAGTTCCAGAAATGAAGCTTTTGCTTTCATTCTAAATGCCACACTTCTTACCCAGCTCCAGACAAGAGGATACATGGAGCCAGTCACAAGCTTGCTTCCTGCCAGGCTTCTCTGTTTTCATGACAAAATTAAGAGTCCACAGATGGAATAACTCAAAGCTAATTTTTACACAGGTTGGTTTTCCCTCTCTCCCTCCTCCCCACGATTCCAAACAACAAGAATAACATATTGTACGAAATTAAAGAAACAACTACAAGGAGCGGGGAGTAAAGTTGCAGTGAGGTCATTTTGTTGCTATGACTTCAGTTATGCAGGGAGTTCTATTTAATTTGAGAAATTATTTCTTTCATACTGTGCCTCAGGAAGTCTGCTTCAGCCAAAAGCCTGACAGTATCACAATCGACCATTCCAAGTTTTTATTTCCTCCAGAAATTCAAGGCAACTATCTTATTCTTGCTCTGGCCCGTGACCCTACTGCCACCAACTTACAATAGTCCAAGCTTTCTCCCAGCCCTCTTACTCTCACTGTTTCCTCCCCTCTCCCAACTCCAGTAGGGAAGTTGGATTCCCACTCCCACTGAATTCAACAGAGCCCAGTGGAAAACAGACAAGGTAAATCCTAGAGGTTGCCTAGAGATTGCCTCGCTCACAGCACAGTATATCCCAGGTACTTGCCGGACACTCTGAAACAGTGCATACATGGAATCTAGTTCAATGACGGAAAACAAACACAGTATTAATAAGCAGGAATATCTAGCAAAGAATGTGTTTATCCTTATCTCTTAAATAAGTAAACTTCAGAGAGATCTCAGCAGCATATTGAATTATTTTTCATTTCTTTCAAATGGGCATTCCCAAGCACTTGGCCAGCCCCAGCGGTGTACAAATCTATGGGCTGCATTAAGGCTGACAACCTCCAAGAGCTGCCACTTGCCAACCAGCACTGTCCTATCAGGCTTCACTTAACAGCAGTAGAATAAAATCCTGCTGCAGTGCATTTAAAAACTTAGGTAAAATGTGGTTTTGCTGGGACACAGGAAAACAACACATTTTTAACCTGAACACCCAAAGCTTTGAGCAGAAAGGGAGGCTGCCTGGCCAGCTTAATGTTAAGGGTCTCTTGGGGGTCAATTCAGTATAAATTCAGCATCATTTACAGAAGCTCTACCCAAATGTCTAATTTTCAAACTGTAAATTTTTTTCAGGCTGACATACTACAGCCTAGTGCCAACACTGAAAACAGCCCACATAAAGGGCCAGCAGCTGCCATGAAATCTAGTACAAGTAATGAGTTACTTGCAACTGATTGATACCAACATTTAAAGCGGCTGAAAAACAACAGCCTATCAGGAGACTTAGCCACCTTCCCTCCAAGATGGTGTCACCACTGACTGTTATGTGTGGACACAGCAATACATTTCTATTTACCGTACCCAAGGAATTACTGCTCTGCTCCAGCTTGAAACGACCACCCAGTTACACATGGCTCTGTGCCATTCACAAGGCCAAGCAGAAGCCCTAAATAGCAACAATTTCCACTCAGGTGTGATGGCACTGACTTCATCGTGACACTCCTGGCTCTTAAACTTTGCATTAAGTCCCTTCTTCTCTGTGTTAGAGAGAGTTTGCACATCCCTCCCCCCCAGCACACAGCTACCAGAAAGAGCCAGTTTGCCCACACGCACCCATTATCTGGATTTGCCCTCCATAAAGCTCCCATTATGGACTGAGCTGAGTACTCATTAGCCACAGCCAACACCACAAACAACTGAGGTCAGCTGACTGAGAGACTGACCTTTTGAGTATCGTGCCTCCAAAATAAACTGCACCATCCACACCATTTGATGTCCTGGTTAATTGGAACCTCTTTTTCCTGCATTTTGTCAAACACAGTAAATGTCACAGCAAATTTTAAGTGACAAGAACTTGGAAGACACATTTAATTTCCCAGTGGCATACAACAAACTAATCCAGTTTGCATTACGCTTGTTAGAGCTGATCTCAAAGGTCCAATGCATAACTAGAGTTTGAGGAATGTTCATTTACAGATTAGCTCCTGCCCTCTGACCTCAGCAGCAGCTTAATTTACAATGATGCAAACTCAGCTGCACTAAGCTCCAAAGGCATTCATGGGGAGCTCGAAACTCCTGACCAATACATGGACAATGTTCCAGCACTGCTGCTTTACCTCACCACAGAGCAGGCGGGAAATCTAAGGATGGGCCAGGTCAGATCCTTCAGGTCACACTGCATCTCCCTGTAAGCTATACAGAGGCTGACACATGCTTTGGCTATTGGGCATATTCAGATAGACCTCAAAAAATTCTGACCCTCACCTTTTCTCCCCAGTCTAACTTCCAGGTATATAAGGGTTGAATACTCTTCTACAGAAAAGTAACTCCACATGTTGATATGGATTAGAATTTTAACTCCTATACTGAACCTCATATTTCAGATCTCAAGGAGTTTCCAAACTATATTTCTTTATTAAACATGTCTTGCCTATCTTGGCTGGAGAATTCACCTCCTTCCAAACCCACTATACTTACTGCAGTTCAGTGAATATCCATAGAAAAACAATATTGGCCCAGAAGATGATTATTTAGGCAGCTGGTTTTTTTCTATTTCATTAGTTATTTTCCCCACTTCATCACTTCTACACAACCTTGGTCAGTTTGCTCTTGAAGCTCTCCATAATTTACTACACACCCTCACTTTCAGTATATATAGTTACTTACATAACCATACATTCAAATGCCAGAGGCAAGTCCTAGGATTAGCTGACTGCTCTTAATATGTTAAATTCCAGTGTACCTTTGTAACACAGAGATCTCCAGCTGGGAAAAAAAAATTCCCAAACATCCTTAGGAACATGAAACATATTTTAAGCAAGCATTACCATGAGCACCTTTTCAAAGTCCCAGATGACAGGAAAGATGACTCCACAGCCATGATAAATTGTCTCCTTAGTGGATTTAATGGCTGTCATTTAAGACACTATTTTCCTTCCTGTTGGCTGCACGATACAAAACTATCACATACCCTTTTTCTGGCTTGAAAGCACCACGGGGGCAGGGTGCACACAAGGTTTCACAAAGGACAGACCATGTCCTACTCTAGGTACAAAAGTTTCACCTAGACATGAGCGAAATGATGACAACAATGGCAGCTCCATCCAGACCAACCCAAGACTGCCCATGGCTTCCTCACTTTCCCACAGTTGTGACTAGTGCAGCCTGCCCCTTGGAGAATGCCAGGCTCTGAACCAAGTGTTTAGGTAACAAGGAATACACAAAGCTGCAACCAGTACACCCACATAATTCACCAAGCACATGTAATGTGTATGTCAGAGCAGGACTCCACGGACAGACATGGCCACACCTACTCCTCTGGGGCTCATGGCACTACAGATCAATTCATCTAGGGAGAAGACAGCTCTCATCAGAAAGGTGAGCAATGAAAGACCACTGCAAAGCTGGGGACAAAGCCATAATTACAATGTAAGAGCAAAGTCTTGAATCAAGCTTTTCAGAGTCATTTAGGGAATCAAAACATGACACATTTCATTCATGGCTAGCTCAAATATATTTATGAGCTTCTGCATACTGCTAGAGTCATCCACTAACTCCACTAGACTGCTCTGTCTTGAGACCACCTTGATTTACCACTGCCATGGGTCCAGGATCCTTAAAAGTCAGGGAAAAAGTCATCTGCCCCTCTTCTCTAAAGCCCAAAGACCAGAGAGCTTCCTCTGCTTGCTTTCGACAACCAGTGAGCCAGGCAAATTTAGCTCAGACAGTAACAAGTCATTGATGTACTTTCAAGAATTCTAAGCTTCCTTTGTTTTACACCATTTCTGCAGTAGCTTCTTTCAGAAGAACATCAGCTGTAGCCCACACCAAAGAACCATCCAGCCTAGCACACTATGACAGAAACCAGCAGCACACAGCTTGACAAGGGACACAGAATATAGCAGGCCCACGGGGACACTCATTCAGGACACACACCCAGTCCCTTAACAATGTGTGCCTCTGGGACTACCTGAGCTCAGGATGGCTTTCCTCTGTTTAACAATCATCCCCAAGTTTCTATTTTGCACTCATTCAGACTCCACCCCTGCCTGACAAGCCATCATTCAGCCAAGTCAGACCAGTCAGCAAACCTGCACTCTGCTCCCTGGAGCCCTCCCGGCTGCCTCACTGCTCAGCCACACCTTCATCTCTGGCACACCAAATCATATGTTCAGATCAGTACAGACAGCTCGCCTGAGGATCCTCTGCCACCAAAACAAAGGTCCCTGTCCCCTCCATATGTGGGAGACAGACAGCAGATGTATGACAGAGAATCCTTCAGTCTTAGGCACAGTTCTGTCACACATTTGGAACCTGCCGTGGCGTGGGAAGATTGTGACACAACACGAGCAAAGCAACTACCCAGCGCTGTTCCCAACTGTGCCGTCTCACAGTCATCTCAGCTCCTCGCCCAAGCTTTCCTGACAAACCTCCTCGTTCCTACCCTCTCAACTTCCTGCATCTCTCTTCACAGAGCAATGCTGTATCTGAAGAATTCAACTCCCATAGGAACTCTCCATATTTCAGCATCTTTATTGCTTTGCCAGAAGATAAAAAGCAAACAGCCAAAGAAGTGGGGAGGAGGAGAGAATGGCCAAATCCTCACTGCAAGGTCAGGCACTAATACACCATCAAAGTGGTAACAAAGAAACTCATAGTTAACATGTCCCTTGGGTGACATCATGTACATTCCTGTATATCCTGTCTCCTTTCCCCATCTGTCTCTTTGTCTCTGTGCTGATTCCTGACAGGCCAGACCTACTGAGATACATCTAACGAGGCCTGCCCAATGACGAATACTGCATGGGAGTTTGATAAAGATCCAATGGACACCCCACTGACCCTTCCCCTTTTTCCTTCTCTCCATCTCCACTTGGAAATGGATTCCATCTTTACCCTACTCAGTAACTGACCTGCACTACAGTTGCATCCTTCCTCTGGGCAGCTTAATTTCTAATTCTAGGCACTTGCTAGCTGGTCCATTTCCTTTCCCACAGGAAAGGAGGACCCTGCCACATAACCAGAGACACTGCTCAGACAGCAGGGAGCCTATCTGCCCAGGCACCAGGATCAATGCCTCCCAAACAGCAGCAACTGCTCCCTCCAACTCTTTCAACTACAGCTAAATCCTTTGCATACAATTCTCCAAAAGCTGCAGAAGGCACTGAACAGCGGGAGGGAGACTGGCTTTCAGCACCAGCAGCTGAACACGTGACCTTAAGCCTCCTGTTGTTCCAGTTCTTCACCAACCAAAACATCCAGGGTACACCCACCTACAAGCCAGGGCCCTCCAAACCAAGCCTGGCAACTTCACATTTTGCATGGTCATTAAAACCACTGCCTTTGGCCCACAATAGAGAAACCCTACTCAGGTGTGATTCACTCAAGTCACTGACCACAGAGGAAGAATTCCCATACCCTGAAAGAGTAAGTGCTCTTTTTCAGCTCGTCCATCACACTTCTTCTCTAGGACACTAACTATTAAGGCTATAAGTTCTATTGATCTAATTTAAAACAAGTCCTTTGGAATAATTCTTCTTGTTCACTCATTCTCAGGTGGCAACTTTTAGGATCTTGAATTCAAGTACTACACAAAAAAAAATGTAATAAAATACAGAGTCTGTATTTTAGTCTAGTCCATACAAAATGGACTAGGCTACACCGCTCCAGGAGCGTAAGAGCCTCGAGCACTAAAGATACATTAGCTAGAGTCCTTAGCTCTGTCCCCCTACTCTTTACACCTTTTTCCCTGGCATTTACCTGCTTCCTTCATTCAGACTGCAGGCTCTGCAGCCCAGCTTGCCTTGCACCCTTATTTCCTCCAACACGTGATATGAGGAGCCTGAGCTCCAACCACTGAACATGGAAGTAGAAAGTGATTAATTCACCCTAATTAATGCAGACTCTCACCTACATATTCCCAACTACCTCTCCAGCCACAGCACATTCCAGCAGTTTACTCCTTCAGCAAGAAACTCTGTAGTCTCTCAGCAACAGCCTTAACAGAACACTGTTATCTGTTCATCTCCAGCTATCATGTTAGCTCAGACATCATTTAAGTCTGCTCACTTCATTCTGCCTCAGGCCCAGATCACATCAAGCAGAACAACCCCAACCAGAACCACGAGCTCTCTAAAGCCTCAATTAGCCAAGCAGAGGCTTCTGTACCACTGAGGAAGCCTCTCTAATGAGAGCTTTCCTTCCAGCTCTTTGATTAAGCAAAGTGGCCAGAACAGCAAAAGTGACAGAAATGTTCATTGGGGGCCTTACATTTAGCCTGTGTAGGCAGGCAAGCCAACAGCAGCTGATGGAGTATGTGAGCACACACTCCATGATGGAGAGCCCTGGGAACAGACAGGCAGAGCTCTGCACCACAGTGCTGCCTATTTCTTATAGGGCTTACCCCAACAACACTGCATGCACAGCCCATTGAGCTTTGAGCTCCCTGTATCATGGATGGTTTATCTGAAAAATGGGAGCAAGACAGAACTGCAGAGGTTTCCTCTGCTAGCAGGAGCAAAGATGGAAAGGGGAAAGATGCACACAGAATAAGGAAAATATCATATCAAAGGTAAAAATTACAAATTAAATACAACTTAGTGAAAGCCTAAGTCTTTACCAGATGTTAGTAACTCTTTACCATAGGACTTTCAGGAGTCAGTATCAAGGGCAACAGGGGCAGATTCACACCGTGCAGGTTCTGAGACCAGTGAGTAGAAGGTTCCTTCATATCACGACAAATCACAACAGCTCTTCTGGAAGAGAGAAGTGGTGGATAGCTGGGACCCTCTACAGCTCTTGGAATTCCCTTTAAACACCCTAGGGCCATAGCAAATGCAGCACTGGACACCACTTTTGAGCTGAGGCTGTCAGTGGTATACACTGGATACCCAGCTGCCTTCTCCTTAAAACAGCCATCATCATCTTATTTAACAGCCTCCTCCTTTATTTCACATTTCTCCACAGCTGTCCATGAGTGCTCCCATATTTGAGCAGTACAGAGCAGCCCCAATAAGCACTGCCACTTGGAGCATGTGCCTCCTACTGAATCCAAACTTCAGTACCTCGTCCAGCAGAAGCAGGAACAATTTAGTTACTCAAGTAAAACACCACTGACAGCTTCCTTTTACACCATTCTTCTGGAAGCCAGAGTCCACTGAAATCCATGCAAAACCTTAAGTTTATCCATAATGTCCTGCAGAAGCACTGCTACACTTCCCTCTGGAAGCCGTAGCTGTGTGTAGCAGCCAGAACCAGATGTAGTCAGGCAAGCCATAAAGAGCTAAATGCTCATTGCCAACAGCCACTACTGTTTCCTTTCAACCCTCAATAGCCAGAGGGTTAGCATGTGCATCCTGCACCTTTAAAAATCATCTTATATCTAACATTTTTTCTGCCTTTGTCCTGTCAGATAGGATAATTCTTTAAGTCACAGACTGCTGTATGTTACACATAATTGAGAAAATTATTTCAGATAGCTATTACAATGCTCCAGTGACATTTCTTTCACTTGACCAGCAATATCTCTAACAGCAGCCATCCTCAAGATTTGGTGCTGTAGATATTGTCCTACCCAAACAAATTTCCACAGTGGTAGGCGATTGGTCCTGCCTTTATTTTCCACATCAAACATTACTCAAGGAAGTAAAACTTTCCTCCTTACTAGGCTCTTAAGTCTTCCCTACAGTTAGTTTATGTATAAGATCTGTCAGCTCTTTCTTCCCAGGGAGAACAGCCACCTCATGCTTTCCTGAAATTACCATACAGATTGCTTATGGAAGTACTAATACGATTTTCCTTATTTAGAAGCCAACAGCTGTGTAATATCACGTGTTCTATTCAGGCTGGTTTCTGTCAAGCTTGAGCCGTCAAAAGCACACAGGCTGGCCACAGAAAAAAAAGCATGGAGTTCACCCCTGGACCACTGGGCTTGCAATAGACAGACCAGAGCCAGTTAAGACATTAACAACCAACAACATTCTAACTTTTGGCTAGGGGCTCCTACAGGAACCATTGCAACACTGGAGGGTTGCAATCTACAAGGCTTGGCCTCACTGGGAGCACAGGGCTAACCTTTCTTGAGGAGAACCCAGGCAAGGCCAGCTGGCCAGAAACAACCCAGCAAGAGTCACAACATTGAAAAACCATCAAAGAGTCCCTGCAGCTTGTCCTAGGAGTGGCTGGAATCCAGTGAACTGGCACATCCTCACATGTCTAAAACAAAGCTGGAGGACAGACTTAGGGTCAAACATCAGCCCTAACCCTGTGCCAAGCTAATGAGGTCAAACAGAGGGTCCTGAATGATCACACATGAAATCTAACTCCTCTTTGCCCAGCCTCAAAATTTGTGAACAGAGGCACAAAGTTATTAATCAAGTGATACTAGAGGTGTTTAACTGAACTCCCCTCCCTTGGGAGAAGACTCTTTTAGCATACAGCTAAAAGACTAGCATGAATTAAAAACAAAACAAAACACCCAAAAACCAAAAAAAAAAAAAAAACCAAACAAAAAAAAAACCAAACAACAACAACAAAAAAAAAACAACCCCCAACCAAAACCCAAACTTAGTAGGTTTGAACAGCAAAGAAATCTAGAATTTGAAAATAAAGCAGAAGGAAGTGTTTAGGGAACACTTACACTCCATTTGCCTCATGTGCTAACTAGCTAACATCACATCTCTCAAATGGCAAAGCCTTCCATTGCCTTGTATTTCTCATGTCTCAGGGCTCAGACACCAGAGACATCAGTCAGAAAAACACCTCTTTGTACCACCATGATCTACCCCACTCCAAGGTACTTCAGAACACAGTTAAGTACCTGCTCAGATTAAGACCAGTCCCAGAACCCTTTCTTTCACTGCTGCACACACCCCACAATTCCTAGCAAGCTACAACGTAAAGGCTCCTCTTGTCTCCCTAGTTCTTAAAGCCCAATAAAAATTATTTACAGCCTCTCCGGGCTATCTGGTTTAATCCTTTCCAGCTCAAGTATGACATTTGCTGGGACACTATTAGGTTTCTTACAGTGCTCTGACTAGCAATCACATCTGTACCTGACTGTCAGGGGACACTCTTGGCTGAGCCGGCCACCCTGGTCTGTGCTGAGAGCTCTGAAATTTCTCAATTGAAACATTTGAAAGTTAATGAACCCTTCTACCACAAAGCTCCCACAGCTCAAGAGCTCTTTTATGAGCCCAGCACACGGTGGATGCACAGGAAAACCTCACTTCAGGCAGGCCTCTCTTTTCAGAGCGCACCCAGGCAGAAGGTCAGACTCTCAGGTACAGCAAAAAGGCCCAAAAAGCACCACCCGCAGGATGGCTGTGTGGCTCTGCCACATGGTACTTCAGGCTACAGCCTGCTCAAAATAGGGCTGGCCATAATCACAGGCCCTCACTGGATGAACGCATGGCTGCTATAAATGTCAAACCACTCTTAACTCCCTGGAAACAGTCATCAACTCCCAGTCACTGTCTAAATGTGAAACAAATATAAAAAAATCACAAGAGTCATTTACATAGAAATGTCATAATGGGAAAAAAAAGACAATCTTTTCAAAGCAATAATTTACTTACGTGCATCTTCATTTGAACTTCAGTTCATCTTTCAGGAACAGTTCTTTGTCCTGTGAACTTCAAGCAGTGGGATCTAGAACCAGAGCCCATCCCCTGTGCTCCCCACAGTTCCACATGACCATTGGTAAGCCCCAAAATCCATCAGTACCCCAAGACACAAGAGTCAGACAGAGAACTGGTGCCGTTTTTACAGGCATTGAACAGGTTCTTCCACAGAAGGCAGGAATAGGAGGCAGGACCAAGGAAACCCAGTGCCCGTGCTCCAGTAGCACAATCTTCTTCCAGCTTCCACTCACACCAGCCCATATTCCTCCCTCCAGAACTGCACACCTGGCCTAAATAACACCACCCAGCCCAGGGACAGCACTGCATTTAACTGGGAGCATTGGAATGAGGGCCAACCCACACCCAAGTGCAGAGCACTAGGCTATCATTGCCATAGCATAAAAAGGGACTGGCTTGTGTCTTTCAGGTCTTGGGTCTCATTTTTTCCCCTTGTTTTCTAATCGCTAAGCCTGCAATTGGGGTTGAGCATGGGGAAGGGGGAAGGGAACAGAATCTGGTGAACAGCTGGGGCCTATCACTTTTCATTGCAGGTCTTGGAGAGATGTGGCTGACAGAGTGATGCACAGAGGCTGTCCCAGTTAATGACTTCACCATTCTCCATCATTATCCCCATCATTAGGAAATTAGGAGGACAGAAGGTATTTACTGTAAACCTGCCACCTCCCAAGGAGAGATAAATAGAAACTGATAAATGGGATCTTCTGGTGCTGTTCGTCTATTAACCTTCTGCTTCCCAGTTTAGGCATATGCATGCTATCCTGCCATTAATATCCAGTAATTGGCATAGCAGTGGGTAACACGCTCGTACCTTGAGCGTCAAATATCTCCTGTGCTGCGTGTGAGTGCATGGCCACACACACCACAGCTCTGCGGCTGGGTTTGGGGAGGGGCTGCCATGCACTGCTCACACCTCAGCGCCTTGGCTGAGCAAGCAGCCAGACCTGCTGGGTCTGAGCATCAGGCATGGATTTGATGGCAGGACACTTGGGAGGAGGAGAGGGCACTGCGTGTGTACGACCTGCCCTGCATAGAACCAACAAACCTGCATGAAGGGACATTGGCACCTCCACCTGAGCTGCTGTGTGTTCTGTCAGCCTACCTGTATACACAGCTCACAAACGCCTCTGGGGATGAGAGTCCCACTCACCACAATCTCTCAGCATCCAGGAAAGAAGCATTTTCCACACCACCTCAAAGCTATGTGTTCTCTGCAAGCTGCTAAAAAAAAAAAAAAAAAGCAAGGTTCTGAGAACTTGGAATTGATGGACTCACCTTGCTGGTCAAAAACCAGCCAAGGTTTCAGCAACCTGGACTGACACTTCTGCAGCTCCCTCCCTATAAGAAGGGCTCTCTCCCCATATGAAAGTCAGCATATGCTGACTTGCTTCACTCCCACAGACTGAACCTCTGCAAAGGAACAAGTCCTCAGGGGGACAAACTGAGCCACTTCTTCCCTCAGCAACCCAACCCTGCAAGGCTGAAGCAAATCCATACTCAGAGACCAGGATATTACCTTTATGCAAAGCAGGCCCGCTGGCAGATCAGTCAAACAACTACAATTCTCTTAATCGTTTCTTCCCCCTAGAAGATCACACCTCTGCTTTGGAAAAACCCTGACCTGTTGCTACTTTCCTCTACTACTTGACATTATTAACTGCTTTACTTACCCTGCCTCTAGCATTTTGCTTTGAACCAGCACTATAGTTCCCAATTCACATGGTGTGCAAGTGACTACCAGCAAGAGACACCAGCCAAGATGATAGCTGCATTTCTGATGAGGAACAATCAGAACAACTTAACACAAGTCTTAAGACACCCATGTTATTATGGCAGCATTTATCAACATGTAACCTTTTCCAGAAGTTCAAGGCAAACAGAGGGCCTGTTTTTGCATGTACTAACCTGGCAAGAAGCTCATTTGCTCTGTGTTGGATGGATGACGCCAACACCCTGGAATGCAAGTACTGCAGGCAGGAACCACGCTTGCTCCTTCCACATGCACTCTTTTGCACCATCAAGCCAGTGCACAGCCAGCGTGACTGTGATGATGAGTTCTAATGGGAACACCGGTATAAATTCCCATCTGTCTAAGCAACTGGCAGTGTCCATCAATTACAGCAAGAGCCAACTAACAGTTGCAGCTGCAAAATAATAAAAGCAGAATTAACATTTCAAGTTCCTGTCATTCACCTGAATTTTTTACAGTTGTAATTAGCAAGCTGCAGAAGCTGTCAACAATCAACATCAGCCAATCTGTCTGCACCAGGAACCCAACTGCCTGCCAGAAATTGTCTTCGACAGGTTTTTTTCTCCCCTTGCTTCCCTCCATTAAAATTTTCCCTTCAAACCCCCCTAACACTCTCATCTCTTTTACCACCAGTCACTAGAATTGAACATGTCAAAACAGCAAGAGACAGAATGACTGACACTTAACTGATAAAGTCATAATTATTTCCTTGCTCCAAAGCTCAGTATCAAAACATGCTGCTATCTGTCTCCCCAGGCCTCTGCTTCCCTGCCAGTAAAGAACCAGTGCTGCAACCCCATCCCAATAACGTAACTCTTCCCAGACCACAAACATTCCTTATGTGGAGACACTGAGGCAGTAAAAGAACCCTTCCAGCTGAAGGCCTGACCTTTGAGGAACACCTGCAACTGTTTCCCAATCTTTAGAGCTTGTTACAAACTTTACAACCTGCACCGGCTCCTTTTACTCAGGATCCCCCAAAAGCCCTGCACTCCCCGGGCTTCCATTTCTTTGTTTTCTTGTACCCCACCACACAAACAAGAAAGAAACCAGAAACTAACAAGCCAAAAGTAAACCATCAAACCCCGAACATTTGCTCCTTTCAGTGTGAGCCAGAAACCAATTCTTTTTAAACAGCTGAGAGCATGCAAAGCACCATCCTTGGAGACTACAAGCACCTAGAACCAGATGCTGTACTTTCAGGGTAAAGTTAGGTTCTGTTGTTTGTTGGGGTCTTATTGCAGGTTTGATGTTTTTCTGTTCTAGGGTGTTGGGTTTTCTGTTCAGTAAACCCTCACATGTTTAAAGTTATTGATCCTCCTTGAAACCAAGTTGTGGCACAGGTAAGATGCAGGTTATTATCAATTAAGAGCTGGTTAGAGTACATTACACACACACTACAACAAGCAGGGACACCTGCAAATGGCCTGGGATAGATGGCTCCCACGGGTGCATCCCTTCACACAATGCCCTTACACGGGCTCCGGGCAGCCGGGGGAGCTCTCAGCCCTGCAGCGCTGCTGTGCTCACCTCCAGCATGGCCGCCACAGACACCGATGGGGCACAGCCGAGGGGAATGGTTAGCACAGAACACGGCTTGTGCTCCACACACACTCTGCTATCAGACCTCCACTTAATCCATCTGCCACATGAGTAACCACAAAGCCACATAACAAAAAACCAACCAACCAAACAAAAAACCCCAACCCCCCACCAAAAATACAAACAAAACCAAAAGTTAAAAAAACAAGAAAAAAAACAACACAAAACCCCCTCCAAAACAGGAAAAACCCAAGAGTCTCAACAACTTATATATCCACCAACAAAAACGCATGAACTACTACTTTTCTTCAGATAGCACAGCACAATAGGCTTCATAGACAAGTTGCAAACCCGGTAGACTTAATGTAGCATTAATTTGTTACTACACACACTTGCCCCGAATTTGTATCACTGAGTCACCACTGCCTTAACAGTAACACTGGAATAGAACACACGGTAGAAAACCCCTCCCCGGCACACTTGCACACATAATATTGATGAACAGAACAAAAAATAAGGGAAAAATCCAGTTAGTAACGCAGAAATATCTGAAGAGCACATTAGAGGAAATGTTCCTGAACACAAACATCACCAAAGGCACAAGAAACAAATACAAACAAAAAACATACTACTCCAGAAACTGAGACTTAAACCTCTTAGCACAATACAGGGCATAACACACCTGCTTTGAAAATTACTCCACAGGATAGAAATCCAATTTTTTCCCAGCTCGATAGTGAGACAGGCTTCCAGCCTGGGACAGAGCCTGCAACCCTTGCGCTGTCCTTCGGACACAAACCCACCTGTTTCCCAACACAGCCAAAACCCGTTTTCCTCAAACCCAGCCGGTGAGACTGGGAGCAGCAGGAAGGTTACAGGACCATCACTTGGGCCTAAAGAACTGTGACTCGCACTCCCATCCAGAGGGCACCCGCAGCCCTGGCCAGGCACCCCTCGGCAGCCAAAATGCCGGGGAACAATCCCCGCCCAAGCAAGTAAAGTCTTCTTACCGAAAGAATTTAGCTGGACTCGCAGGGACGACGGGATGTGCGGAACCAGCGCCTCACGCCGCGCCCTGAGGGGAGCGGCTCGCGCCTGAGGGGAGCAATTTCCCGCCGTTCCCTCCTGAGGGGAGCTGCTCGCGCCGCGGTCCGAAGGCGGCGTGAGGGCCACGTGAGGGGTGCGCGAGGGCCACATGAGGGGCGCGCGAGGGCCCCAACTCACGAGGCAGGAATGGCCGCCCCCTGCTGGTCACTCCCGCCGCGATGCGCGCCGAGTGCCGGACCGGGAAATGGGATAAAATACCCAGCGTTCTCCTCATCCTAATACGTGAGACTACAAACGAACCAGCGCACCACATATTGATTCAGATCAATAAACCCACTGAAGGCAGTACAGAAACTGACACGAGGGGAGCCTAAGAATGCCTTGAAGCTCTAAGGCTTGGATTCACAAACGGAATTAAAAAGCAAGATATTATGCATCAAGTAGAAGGCAAGAAACTACTACATATTTATCCAATATTCTTCTGGCTTCAGATGATGAATCTTAAAATTGAGGAAATTCTCAATACTTGCCAATCTTAAAATTTCACTAATAAAAGAGAGCAGAACCATGGGAAAGTGGCATTTCTGTTCTCACAAACAGCATTTCAAGTGATTGAAATGTACCTCCTCACACTGCTTATTGAAAAAAGTGCAGAAAGCATTTGCAAGGTGACTCTGACAGTGCTGTAAACCAAATATTCAAGTAACGAATATCAGGATCCAGGACAGGCTTCTGCTCCAGGAGCCCAGCCAGCCTCTGGCCCAGTGTTTGAGGACAAGCTGCTCATGACAGGCTGGTGGGATGCCACTCCTTGCACTGTCCACACTGCTGGAGCCTCCTGCCCTGCAAGGTTCTGCACCAGCCTCAGCCAGGAGAACCCTCATGAAAGGGTTTTGTAAAAGGACTGAGCAAGAGATACAGTCATACAATCCTAGAATCACCAAGGCTGGAAGGGACCTGTAAGACCACTAGGTCCAACCATCCATGCAGGGCTGCCACTGTAACCCCTAAGGCACTGAAGCACATCGCACATTCCGTGCCTGCAGCTGCTGGATCAGCATTGGGGCTCTGGAGCAGAGCAGTCTCAGGAGCCAGCACAGATCCAAACCTTGTGGGAGGAGCAGATGATGGATGTTAGGGTGTGCCTGGCCGTGCCAAGCTGTGTGACTGACTGCAGCGCATCCGAGCCAGGCTGGCACTCTGGCAGCAGCAGGGCGCCAGGGCTGGTGGAAATGCAGACAGCAGTGGTCATGCCGAGACCAATGGAGCCAAGGGAAGGGATGGACATGGCAGCACCACGTGCTGCACAGCAAGTTCATGTGAGCAATGTCATCAGCTCCACTAGCTACTTCACCTCTGAACCCCTAATCTGAATGTGCATCTCTGGTTTCAGCTTTCTAATTTAGGGCCCATTACATCAAACACACTGTTTGTCACCTTGGCTTTTTGATCCTCCCAAGTGCTTCCTCTTTAAACAGCCCAAGTGACTCCCTGCAGATTATCTGGGGGAAAAGAGCAGCACAGGGAATGTCAATCCAAGGCTGTCCAAGAGCGCCCAGGTCTCAAAACACAGCAACCCCCTCTGCTGAGGCATTCCTCTAAACCTTATCCCATCCTGCAGGCTGGCCACAAAGGCTGAATTTACATAGCTGGCTTATATCCTAGTTATGTAGATTAAGTTTGCTTTGGGTTCACTGCAATGAAGCAGCCTTAAATTTTATCAGAAGACTGTTTTTTCACCTTAAAAATTATCCAGGATTTTCCTAAAAGGACAGAAGTGACAGCGTGAATTCCCTTTATTAAAATCATCAGAATTAGGATTGAGACTTGAGCACTAATGCCATATGATGTAGTTTCAACTGTGCATTCCAGACATTCCAATGCCCACTGCCTAATCCTGTCCAAATATTTAAAAAATAAAAATTAAAAAACAATCCGGATGAAGATGTCAATCTTACATGAACTAATATTTCACTTGACCAACAATTTTGTTCTTTAATGCTAGAATTAAATAGTTATTCAAAACAGCTTTGGAAAAATCATTAGAGTCTTGAAGTCCAGGGATTTGAACAGTCACAAGCTGTACAATCAAAAGGCATGCAGGAGTTTACTTCCTTTGGCCTGCTGACAATCAGGTTTCCAGATAACTTCCATCATTATCTGAGGAAAGGGGAGGAAGAAGGGTAAAGCCTGGTGCCCCACTGAACTGCACACCAAAACTGCTGTTCCATCAACTGAGAGCAGGATTGGGTCCTAAACATTTCTGGGAAATCATAAGAATTCTTAGATTTTTCCATCCCCAAGCAAAGTGTTAGATTTTTTTTTATTTTCCTTCCATGTAATTAAATTCTGACCACTCAAAGAGGGCACAAGAGCAATCTATAAAGAACAGTCCTCAGAAAAAGGATCTGACTCACCCTCACTCTCTCCTGCAGAGCATCTGGGGTTTAATTGGGTTACTGGAAATTATGCATACAAATAGAGATCATATTTCTGATCAAGCTTTTAAAATTCCTGTAAATAAGACAACAGTAAATATTTCACATTAAGCATAAACTGGTGCTGAGCCATTTCACACACACACAAAAAAAAAAAAAAAAAAAAAAAAGAAAACTGAGCAAACACTGCTGTATCCTGGTCTCCTGCCTCAGATTCTGTTTCAAGGGATGCTGCTCTTAATAGGCCCTGACCTCTCAGCAAAGGGCTTGGCCCTGGCTTTTACTGCTGAATATTATTTCTCTTGAGAGAAATAATGAGAGATAATGACACTGAAGTGATGGGAAAATATTTATGACTCAGGGAAAGATCGTTGGGAGCATTTTCCCTCCTTTAAGCTCACAAGTCCAGGGAAGGGACACTACAGACCAAGTGTTCTTAAATCCTGTGAAGTCTGAAAGAATTGTTTTATCCTATTCTACTCTTACCAACAGCAAATACAGCCTATGTTCAAGACCCACCCACCAAGTACTCATGGCTAATTTAAAAAATCAAGTTGTGTTTAGAATATTATTGTGACCGTGGAGTGTCTGGAGAGCCTGAGTGTGCTGAGCATTATGTGAACATTGCAGACTTCCTCCTCTGCAGAAACTTGCCAAAATAGGAATGCTGGAGCTGGGACATTTTGCCCAGGCTGGTCCTCTCTCCACTTTACACAATACACAACTCCTCCTTTTCCTCTGCCTGTTTGCTGGCTGTCCTACAAGGTACTGCCCAGGAGTCACAGGATGCACTCCAACTTCCACAACTGCCTCCAATCGGGACAAACCAGGACCAAATGTACTCACTCAAAAATCACATTTTCACTCTTCTGACTCCCTCAAGGAAGGAACCAGAGGAAAGGTCCAAGTTCAGCTATTAGCAATCATCTTGGAAGATTGTTCAATCTAAAGGGGGTAGAAGGAAAGCAAAGCCATGTTTATTGGCACTGACTGTCACAAGTGGACAAGATCCACGTGCCGTTGAGGCCACAGCTACACAAGAACAATTACATCACTTGCTTGAGAGCATTTGTGATGGCACTTCAGGGCTAAACCAGTTTGAACACCTCTCTCAAAAACATGAGGGAACAGAGCCATAGGAAATGAAGTTTGAAAAACCACATTGATCAGCAAATGCAGTGTCCTGGAGACTGGGTTATGGAGCTGAGGGATAAAGCCTTGTCACTGTTTGTCACGGGTCCCTGCAGTGTGCACAGAGCTCAGCTGCACAGTGATGCCAACACCCAGCTGTGACACACCTGGAGATAATCCTATATCCTTCCAGTTTTCCTGCCCTTCCCAGGCCAAGGCAACGCAGGTACTTGCACAGTTGTCAGCTCAGCTAGGGGAGAACATTCCAGGCAAGTGCCTGTGTTCAAACACCTGGGAACTGGGATTCTGGTGGACAATATTTTCAACATCTTGCCCCAAGCTGGCACCCAGGTGCCTTGTTTGGGCACGCCACCCTTCCAGAGAACAGCAAAACTTCAGGATGCTTTCCCACTTTGCCAGGGAAAATGGGGCAATGTGCATTCAGCAGCAGTGAAAGGAGTTATTAGAAACAGAGATTGAGGGCTGAGGAGGGAACACTGGGCACAGGATCCTGTCTGTGTACCTGCATTTGCACCCATTACCCACACAGTGAGTGTCACCCAATCATTCACTCACCCAATCATTCATTTCAACATCTCTTGCTGAAGCTGCCAGCAAGTGTCTCAAAGATGGTAACAGTTTTGGTCAGAATAACTGAGTTCACAAAAAAAAAAATCACCATTTTCTTCACTCTTTCAGTTCCACTGATTATTATGATTAAAGGAAGAAAGAAAAGGAAAAATAAACCTGAACCAAAATAATTTCAACACTGAGACCTTTCAACACCAAGACCCAGCTCTAAGCTAGTGAGCTCCCCAGCAAGACTTGCACACTGCCTCATTCTGAGACTCCAGCATTACAGTGCTGGCAGAATGTCAGGGAGTTTGTGACATTCTCCTTGACCAAAGGACCTGTGGCCCAGGTGGCTCTGGTGTTTTCTTCACATTTGAAATGATGTGTAACTCCAGCAAAACCAAGTGCCCTGGACAGTGTTCCTTCCAGGACAACTCACTAGAAATATTTTGCATAATTAAATACACTCCATTCTCCACAGAACAGGAATCTTTTGGTGCTGGAGAAATTATATATTTTCTTTTCAGTGAGATGGTTGTGCCTTTCCAAAAATGTAAATTAATTCCTGCAGGGAAGGAGAGCGAGGTCTGGCCCAAAGAGCGCTATTTGGCATGAACAGCTCTCCTTGCTGTCTCACAGTCGTTCCTGCACAAAATCTGATGTGGCAGCTTGTTTGAAACTTGTTTATTGGGAAGAGGTCATAAGCTGAGAACTGTTCAGAGCAGGTCAGGCATCTGATTAAAGGGTGAAAAAACTGAAATGCTTCACATGCATCTCTGAGACAGGAGCTTGATGAGGAAAGAGCTTGTTGTAGAAGAATGTTGCCAAGTACCTCACACGGCAGGCAGCAGCAGACTGCAGGACTGATTAGAGCAGAGGAAGATTAAATAATTCTGCTGTTGGCATTAACAAATAGTCTGTATTGTTCTTCTGTACTTCAGGACAGGTTTGTGCTGGAAGAAAGCCCCTCTCTAAAAGGGAGATAATATGAAACTGTGCCAGCCCTGAAGAACTGAGAGTAAAAACAGACAGGGAAAAAGAAAAACATCTTGAAATAATCTGCAAAACAAAGGAGAGGCAGATCATCTGCTTACCCCTGGTCTTGTACCACCTCAGTGGCTGAACTCCCATGTCCTGAGCCCCAGCTCCATGACTGCTTCCCCAAGGTGTTCCTCCCATCTGTTTTGCTTTTTGCAGTGTGTGGGGAAAAAGAAATCCAGGACTTTGCTATGTTACGCATTGTTGCTCTCACACATTCCTGTCAGCTCCATGTGAGCTGTGCTGTCCCAAGCTTTAGAGGATGGAGCCTCCAGCCTGGTCACACTACTGGGCTGCTCTCACCAGAGCTGTCATGCACTCCAAAAGTACCAGGCAAACAGCCATGTGCTTCCTCTCCTCCTCTCACTCTGCCTTTCTCCTTCCAACTTCATTGTGACGCTGTTCCAGGGAGCAGCCTGAAAAGACAAATTCCTTGCTCCCTCCAGTGCAGGTATGACACGGTTTTCTTCTTGCCAACCTCACACACCCTCCTGGTCAAGCCCTGCAATGTCTGTTGGGGCACTCACGAGTTATTTGCATCTGGAATAGCAAAACCATTTCAGAACTCCCTGTAAATGCTTAAGTAACTGCAAGTTAGGAAAAAAATAACTTCCAGACTTTCCAAGAAGAAGAAAATGCTTAGGAAACAGTAGGGAGAACAAAAGTAAAACATGAGAAATCAAAGTTGTCTGAGAGGCATGAAACTCCACTAAAAAGCAAAATCTGATGGATTTTTCAAGGATGATTTCCTGATCAACAGCTGCACAGAGAAGGGATAGCCCAAGTTGTCAAGCACAAGTGTGTGGTCCTTTGCTGCACTTTCCCTGGGAAGCTTTGCAGCACTTCCCAGGATCTCCTCTCTCCTGGGCCAGTCCCCTCCCAGGAGCTGAGCTCAGCACTGCATGCCCACAGGATTACTGAATCGGCAAAGGTCTTCCAGGAGCTCTGACCCTAAATTCCTCAAACCTCTCTCACTCCTTAGAGCATTATGTCCCTCTAACCTAAAGAGCACCAAATAAATCTCTCCAGTTGTTAATTCCAGGCAGGCTCTTGCTAAGAGTTCCCTGGAGCATGAGGTGCTATTTCAGAGTACACCAGCCTCAACTGTACTATTACCTGACCCCTCCTCTGGTGAAAGCCTAGAGCTGACAGCAGGGACCTCCAGCCCCCCTGCTGCCCTGCAGGGGTGACAGGAGCAAACCCCCAAACCTGTGGTCTGGTCTGTACAGTTCCACACAGGAGCTGGCAGATACCATTTATGCCACTTAAAGTACAATTGTTGTGCCTTACTAGCTGGGCTTCCAGCATGCAAAGCTAATACAGGGAATTTTTAACAGATATTTAGAAGCCCTCAGGTGAGGCATTTATTATTAAGAAACCAGAAAGTCCTGAGAAGCCCAAGTAAGGCAATAATGCTGCATCTGACACACACATTTTGCCTGCAGCCTTCAATGCAGTGGTTCTGAAAAAACAACCAACCAATCAACCACATCAGTATCGCACACAGCTCCTCACCTCTTACAGTGCTGAACTTAGCCCTGGGGAGAGCACTTCTGGCCTGAGAAGCATCCCAAATATCTCCTCTTTAGCTATGCTCCAGCCTGATCAGGTTTTTTGCAGAGTAACAGGTGGCTGCAGAAATTACAAAGGTTCCAAAGTAGAATCACCTTTTGAAAAAAACAACTGAAAAGTGTTCTACTCTAAAATTAGAGTGTGAAGCACTGGCAAAGTGAGGAGGGCACAGGAGAATAGAATTTCCTCATGCCTTTTCCTTCTGGTCTTTAGAACCACTTGAAGAACTTCCTCCTGCCCCCCCAGTTAGGACACTGCTCTCTCATGCACTCTCACTCTCCCCTCATCTCCCCATTGCAGTCTCCAGCAAAATGTCAGAGGAAAAGAAAAGTGACAAGCTCCTAAGAAACTGAATAGCTCATTCTGTTTGAATATCACATTAACCCAAAGCTCTGCTGCTTCATTTGTCAGCTTTTCCAGCACTCTCCATCCCTGCAGCCCCCCTGACCCGGGTGCTCTGATTAGCCATGATCAATGTGCACATTTGTGGGAGCTCTGTGCACACCGCTGGACCCTCGGCCTCGCCCGCTCATGCAGATAATAACGGCACTTCAAGTCACTTGCCCATAACTCCAAGCTTCATTAAACAGGGGGGATGTCACCAAAAGTCCCTTTAACTGTCTTTTCGCTTGCCCGTAAGGGAGAAATTGACAGTGCTGAAAAATGGGATTTGGAATATAAATAACCCCTGCTTTGGATGCTGCAGCGAATGCTCGCAGTTGCCTGAGCCCCTGTGCAGGAGCCTCCTTGATGGCATGGGTGGGAGGAGAGGTGGCTGTGCAGAGTAGGGAGACTGCACAGAACCATTCCCTGGGGCAGGAACAGCTTCCCAAGGAATGGTTCTCCCTGCACAGAGCAGGGTCTGGACAGACAGTCCTGTCAGTCACCTCTGCTGCTGGCTGGCACTCTATTTTCCATCTACCCTAAAAATGAAATACAAGTCTGATGAAGCACTAAGGGGAGAAAAAGATAGAAAAAACTAGGTATTTTCCCAAAGCAATGGAACCCAAATCCCACAACTCCTCAAACTCAATCCTTTGTATTTCTAGGCCATGTCAGATATTACCGTGACAGGCTCTGGGGTTCAGAGGTCTGAACTCTAATTAGGGCAAAGAACTACAGAACTACTTATGTGCTCCCCGCCCCCAGGACGTCCAGGACTATTCTCATCTGATCCCTGAGAAGCTTTCTACAGAGCGCTGTACAGATCATCCCTCCGCTCCCTCAAGTGGGTCTGAGCTGGGAATGCTTTCCAGCAGAGCCTTAGGGCAAGCCCTGCACCCCTTGCATCCCCCATGAACGTCTTGAGTAGATCCTCCCATACAGCTCAGCCAAGCGTTGTGCTTGTCCTATTAGGGCACATTCCATGATGCAGACAGGCTCCCAGGGATTTCCATGGACTCCAGAGCAGGTTCATGCGCTGTCACCTCTGCTGGGAAGAGCTACACATTCAGGGCAAACAGGACCCCCTTCCTTTGGGAGACTCCTGACCCCAGACAGAATTTCCCTTGCCTCTAGAGCACAGCCTGCAGAATGAGGCACTGTCTTTAAAACAAACACTCCAACGTCGCGTTTCTCATTAGCCCCAGACTTTTGTCCCCTTATTCATGGGAAGGAGCACCCTGGCCACGGAGCAGTCGTTGAAGTGCTCTCCCTGAATAGGGTCTTGTTTCTCTGTCAGAGCCCACAGCCCTGCTGGGCTGAACTCCCCAAACTGCAGCAATTATTCTGGCTGAAACAAGACACAGAGCGCATCAGGATTGGGCCACAAAGACTCCAATAAAGGCAACAAGCACATAATAAAGCCCCCTGACAACTGATCCTTACAAAAGGCTGTCCTTACAGAGTGATGTATGGCAAGAGTTTTCAGCCTGGTGCTCCCTGCTTTATCCGGATCCAGTCAGCCCTGAAGCTGAGATGATTTCTGTGCTTTGCTCTTGTTTTCTCCCTCCTGGGCAGTACTGCCCACGGGACAAGGGACAGACTGACAGAGGCCAGCAGCCTTAGCAGGGACACTTCTAGCCCAAACCTGCCCCTTCTGTCCTGCTGTAAAAGTCAGGGAAGATTTGAAAGGAGGAGCAAGGGGGAGGAAAGGAATGCTGGACACACACACAAAAAAAGAGGGGGCAATAAAGATGACATGCTTGTGCTGTTTGAGGGAAGGCAGCCTGAATATGCAATGGGAGTGCAGCCTGAACCCCAACACCTGCTGGATGTAATGGACTTTGAAGTGTTGTTTCAGAATTAATCAAGTCATTTAAAATCATAGCTGTAATCTCCATTCACTACTCCTGTGCATAAACGCACTGATCCCGATACTCATCCATGTCGGGTGACTTGAGCAATATATCACCATAATTGCCATTTTAGGGCTGCAAATTGGAGCTAAAATAACCAGATGCAAAAGAGATGGCCATATCATACTCTCAAGATGGATCTACAAAGTTCAAGGAGAGTTCAAGCATGGAAGAGGCAATAGAGAGGGGTCAAGTGTAAGGAGATTGTTCATGTTCAAGAGGAATTAACTTTACAAATATATTGTTTCTGAGGTGGTAATTGTACCATCTTACAGCTATTCATACCTCATTGAATCTTTGCATTCTTCTCGGCCATTAGAGTGATTGCTCCTCGTTGAAATAAATTTGATTTTGACAAAATATTCTGTTTTAAAACTGCAACTAATTTCCCCAAGATTTTAAGTAATTCCTGCTAAACTCCAGAGCACCCCAGGTATAAGATCTTCAAACTACAGGCTTTGCATCTATGAGAGTAACAGATCTCAAACCTTGAGAGCTCATCAAGAAGAGCCTTTAGAGTGCTGTTCTCACCCAAAACAATGCACTGTGGCTGTGGGCCTGGTCTGGAAGCTTTCAAGTATTCAAACACTTCAGCTACCATGGATTTATGGTTGCCAACACAGAAATGCCTTTCAGCAGTCAAGGATAGTATTTTCCATACAACTTGACGAACAAAAGTTCTCATAAAGAGCCAAGACAGTTGTTCTCTGGAGAAATCAAGTGACAGAGCACCAAGAGCATCAAGGCAAAGACCGTGTGAGCAGGAACAAACTGTTCTGCCTTGTTTGGCCAAGGCTTACAGCCAGATGATGCCCCACAGCAATAGGACTCCGGCCCTCAGAATTCAGCAGTCCTACACATCTCTGCAAACCAAAACAAAAGGCATTCCATCAGCCATAGGGCAGGTGCCTATGGAACTTTTAAGCCTCTCATTGGCACTAGTTTAAGAAAGTGCTTATCTTTTATGCTTTAGAGTCAGGTTAGCCCATTATTTGTGTTTCTCTTCCCAGCTTCAAACCGCACCATTTAAAGTCTGATTCCAGCTTATTGCTGAACCACCCCCAGACCTAAGAATCACTGGCAGCATCTAGTAAGTCACATGCACAGCCAGGGAAAAGGCACTTCCCATTGTTCCTGTAAGGCTGGGTAAGTCTCCCCTGCAAAGCTGTGATTCCAGTGTGCTGCTGCTACACCCCCAGCAGACAAAGGGGCAGCCTCCAGCCCTGTAAATCAGCCCAGCACTATTGTGCAGGGAGAGCTGTGCTAATTCATCCTGCGAGGAGCCGGTGACCTGAGCCCTCCCCACAATGGCAGTACAGAGAGCTAATGTGCTATGGGTTACTTGGTAATTCCTGCAGCATAATTGGCCAACATGGAAACGGTAGCAATGATTGAAGTTCATAACTAATTGCAGCCATTACCGAGACAGCATTATTTATGATTAACTGCATGTAGTAGGCCTGATTCCGATTTCCCTCACATCTCATTCCAGGCAGTTGTTTGACAGGTAGCTGGTGATGTTTCCCTTCTGGAAGAGGCTCACTCTCGTGGCTACAACTGTGTTTTTAGCATATCAATTCTACATCACACTGAGAACACCAGGAAAGCAAGGGGTTTGGGGCTTGAACTCTAGGCTGAGGGGGAAAAAGTCTGCATTTAACTTGTTCTTTGATTGCCTGACAGCAGAACTCTGTTAGTCCACTCCTGTTGCTTCAGGCAGCCTGCTGACCTGTCTGCTCCTTTACCACCATGTTTACCTGGCTGTCAGGTCAGGTGGGACTGCTGCAGCCTCACTTGACAGGTTCAGCACTGGCAATTATCCGTGTTTCAAAGCCTCATGCGCTGCTTTGTAGGGAATGGGAACAGAGAAGGCAGATTGCCTCCAGAAGCCTACATGCCATTTACAGTTCAAAATAAATGACGTCCATTTCTCATTTCTTCCAGAGGTCTGGCTGCTGAGTTTCAGCCGGAGTTTTTGGGAACTGGCCTTCCTTGGAAGTCTGCTTTCAGCTACTGGTGTTCAGCACAGAAACCCAGCCAGAGGGAAGGTGGCTCAGGGCAGCCCTAAACACGGACTCATACACAAACATACAAGAATGTGTGTATGCACATACATAAAATGTATGAAAATCAAGTCTCCATAAAGTGTCCCAGTTGGACACACTCATTAAATTTGATGCAGCCAGGTCAGAGCCTGGAGTCCCTTGCACAGAATGAACAGTTCCATATCTTTATTTTACGGAGAGGCCTTGTCTAAAAACCATCATCTGCAAATGGTAATTTTTCTCCACCTTTCATAAACACCAGCAATAGCACAGCCCTCTCTCCCCCTCTCTTTTTCTTATTCAGGATATCAGGCAGATAAGAGTTATCAGTAAAGGTCATCCTCAATTTCTGTACAGAAATGATCTGTCTCCGGTACGTAATAAACATTTATCCATGCCTTTATTAGCTATATTGGATCTGACAGTTCTGTTAAACCATTTTCTTTCATTTTGCTAGGTCATGACGGTTAATGCTGCTAAAAAATCTCATCACTGCTTTTGATCACTGTATTGTCTTCCCAACGTTAGCAGGATTTTGTAAAGGTAAGCACTGGCTGGAATGACCTATTAAAGTTACAGCCCGTTGAGCTCCTGGCTTTTTTCTCCCCACAATAAAAAGCGAAGGAGTGCAAAGCATAAATTCTACTCTCGGGGTTATATTTAGTTGGGCAGCTGACATTTAGGAGAGCAGCCACTTCAAGCCCACTTTGCATTGGTTTCGCTCCATCTTTTTCACATCCTCCAGCGTCTGAAATGGTGCTGGAAGCCACAGCATGGCAAATGAGCACAATTAGTGGGACCAGGAGCTGATGTCCCCGTTAACCCCCACCATGCCAGCAGCACGTTAGGCAGCTGCTCAGAAAGCAGCAGCTCAGCATAAAGCCACAGGAAATACCAGAGAGTATGAAGACCCTGCTCAGCCTTCCCAGAACTGGGATCTGCAAAGGCAGCAACAGGAATGCAGCTACCTCTCATGTACCTGGGCAAGGCACATGGTCAATGCCAAGTCTGCCAGCCTCTGGAGGAAGTTCATTGTGAGTTTAACCTGCTGTTCCAGGTAGTGAGCAGCAGCCCCCTTAGCCTGCTGTTCTGCCAAGCACAGCAGTGAGAAACAATGGGTTCACAAGGTACGGGTGTCCCTTGTGATGGCTGTCAACAGAAGCCTGTCCTCAGAAGGAGCCTGCGCTGAATTATGAACAGCTTGCACACAGCTACAAACCCCAAAACACCGCTCTGCTGGGGGTGGAACAGGGCAATATGGGGATACTGCAGCCACAGAGACTGCACTGGAGCTACCTTAAACATCTGTAGCTAAAAACTGCCTTCTGCCTGCAGCCCTGTTTTCAGACTGTAGAAAGGGCTTGAGATCAGTGGTACAAAAGAGCATATCATCTCTTTTTTCTGTAAGCAATATATGGCTTTTCAATTTCCTCAAGCAGCCCCTTATTCGGCTGCAACAACCCATGCTGTTCTGTTCTCTTCTCCAGCTGTACCCAGCTGTAGCTTTACCAGCTTCCAAAGGAAAACAGGAATGGATGACTGCAGCAACTCACAAGAAAAACAGCAAAATATTTTGCCGGTCTCCACGACAACAGGCATATCAAAGAGACAAATCTCTGTGACTACTTCTCCCCATGTTCTCCATCTCCCTTTGTTCTGCCCGTCTGTGTTCCCCACTGTCCATGTGATATGTACCTGAGGCAGCAGAACACCTCCTACCTTCCTGATAAAAATGACTGCCAAACTTGTACACACAGGGGCTGGTGTCCCTGCTGCCAGGACCCTGATCAGCCCCGGGGAAATGCAGGATTTCCCATCCCTGGTTTTCCTCTTGCCAAAAATACAGCTTCCAACAAAGGAAGATCAAGGGTGTTAACCCTGCCACTGCAGCTGGCTCAACCCAAACCTTGTTGCCAGTCCCGAGGTTCCAAGGGAGAGGCCTCTCTTGCTCCTGGGTGGCCACCCAATGTCACAGCTCTCTGTGATAATTCATGACCAGGCACAGCCAGCAGCAAGGGCTCAGCAGCAGGGACTGGTCAGACTCCATTGTCCCTCTCTCCAGCCCAAGCTGGAAGGACAGACAATAGACACACAGCCCCAGAGACGCACTCTGACCCCGATGCTTCAGACCACCAGGCTGCTAAACAAGGGCAGGACCCCTGTGGTCTTGGGAATCTCCAGCCTGCTTTTAAAATTCACACTGTCAGTGAGCTTGGCCAAAGCTGGCTCTAACACTTACAGGTGTACACCTCTCTGCAAGATATTCTCACTCTGGATACAGACATGTGAGCACAAAGAGAGGAAGGCAGAATGCCTCAGAGCAGATTTTGCATGAGCAGCCACTGCTTGTGATTTTTCATGTATTGCTTTAGTTCAGCTGGTAAACCAAAACTTGCTACTGAGCCTCTTCAAACTACAAGCAGGCAAATCTGTGCCTTGGTGAAGACAGCAGCTTAGGCCCAGGGCTCTGTTTCCTGTGTTCTGCTTAAACACAGTAAAGTGCTTTCTGTTGGCTGGGAGCAACTCGCATGCTCCAGAGAATTCATGCTCAGCAGCCAACTTTGACCAGCTCACCTTGTACAGCTCCTCCTCTGCACATCCCAACAGGACTCAGAGAGTGTTATGTAACAACTGGTTTGGAAGGGCCAGTCTTCCAGGAAGATGGAAGTCCTGACTTCTCTATGACCAAGCAGATTTGTGCAAAGAAATGAGAACACCTCGTAGACCAATTTGCCAAGTTAGTTGTCTTTACAGTGAGACAGGTAACATATCCTGCTATATGCTGATGGATTGGAGAACAAACACAGTGCTAGAAAGTAAAATCCATACCTGGATAATGCAGCTGGTAGTTAATGACTACAGTATGTGTTATTCATATCCACCGAGTCAACAATGAGCTGATCGGCCTTCCCTGGTTTCTGCTAAGCAGGTTGGCAAAGAAGGACAGTGGTTTATCTACCAACATATTTAACACAACATTGAACTAAATTACAATCAAAAGCCAGAAGCCTGCCTTATATTAGTAGTTAAATAATTTATTTCCAGGACAAAAAAAAAAACCCAAAAAAACATAACCCCCAATCCTACCCTGAAGACATTACCAGCATGATCTTGTATTTGAAGTCTTGCAAATGCTCAAGGAATGGTGCCTGTGATTCGGCCAAAGCAAACTGGGCACTCAGCAGCTCTACACAGGCCAGAGGAAATGCAGATCCCAGTATGAGAAGATTAAATTATTATGGCTTTTGCAACAGGGTGCACAACTGTGAGTGGCCCCCTTCCTCTGCTGACCAGGCTGTGCTCCTCCCTGCCATGAGCACTCACTGTCATACCTAATACTGACAGGCTTTGATAATAATAACATTGTCAAGATAATAGCAGGGAAGTTTCAGTAGAAACTCCATATTCAAGAGCCAGCTGTGCACAATCCCAATTGCTTTTTCTAAGATGCCTTCAAAAATCAAAATTCAGCCTAGCTTCTGAGGAAAAAAAAAATCTACTCCCCAGAAACGAAAAAAAGGGAAAGGAAGATGTTGGACAGGAGAGGGATGAAGACATTATTACATGCGTTTAAATTTCTCAAAGTTCTCAAAGGCATTTTGGTCACTGCAAGCAAATAACACTGCAAACATAGAAGCAGGACTTAAATCAGAGAATAATTACCTTTGTGAGGTTTACTGATTGCTCTGATTGAACTGGAAGAGTTTGGGAGCTTTTCTCCCTCACTCACCTTTTTGCATGACATAAACATTCCACAGCTCAAACCAGGTGGGACATAATGTGATTTTTGGCAAGAATGGTACTATTGCTGAAGTCTGAAAAACTCTGTATTTCTTAGGGTTTTGGCAAACTTATTCTTTTGTCTGCGCAAATAAAGGCTTAACAAATGAAAGGTGAATGAAAAAGTCTGCTCCCTCCACTCTTTGTCCTTTCTCCCTGTTTCAGACTGTGTCATCCCGAGTTACCCAGGCTGAGGGCTTCAGAACTCTTGTGAAAAGCCCAGCAAGGTGAATGCCATGCACTGAGCCCTCAGGGCACTGGAAGCTCATCCTCTCCTGCACTGCAGGCACCCCAGCAGCCCACAGACACTGGAGGGCTGAGCTATGGCACTCAGGCAGACTTCACCTGCCTTTTCTGAGCTTTTTGCTCACCTTGGCCTCATTCTACACTTTATAGTTTTCTTTTGAAAGTCATCTGAATTCAAGTAGTTTCTCCAGTGCTTTACACACCTCTCCAAATTCATTGAGACATAAAAACTAGATATTTGCTTCTAGATTCAGGAACTTTTGGTCAATGGACTGCACTGAGCTGTGCTGGTCTGTAACCTCAATCCCAAAGCCCTTTTCATAGAGAGAGAGAGAGAGAGAGAGAGAGAAAGAAAGAAAGAAAGGATCAGAGTTAAAACCACCACAAGCAAAGCCAACCTTGACTCTCTCCTGTTGACACCTCTGAAATTCTAACAGGTCTCTATATAGTCTTTTAGCATAATTCAACTCACAGAGTGCAAGTATTAGGGAATCCCACAATATTTTACATCATTTGTCCTGAGCAAGGTTTATACGTTTCTGGGCCCTTGCAGGAGTCTGAAGCAGGTAGTGGAGGCACAGAAACCTACCTGTGCTTCCCATAAACTGGGGATGTGCCTCTTCACTGGCTGGTGTCCTGTAGAGTTATTTATACAGCAAGAGTGACATGAGCATAAATTACCAAGCGGTGAAATGAATTCCCTGACTCTCATTTGCAGTGCATTGCTGTGTGAGCAGGGACCAGCACAGAAGGTGCAGCACAAAACCCCAGAGGACTGAGCTGGAGCCTCAGGCCAGAACCACTGGACAGAGCATTTCTTGAAGGTGGGAGGCTACTGAGGGAATAACAATCTCTAAAAGAAATCAACAACAAGGAGCAGAGATGGTAGCTAACTGGATAGGCCTAGGAGACATAAATACCAAAATAAGAATGGCAAGTCTTTCCCCTGCTTCTGGCAGTACTGCTTTCTTTGGAGGGGTTTGGAAAGCAGATCACAGTGCTAATAATCCATCATTTCCTCCCATGGACCAATCCAGATAATGGTGTCCCACAACCACCTCCCTATCAGGAGACTAAAACACAACAAAGCATTTCTTAAATGCTTTCAAGTACATCCTGTAATTCTAGCAGGGTAAAGACAGAAATATACATATATTGCAAACAAAATATGTCTCAGCAGCACAGCCTCACTGCCCCAAAAGCACCAACTCCAGGCAATGGGTTACCTGCACACCCAGCTCTTCCTGCCTTTGGCACTCCTGTGCCTTGGACAGCCAGTCTCCCATAGGAGGCTGAGGAAGGGGCTGCCTCAACCCCCAGTACCCGGAATAGCACTCCCAGCTCCACTCAAGAGAGTGGAAAGAGCCTGAAAACCCTGACGACTTTATTTCCTTCCCTCTCTCACCAGGGTC